>NC_140593.1:743469671-743809671 GCF_964204655.1 Triturus cristatus
TTGAGACTGTGTACCCTTCTCACTGGAATTCTTTTAGGTTATGGTACACCAATAGCAATTCAGTGATCTGATAAGTTAAGGGAGGAAGGTTTATGCTACAGTTAGTTGAAATAATAAAAACTATGAGTATCAGATTCTAACATCTTCATGTTAGCACATCCCTATCAGTTAACCAATATTGCTTCCGTCTTGATAAGTTATATTTATGCGGAAGACCCCACTAAAAGTTCCTGTGAGCCATAGGATGTTATGAACTTCTTTTAATGAGAACAAAATGATTAAAAGCGAGTTTGACTTACCATATCAATTGATAGAGGCATGCAGAAGGCTGATGAATTTGATTTCTTTTTTTTTTGTCTCAGCAACGCAGAGAGATTCTCCTCTGCAACACTGCCTCTGCTGGCCATGCAATATAATCTGCAGATGAAAAAGTCCACCGTTAGTACATTATTAGAACTTGAATATTTCCAAACTAAAGACAACACTACCAAATAAAATGATTTTCATAAAGCGTTAATAATTAGTCCAATCGAGTCTGCAATATTGTGAAAATTCAAAGTTCACTAAAAATTCTATTCTCCATTTTAATTTCAACCTAACACACTTCTCTCAATCCTATACCTCATTTGCTACCACTCTCTACAAAACTCTAGCACCTATATGAGGACGTAGAGATGAAGATCTCTTTAGCAGCCAAGATATAGCGTACCCTTCTCACTGGAATTCTTTTAGGTTATGGTACACCAATAGCAATTCAGTGATCTGATAAGTTAAGGGAGGAAGGTTTATGCTACAGTTTGTTGAAATAATAAAAACTAGGAGTATCAGATTCTAACATCTTCATGTTAGCACATCCCTATCAGTTAAGCAATATTGCGTCCGTCTTGATAAGTTATATTTATGCGGAAGACCCCACTAAAACGTCCTGTGAGCCATAGGATGTTATGAACTTCATTTAATGAGAGAAAAACGATTAAAAGCGAGTTTGACTTACCATATCAATTGATAGAGGCATGCAGAAGGCTGATGAATTCGATTTCTTTGTTTTTGTCTCAGCAACGCAAAGAGATTCTCCTCTGCAACACTGCCTCTGCTGGCCATGCAATATAATCTGCAGATGAAAAAGTCCATTATTAGTCTATTATTAGAACTTGAATATTTCCAAACTAAAGACAACACTACCAAATAAAATTATTTTCATAAAGCGTTAATAATTAGTACAATCGAGTCTGCAATATTGTGAAAATTCAAAGTTCACTAAAAATTCTATTCTCCATTTTAATTTCAACCTAACACACTTCTCTCAATCCTATGCCTCATTTGCTACAACTCTCTACACAACTCGAGCACCTATATGAGGACGTAGATTTAAAGATCACTTCAGCAGTTTTTGAGACTGTGTACCCTTCTCACTGGAATTCTTTTAGGTTATGGTACACCAATAGCAATTCAGTGATCTGATAAGTTAAGGGAGGAAGGTTTATTCTACAGTTTGTTGAAATAATAAAAACTATGAGTATCAGATTCTAACATCTTCATTTTAGCACATCCCTATCAGTTAACCAATATTGCTACCGTCTTGAAAAGTTATATTTATGCGGAAGACCCCACTAAAAGCTCCTATGAGCCATAGGATGTTATGAACTTCTTTTAATGAGAGCAAAATGATTAAAAGCGAGTTTGACTTACCATATCAATTGATAGAGGCATGCAGAAGGCTGATGAATTTGATTTCTTTTTTTATGTTTCAGCAACGCGAAGAGATTCTCCTCTGCAACACTGCCTCTGCTGGCCATGCAATATAATCTGCAGATGAAAAAGTCCATTATTAGTCTATTATTAGAACTTGAATATTTCCAAACTAAAGACAACACTACCAAATAAAATTATTTTCATAAAGCGATAATAATTAGTACAATCGAGTCTGCAATATTGTGAAAATTCAAAGTTCACTAAAAATTCTATTCTCCATTTTAATTTCAACCTAACACACTTCTCTCAATCCTATACCTCATTTGCTACCACTCTCTACACAACTCTAGCACCTATATGAGGACGTAGAGATGAAGATCTCTTTAGCAGCCAAGATATAGCGTACCCTTCTCACTGGAATTCTTTTAGGTTATGGTACACCAATAGCAATTCAGTGATCTGATAAGTTAAGGGAGGAAGGTTTATGCTACAGTTAGTTGAAATAATAAAAACTATGAGTATCAGATTCTAACATCTTCATTTTAGCACATCCCTATCAGTTAACCAATATTGCTACCGTCTTGAAAAGTTATATTTATGCGGAAGACCCCACTAAAAGTTCGTGTGAGCCATAGGATGTTATGAACTTCTTTTAATGAGAGCAAAATGATTAAAAGCGAGTTTGACTTACCATATCAATTGATAGAGGCATGCAGAAGGCTGATGAATTTGATTTCTTTTTTTTTTGTCTCAGCAACGCAGAGAGATTCTCCTCTGCAACACTGCCTCTGCTGGCCATGCAATATAATCTGCAGATGAAAAAGTCCATTATTAGTCTATTATTAGAACTTGAATATTTCCAAACTAAAGAAAACACTACCAAATAAAATTATTTTCATAAAGCTTTAATAATTAGTACAATCAAGTCTGCAATATTGTGAAAATTCAAAGTTCACAAAAAATTCTATTCTCCATTTTAATTTCAACCTAACACACTTCTCTCAATCCTATACCTCAATTGCTACCACTCTCTACACAACTCTAGCACCTATATGAGGACGTAGATATAAAGATCTCTTTAGCAGCCAAGGGATAGCGTACCCTTCTCACTGGAAATCTTTTAGGTTATGGTACACCAATAGCAATTCAGTGATCTGATAAGTTAAGGGAGGAAGGTTTATGCTACAGTTAGTTGAAATAATAAAAACTAGGAGTATCGGATTCTAACATCTTCATTTTACCACATCCCTATCAGTTAACCAATATTGCTACCGTCTTGAAAAGTTATATTTATGCGGAAGACCCCACTAAAAGTTCGTGTGAGCCATAGGATGTTATGAACTTCTTTTAATGAGAGCAAAATGATTAAAAGCGAGTTTGACTTACCATATCAATTGATAGAGGCATGCAGAAGGCTGATGAATTTGATTTCTTTTTTTTTTGTCTCAGCAACGCAGAGAGATTCTCCTCTGCAACACTGCCTCTGCTGGCCATGCAATATAATCTGCAGATGAAAAAGTCCACCGTTAGTCCATTATTAGAACTTGAATATTTCCAAACTAAAGACAACACTACCAAATAAAATTATTTTCATAAAGCTTTAATAATTAGTACAATCAAGTCTGCAATATTGTGAAAATTCAAAGTTCACTAAAAATTCTATTCTCCATTTTAATTTCAACCTAACACACTTCTCTCAATCCTATACCTCATTTGCTACCACTCTCTACACAACTCTAGCACCTATATGAGGACGTAGATATAAAGATCTCTTTAGCAGCCAAGAGATAGCGTACCCTTCTCACTTGAAATCTTTTAGGTTATGGTACACCAATAGAAATTCAGTGATCTGATAAGTTAAGGGAGGAAGGTTTATGCTACAGTTTGTTGAAATAATAAAAACTATGAGTATCAGATTGTAACATCTTCATTTTAGCACATCCCTATCAGTTAACCAATATTGCTACCGTCTTGAAAAGTTATATTTATGCCGAAGACCCCACTAAAAGGTGCTGTGAGCCATAGGATGTTATGAACTTCATTTAATGAGAGAAAAACGATTAAAAGCGAGTTTGACTTACCATATCAATTGATAGAGGCATGCAGAAGGCTGATGAATTTGATTTCTTTTTTTTTTTGTCTCAGCAACGCAGAGAGATTCTCCTCTGCAAAACTGCCTCTGCTGGCCATGCAATATAATCTGCAGATGAAAAAGTCCATTATTAGTCTATTATTAGAACTTGAATATTTCCAAACTAAAGACAACACTACCAAATAAAATTATTTTCATAAAGCGATAATAATTAGTACAATCGAGTCTGCAATATTGTGAAAATTCAAAGTTCACTAAAAATTCTATTCTCCATTTTAATTTCAACCTAACACACTTCTCTCAATCCTATACCTCATTTGCTACCACTCTCTACACAACTCTAGCACCTATATGAGGACGTAGAGATGAAGATCTCTTTAGCAGCCAAGATATAGCGTACCCTTCTCACTGGAATTCTTTTAGGTTATGGTACACCAATAGCAATTCAGTGATCTGATAAGTTAAGGGAGGAAGGTTTAGGCTACAGTTAGTTGAAATAATAAAAACTATGAGTATCAGATTCTAACATCTTCATTTTAGCACATCCCTATCAGTTAACCAATATTGCTACCGTCTTGAAAAGTTATATTTATGCGGAAGACCCCACTAAAAGTTCGTGTGAGCCATAGGATGTTATGAACTTCTTTTAATGAGAGCAAAATGATTAAAAGCGAGTTTGACTTACCATATCAATTGATAGAGGCATGCAGAAGGCTGATGAATTTGATTTCTTTTTTTTTTGTCTGAGCAACGCAGAGAGATTCTCCTCTGCAACACTGCCTCTGCTGGCCATGCAATATAATCTGCAGATGAAAAAGTCCATTATTGGTCTATTATTAGAACTTGAATATTTCCAAACTAAAGACAACACTACCAAATAAAATTATTTTCATAAAGCTTTAATAATTAGTACAATCAAGTCTGCAATATTGTGAAAATTCAAAGTTCACAAAAAATTCTATTCTCCATTTTAATTTCAACCTAACACACTTCTCTCAATCCTATACCTCATTTGCTACCACTCTCTACACAACTCTAGCACCTATATGAGGACGTAGATATAAAGATCTCTTTAGCAGCCAAGAGATAGCGTACCCTTCTCACTTGAAATCTTTTAGGTTATGGTACACCAATAGCAATTCAGTGATCTGATAAGTTAAGGGAGGAAGGTTTATGCTACAGTTTGTTGAAATAATAAAAACTATGAGTATCAGATTGTAACATCTTCATTTTAGCACATCCCTATCAGTTAACCAATATTGCTACCATCTTGAAAAGTTATATTTATGCCGAAGACCCCACTAAAAGGTGCTGTGAGCCATAGGATGTTATGAACTTCATTTAATGAGAGAAAAACGATTAAAAGCGAGTTTGACTTACCATATCAATTGATAGAGGCATGCAGAAGGCTGATGAATTTGATTTCTTTTTTTTTTTGTCTCAGCAACGCAGAGAGATTCTCCTCTGCAAAACTGCCTCTGCTGGCCATGCAATATAATCTGCAGATGAAAAAGTCCACTATTAGTCTATTATTAGAACTTGAATATTTCCAAACTAAAGGCAACACTACCAAATAAAATTATTTTCATAAAGCGTTAATAATTAGTACAATCGAGTCTGCAATATTGTGAAAATTCAAACTTCACTAAAAATTCTATTCTCCATTTTAATTTCAACCTAACACACTTCTCTCAATCCTATGCCTCATTTGCTACCACTCTCTACAAAACTCTAGCACCTATATGAGGACGTAGATTTAAAGATCACTTCAGCAGTCTTTGAGACTGTGTACCCTTCTCACTGGAATTCTTTTAGGTTATGGTACACCAATAGCAATTCAGTGATCTGATAAGTTAAGGCGGAAGGTTTATGCTACAGTTTGTTGAAATAATAAAAACTAGGAGTATCAGATTCTAACATCTTCATGTTAGCACATCCCTATCAGTTAACCAATATTGCGTCCGTCTTGATAAGTTATATTTATGCGGAAGACCCCACTAAAAGGTCCTGTGAGCCATAGGATGTTATGAACTTCATTTAATGAGAGAAAAACGATTAAAAGCGAGTTTGACTTACCATATCAATTGATAGAGGCATGCAGAAGGCTGATGAATTCGATTTCTTTGTTTTTGTCTCAGCAACGCGAAGAGATTCTCCTCTGCAACACTGCCTCTGCTGGCCATGCAATATAATCTGCAGATGAAAAAGTCCATTATTAGTCTATTATTAGAACTTGAATATTTCCAAACTAAAGGCAACACTACCAAAGAAAATTATTTTCATAAAGCGTTAATAATTAGTACAATCGAGTCTGCAATATTGTGAAAATTCAAACTTCACTAAAAATTCTATTCTCCATTTTAATTTCAACCTAACACACTTCTCTCAATCCTATGCCTCATTTGCTACAACTCTCTACACAACTCTAGCACCAATATTGCTACCGTCTTGAAAAGTTATATTTATGCGGAAGACCCACCTAAAAGGTCCTGTGAGCCATAGGATGTTATGAACTTCATTTAATGAGAGAAAAACGATTAAAAGCGAGTTTGACTTACCATATCAATTGATAGAGGCATGCAGAAGGCTGATGAATTTGATTTCTTTTTTTTTGTCTCAGCAACGCAAAGAGATTCTCCTCTGCAACACTGCCTCTGCTGGCCATGCAATATAATCTGCAGATGAAAAAGTCCATTATTAGTCTATTATTAGAACTTGAATATTTCCAAACTAAAGACAACACTACCAAATAAAATTATTTTCATAAAGCGTTAATAATTAGTACAATCGAGTCTGCAATATTGTGAAAATTCAAAGTTCACTAAAAATTCTATTCTCCATTTTAATTTCAACCTAACACACTTCTCTCAATCCTATGCCTCATTTGCTACAACTCTCTACACAACTCGAGCACCTATATGAGGACGTAGATTTAAAGATCACTTCAGCAGTTTTTGAGACTGTGTACCCTTCTCACTGGAATTCTTTTAGGTTATGGTACACCAATAGCAATTCAGTGATCTGATAAGTTAAGGGAGGAAGGTTTATTCTACAGTTTGTTGAAATAATAAAAACTATGAGTATCAGATTCTAACATCTTCATTTTAGCACATCCCTATCAGTTAACCAATATTGCTACCGTCTTGAAAAGTTATATTTATGCGGAAGACCCCACTAAAAGCTCCTATGAGCCATAGGATGTTATGAACTTCTTTTAATGAGAGCAAAATGATTAAAAGCGAGTTTGACTTACCATATCAATTGATAGAGGCATGCAGAAGGCTGATGAATTTGATTTCTTTTTTTATGTTTCAGCAACGCGAAGAGATTCTCCTCTGCAACACTGCCTCTGCTGGCCATGCAATATAATCTGCAGATGAAAAAGTCCATTATTAGTCTATTATTAGAACTTGAATATTTCCAAACTAAAGACAACACTACCAAATAAAATTATTTTCATAAAGCGATAATAATTAGTACAATCGAGTCTGCAATATTGTGAAAATTCAAAGTTCACTAAAAATTCTATTCTCCATTTTAATTTCAACCTAACACACTTCTCTCAATCCTATACCTCATTTGCTACCACTCTCTACACAACTCTAGCACCTATATGAGGACGTAGAGATGAAGATCTCTTTAGCAGCCAAGATATAGCGTACCCTTCTCACTGGAATTCTTTTAGGTTATGGTACACCAATAGCAATTCAGTGATCTGATAAGTTAAGGGAGGAAGGTTTATGCTACAGTTAGTTGAAATAATAAAAACTATGAGTATCAGATTCTAACATCTTCATTTTAGCACATCCCTATCAGTTAACCAATATTGCTACCGTCTTGAAAAGTTATATTTATGCGGAAGACCCCACTAAAAGTTCGTGTGAGCCATAGGATGTTATGAACTTCTTTTAATGAGAGCAAAATGATTAAAAGCGAGTTTGACTTACCATATCAATTGATAGAGGCATGCAGAAGGCTGATGAATTTGATTTCTTTTTTTTTTGTCTCAGCAACGCAGAGAGATTCTCCTCTGCAACACTGCCTCTGCTGGCCATGCAATATAATCTGCAGATGAAAAAGTCCACTGTTAGTCCATTATTAGAACGTGAATATTTCCAAACTAAAGACAACACTACCAATAAAATTATTTTCATAAAGCATTAATAATTAGTACAATCGAGTCTGCAATATTGTGAAAATTCAAAGTTCACTAACAAAATCTATTCTACATTTTAATTTCAACCTAACACACTTCTCTCAATCCTATGCCTCATTTGCTACCACTCTCTACACAACTCTAGCACCTATATGAGGACGTAGATATAAAGATCTCTTTAGCAGCCAAGATACAGTGTACCCTTCTCACTGGAAATCTTTTAGGTTATGGTACACCAATAGCAATTCAGTGATCTGATAAGTTAAGGCGGAAGGTTTATGCTACAGTTTGTTGAAATAATAAAAACTAGGAGTATCAGATTCTAACATCTTCATGTTAGCACATCCCTATCAGTTAACCAATATTGCGTCCGTCTTGATAAGTTATATTTATGCGGAAGACCCCACTAAAAGGTCCTGTGAGCCATAGGATGTTATGAACTTCATTTAATGAGAGAAAAACGATTAAAAGCGAGTTTGACTTACCATATCAATTGATAGAGGCATGCAGAAGGCTGATGAATTCGATTTCTTTGTTTTTGTCTCAGCAACGCGAAGAGATTCTCCTCTGCAACACTGCCTCTGCTGGCCATGCAATATAATCTGCAGATGAAAAAGTCCATTATTAGTCTATTATTAGAACTTGAATATTTCCAAACTGAAGGCAACACTACCAAAGAAAATTATTTTCATAAAGCGTTAATAATCAGTACAATCGAGTCTGCAATATTGTGAAAATTCAAACTTCACTAAAAATTCTATTCTCCATTTTAATTTCAACCTAACACACTTCTCTCAATCCTATGCCTCATTTGCTACAACTCTCTACACAACTCTAGCACCAATATTGCTACCGTCTTGAAAAGTTATATTTATGCGGAAGACCCCACTAAAAGGTCATGTGAGCCATAGGATGTTATGAACTTCATTTAATGAGAGAAAAACGATTAAAAGCGAGTTTGACTTACCATATGTAAATGTAAATGTAAAATCCACTTTTATAGCGCAACTATCACTCCAGGGAGTATCTTGGCGCTTACCCAACTCAGATGTACGAGACAGGGGGAGAAAGTAGACCTCATTTGCACAGAACACCACTTCTCAAACCATAGCTATGCAAGCTGACTCAATCAATTGATAGAGGCATGCAGAAGGCTGATGAATTTGATTTCTTTTTTTTTGTCTCAGCAACGCAAAGAGATTCTCCTCTGCAACACTGCCTCTGCTGGCCATGCAATATAATCTGCAGATGAAAAAGTCCATTATTAGTCTATTATTAGAACTTGAATATTTCCAAACTAAAGACAACACTACCAAATAAAATTATTTTCATAAAGCGTTAATAATTAGTACAATCGAGTCTGCAATATTGTGAAAATTCAAAGTTCACTAAAAATTCTATTCTCCATTTTAATTTCAACCTAACACACTTCTCTCAATCCTATGCCTCATTTGCTACAACTCTCTACACAACTCGAGCACCTATATGAGGACGTAGATTTAAAGATCACTTCAGCAGTTTTTGAGACTGTGTACCCTTCTCACTGGAATTCTTTTAGGTTATGGTACACCAATAGCAATTCAGTGATCTGATAAGTTAAGGGAGGAAGGTTTATGCTACAGTTAGTTGAAATAATAAAAACTATGAGTATCAGATTCTAACATCTTCATTTTAGCACATCCCTATCAGTTAACCAATATTGCTACCGTCTTGAAAAGTTATATTTATGCGGAAGACCCCACTAAAAGTTCGTGTGAGCCATAGGATGTTATGAACTTCTTTTAATGAGAGCAAAATGATTAAAAGCGAGTTTGACTTACCATATCAATTGATAGAGGCATGCAGAAGGCTGATGAATTTGATTTCTTTTTTTTTTGTCTCAGCAACGCAGAGAGATTCTCCTCTGCAACACTGCCTCTGCTGGCCATGCAATATAATCTGCAGATGAAAAAGTCCATTATTAGTCTATTATTAGAACTTGAATATTTCCAAACTAAAGACAACACTACCAAATAAAATTATTTTCATAAAGCTTTAATAATTAGTACAATCAAGTCTGCAATATTGTGAAAATTCAAAGTTCACAAAAAAATCTATTCTCCATTTTAATTTCAACCTAACACACTTCTCTCAATCCTATACCTCATTTGCTACCACTCTCTACACAACTCTAGCACCTATAGGAGGACGTAGATATAAAGATCTCTTTAGCAGCCAAGAGATAGCGTACCCTTCTCACTGGAAATCTTTTAGGTTATGGTACACCAATAGCAATTCAGTGATCTGATAAGTTAAGGGAGGAAGGTTTATTCTACAGTTTGTTGAAATAATAAAAACTATGAGTATCAGATTCTAACATCTTCATTTTAGCACATCCCTATCAGTTAACCAATATTGCTACCGTCTTGAAAAGTTATATTTATGCGGAAGACCCCACTAAAAGCTCCTATGAGCCATAGGATGTTATGAACTTCTTTTAATGAGAGCAAAATGATTAAAAGCGAGTTTGACTTACCATATCAATTGATAGAGGCATGCAGAAGGCTGATGAATTTGATTTCTTTTTTTATGTTTCAGCAACGCGAAGAGATTCTCCTCTGCAACACTGCCTCTGCTGGCCATGCAATATAATCTGCAGATGAAAAAGTCCATTATTAGTCTATTATTAGAACTTGAATATTTCCAAACTAAAGACAACACTACCAAATAAAATTATTTTCATAAAGCGATAATAATTAGTACAATCGAGTCTGCAATATTGTGAAAATTCAAAGTTCACTAAAAATTCTATTCTCCATTTTAATTTCAACCTAACACACTTCTCTCAATCCTATACCTCATTTGCTACCACTCTCTACACAACTCTAGCACCTATATGAGGACGTAGAGATGAAGATCTCTTTAGCAGCCAAGATATAGCGTACCCTTCTCACTGGAATTCTTTTAGGTTATGGTACACCAATAGCAATTCAGTGATCTGATAAGTTAAGGGAGGAAGGTTTATGCTACAGTTAGTTGAAATAATAAAAACTATGAGTATCAGATTCTAACATCTTCATTTTAGCACATCCCTATCAGTTAACCAATATTGCTACCGTCTTGAAAAGTTATATTTATGCGGAAGACCCCACTAAAAGTTCGTGTGAGCCATAGGATGTTATGAACTTCTTTTAATGAGAGCAAAATGATTAAAAGCGAGTTTGACTTACCATATCAATTGATAGAGGCATGCAGAAGGCTGATGAATTTGATTTCTTTTTTTTTTGTCTCAGCAACGCAGAGAGATTCTCCTCTGCAACACTGCCTCTGCTGGCCATGCAATATAATCTGCAGATGAAAAAGTCCATTATTAGTCTATTATTAGAACTTGAATATTTCCAAACTAAAGACAACACTACCAAATAAAATTATTTTCATAAAGCTTTAATAATTAGTACAATCAAGTCTGCAATATTGTGAAAATTCAAAGTTCACAAAAAATTCTATTCTCCATTTTAATTTCAACCTAACACACTTCTCTCAATCCTATACCTCATTTGCTACCACTCTCTACACAACTCTAGCACCTATAGGAGGACGTAGATATAAAGATCTCTTTAGCAGCCAAGAGATAGCGTACCCTTCTCACTGGAAATCTTTTAGGTTATGGTACACCAATAGCAATTCAGTGATCTGATAAGTTAAGGGAGGATGGTTTATGCTACAGTTAGTTGAAATAATAAAAACTAGGAGTATCGGATTCTAACATCTTCATTTTACCACATCCCTATCAGTTAACCAATATTGCTACCGTCTTGAAAAGTTATATTTATGCGGAAGACCCCACTAAAAGTTCATGTGAGCCATAGGATGTTATGAACTTCTTTTAATGAGAGCAAAATGATTAAAAGCGAGTTTGACTTACCATATCAATTGATAGAGGCATGCAGAAGGCTGATGAATTTGATTTCTTTTTTTTTTGTCTCAGCAACGCAGAGAGATTCTCCTCTGCAACACTGCCTCTGCTGGCCATGCAATATAATCTGCAGATGAAAAAGTCCACCGTTAGTCCATTATTAGAACTTGAATATTTCCAAACTAAAGACAACACTACCAAATAAAATTATTTTCATAAAGCGTTAATAATTAGTCCAATCGAGTCTGCAATATTGTGAAAATTCAAAATTCACTAAAAATTCTATTCTCCATTTTAATTTCAACCTAACACACTTCTCTCAATCCTATACCTCATTTGCTACCACTCTCTACACAACTCTAGCACCTATATGAGGACGTAGAGATGAAGATCTCTTTAGCAGCCAAGATATAGCGTACCCTTCTCACTGGAATTCTTTTAGGTTATGGTACACCAATAGCAATTCAGTGATCTGATAAGTTAAGGGAGGAAGGTTTATTCTACAGTTTGTTGAAATAATAAAAACTAGGAGTATCAGATTCTAATATCTTCATTTTAGCACATCCCTATCAGTTAACCAATTTTGCTACCGTCTTGAAAAGTTATATTTATGCGGAAGACCCCTCTAAAAGGTCCTGTGAGCCATAGGATGTTATGAACTTCTTTTAATGAGAGCAAAACGATTAAAAGAGAGTTTGACTTACCATATCAATTGATAGAGGCATGCAGAAGGCTGATGAATTTGATTTCTTTTTTTTGTCTCAGCAACGCAGAGAGATTCTCCTCTGCAACACTGCCTCTGCTGGCCATGCAATATAATCTGCAGATGAAAAAGTCCATTATTAGTCTATTATTAGAACTTGAATATTTCCAAACTAAAGGCAACACTACCAAAGAAAATTATTTTCATAAAGCGTTAATAATTAGTACAATCGAGTCTGCAATATTGTGAAAATTCAAAGTTCACTAAAAATTCTATTCTCCATTTTAATTTCAACCTAACACACTTCTCTCAATCCTATGCCTCATTTGCTACAACTCTCTACACAACTCGAGCACCTATATGAGGACTTAGATTTAAAGATCACTTCAGCAGTTTTTGAGACTGTGTACCCTTCTCACTGGAATTCTTTTAGGTTATGGTACACCAATAGCAATTCAGTGATCTGATAAGTTAAGGGAGGATGGTTTATGCTACAGTTAGTTGAAATAATAAAAACTAGGAGTATCGGATTCTAACATCTTCATTTTACCACATCCCTATCAGTTAACCAATATTGCTACCGTCTTGAAAAGTTATATTTATGCGGAAGACCCCACTAAAAGTTCGTGTGAGCCATAGGATGTTATGAACTTCTTTTAATGAGAGCAAAATGATTAAAAGCGAGTTTGACTTACCATATCAATTGATAGAGGCATGCAGAAGGCTGATGAATTTGATTTCTTTTTTTTTTGTCTCAGCAACGCAGAGAGATTCTCCTCTGCAACACTGCCTCTGCTGGCCATGCAATATAATCTGCAGATGAAAAAGTCCACCGTTAGTCCATTATTAGAACTTGAATATTTCCAAACTAAAGACAACACTACCAAATAAAATTATTTTCATAAAGCTTTAATAATTAGTACAATCAAGTCTGCAATATTGTGAAAATTCAAAGTTCACTAAAAATTCTATTCTCCATTTTAATTTCAACCTAACACACTTCTCTCAATCCTATACCTCATTTGCTACCACTCTCTACACAACTCTAGCACCTATATGAGGACGTAGATATAAAGATCTCTTTAGCAGCCAAGAGATAGCGTACCCTTCTCACTGGAAATCTTTTAGGTTATGGTACACCAATAGCAATTCAGTGATCTGATAAGTTAAGGGAGGAAGGTTTATGCTACAGTTAGTTGAAATAATAAAAACTAGGAGTATCGGATTCTAACATCTTCATTTTACCACATCCCTATCAGTTAACCAATATTGCTACCGTCTTGAAAAGTTATATTTATGCGGAAGACCCCACTAAAAGTTCGTGTGAGCCATAGGATGTTATGAACTTCTTTTAATGAGAGCAAAATGATTAAAAGCGAGTTTGACTTACCATATCAATTGATAGAGGCATGCAGAAGGCTGATGAATTTGATTTCTTTTTTTTTTGTCTCAGCAACGCAGAGAGATTCTCCTCTGCAACACTGCCTCTGCTGGCCATGCAATATAATCTGCAGATGAAAAAGTCCACCGTTAGTCCATTATTAGAACTTGAATATTTCCAAACTAAAGACAACACTACCAAATAAAATTATTTTCATAAAGCTT
Organism: Triturus cristatus; assembly: GCF_964204655.1. NCBI lineage: Eukaryota > Metazoa > Chordata > Amphibia > Caudata > Salamandridae > Triturus > Triturus cristatus. The sequence goes on from NC_140593.1 coordinate 743,483,815, forward strand.
TAATAATTAGTACAATCAAGTCTGCAATATTGTGAAAATTCAAAGTTCACTAAAAATTCTATTCTCCATTTTAATTTCAACCTAACACACTTCTCTCAATCCTATACCTCATTTGCTACCACTCTCTACACAACTCTAGCACCTATATGAGGACGTAGATATAAAGATCTCTTTAGCAGCCAAGAGATAGCGTACCCTTCTCACTGGAAATCTTTTAGGTTATGGTACACCAATAGCAATTCAGTGATCTGATAAGTTAAGGGAGGAAGGTTTATGCTACAGTTAGTTGAAATAATAAAAACTAGGAGTATCGGATTCTAACATCTTCATTTTAGCACATCCCTATCAGTTAACCAATATTGCTACCGTCTTGAAAAGTTATATTTATGCGGAAGACCCCACTAAAAGTTCGTGTGAGCCATAGGATGTTATGAACTTCTTTTAATGAGAGCAAAATGATTAAAAGCGAGTTTGACTTACCATATCAATTGATAGAGGCATGCAGAAGGCTGATGAATTTGATTTCTTTTTTTTTTTGTCTCAGCAACGCAGAGAGATTCTCCTCTGCAACACTGCCTCTGCTGGCCATGCAATATAATCTGCAGATGAAAAAGTCCACCGTTAGTCCATTATTAGAACTTGAATATTTCCAAACTAAAGACAACACTACCAAATAAAATTATTTTCATAAAGCTTTAATAATTAGTACAATCAAGTCTGCAATATTGTGAAAATTCAAAGTTCACTAAAAATTCTATTCTCTATTTTAATTTCAACCTAACACACTTCTCTCAATCCTATACCTCATTTGCTACCACTCTCTACACAACTCTAGCACCTATATGAGGACGTAGATATGAAGATCTCTTTAGCAGCCAAGATATAGCGTACCCTTCTCACTGGAATTCTTTTAGGTTATGGTACACGAATAGCAATTCAGTGATCTGATAAGTTAAGGGAGGAAGGTTTATGCTACAGTTAGTTGAAATAATAAAAACTATGAGTATCAGATTCTAACATCTTCATTTTAGCACATCCCTATCAGTTAACCAATATTGCTACCGTCTTGAAAAGTTATATTTATGCGGAAGACCCCACTAAAAGTTCGTGTGAGCCATAGGATGTTATGAACTTCTTTTAATGAGAGCAAAATGATTAAAAGCGAGTTTGACTTACCATATCAATTGATAGAGGCATGCAGAAGGCTGATGAATTTGATTTCTTTTTTTTTTGTCTCAGCAACGCAGAGAGATTCTCCTCTGCAACACTGCCTCTGCTGGCCATGCAATATAATCTGCAGATGAAAAAGTCCACCGTTAGTCCATTATTAGAACTTGAATATTTCCAAACTAAAGACAACACTACCAAATAAAATTATTTTCATAAAGCTTTAATAATTAGTACAATCAAGTCTGCAATATTGTGAAAATTCAAAGTTCACTAAAAATTCTATTCTCTATTTTAATTTCAACCTAACACACTTCTCTCAATCCTATACCTCATTTGCTACCACTCTCTACACAACTCTAGCACCTATATGAGGACGTAGATATAAAGATCTCTTTAGCAGCCAAGAGATAGCGTACCCTTCTCACTGGAAATCTTTTAGGTTATGGTACACCAATAGCAATTCAGTGATCTGATAAGTTAAGGGAGGAAGGTTTATGCTACAGTTAGTTGAAATAATAAAAACTAGGAGTATCGGATTCTAACATCTTCATTTTAGCACATCCCTATCAGTTAACCAATATTGCTACCGTCTTGAAAAGTTATATTTATGCGGAAGACCCCACTAAAAGTTCGTGTGAGCCATAGGATGTTATGAACTTCTTTTAATGAGAGCAAAATGATTAAAAGCGAGTTTGACTTACCATATCAATTGATAGAGGCATGCAGAAGGCTGATGAATTTGATTTCTTTTTTTTTTTGTCTCGGCAACGCAGAGAGATTCTCCTCTGCAACACTGCCTCTGCTGGCCATGCAATATAATCTGCAGATGAAAAAGTCCACCGTTAGTCCATTATTAGAACTTGAATATTTCCAAACTAAAGACAACACTACCAAATAAATTATTTTCATAAAGCTTTAATAATTAGTACAATCAAGTCTGCAATATTGTGAAAATTCAAAGTTCACTAAAAATTCTATTCTCTATTTTAATTTCAACCTAACACACTTCTCTCAATCCTATACCTCATTTGCTACCACTCTCTACACAACTCTAGCACCTATATGAGGACGTAGATATAAAGATCTCTTTAGCAGCCAAGAGATAGCGTACCCTTCTCACTGGAAATCTTTTAGGTTATGGTACACCAATAGCAATTCAGTGATCTGATAAGTTAAGGGAGGAAGGTTTATGCTACAGTTAGTTGAAATAATAAAAACTATGAGTATCGGATTCTAACATCTTCATTTTACCACATCCCTATCAGTTAACCAATATTGCTACCGTCTTGAAAAGTTATATTTATGCGGAAGACCCCACTAAAAGTTCGTGTGAGCCATAGGATGTTATGAACTTCTTTTAATGAGAGCAAAATGATTAAAAGCGAGTTTGACTTACCATATCAATTGATAGAGGCATGCAGAAGGCTGATGAATTTGATTTCTTTTTTTTTTGTCTCAGCAACGCAGAGAGATTCTCCTCTGCAACACTGCCTCTGCTGGCCATGCAATATAATCTGCAGATGAAAAAGTCCACCGTTAGTCCATTATTAGAACTTGAATATTTCCAAACTAAAGACAACACTACCAAATAAAATTATTTTCATAAAGCTTTAATAATTAGTACAATCAAGTCTGCAATATTGTGAAAATTCAAAGTTCACTAAAAATTCTATTCTCCATTTTAATTTCAACCTAACACACTTCTCTCAATCCTATACCTCATTTGCTACCACTCTCTACACAACTCTAGCACCTATATGAGGACGTAGATATAAAGATCTCTTTAGCAGCCAAGAGATAGCGTACCCTTCTCACTGGAAATCTTTTAGGTTATGGTACACCAATAGCAATTCAGTGATCTGATAAGTTAAGGGAGGAAGGTTTATGCTACAGTTAGTTGAAATAATAAAAACTAGGAGTATCGGATTCTAACATCTTCATTTTACCACATCCCTATCAGTTAACCAATATTGCTACCGTCTTGAAAAGTTATATTTATGTGGAAGACCCCACTAAAAGTTCGTGTGAGCCATAGGATGTTATGAACTTCTTTTAATGAGAGCAAAATGATTAAAAGCGAGTTTGACTTACCATATCAATTGATAGAGGCATGCAGAAGGCTGATGAATTTGATTTCTTTTTTTTTTGTCTCAGCAACGCAGAGAGATTCTCCTCTGCAACACTGCCTCTGCTGGCCATGCAATATAATCTGCAGATGAAAAAGTCCACCGTTAGTCCATTATTAGAACTTGAATATTTCCAAACTAAAGACAACACTACCAAATAAAATTATTTTCATAAAGCTTTAATAATTAGTACAATCAAGTCTGCAATATTGTGAAAATTCAAAGTTCACTAAAAATTCTATTCTCCATTTTAATTTCAACCTAACACACTTCTCTCAATCCTATACCTCATTTGCTACCACTCTCTACACAACTCTAGCACCTATATGAGGACGTAGATATAAAGATCTCTTTAGCAGCCAAGAGATAGCGTACCCTTCTCACTGGAAATCTTTTAGGTTATGGTACACCAATAGCAATTCAGTGATCTGATAAGTTAAGGGAGGAAGGTTTATGCTACAGTTAGTTGAAATAATAAAAACTAGGAGTATCGGATTCTAACATCTTCATTTTAGCACATCCCTATCAGTTAACCAATATTGCTACCGTCTTGAAAAGTTATATTTATGCGGAAGACCCCACTAAAAGTTCGTGTGAGCCATAGGATGTTATGAACTTCTTTTAATGAGAGCAAAATGATTAAAAGCGAGTTTGACTTACCATATCAATTGATAGAGGCATGCAGAAGGCTGATGAATTTGATTTCTTTTTTTTTTTGTCTCAGCAACGCAGAGAGATTCTCCTCTGCAACACTGCCTCTGCTGGCCATGCAATATAATCTGCAGATGAAAAAGTCCACCGTTAGTCCATTATTAGAACTTGAATATTTCCAAACTAAAGACAACACTACCAAATAAAATTATTTTCATAAAGCTTTAATAATTAGTACAATCAAGTCTGCAATATTGTGAAAATTCAAAGTTCACTAAAAATTCTATTCTCTATTTTAATTTCAACCTAACACACTTCTCTCAATCCTATACCTCATTTGCTACCACTCTCTACACAACTCTAGCACCTATATGAGGACGTAGATATGAAGATCTCTTTAGCAGCCAAGATATAGCGTACCCTTCTCACTGGAATTCTTTTAGGTTATGGTACACGAATAGCAATTCAGTGATCTGATAAGTTAAGGGAGGAAGGTTTATGCTACAGTTAGTTGAAATAATAAAAACTATGAGTATCAGATTCTAACATCTTCATTTTAGCACATCCCTATCAGTTAACCAATATTGCTACCGTCTTGAAAAGTTATATTTATGCGGAAGACCCCACTAAAAGTTCGTGTGAGCCATAGGATGTTATGAACTTCTTTTAATGAGAGCAAAATGATTAAAAGCGAGTTTGACTTACCATATCAATTGATAGAGGCATGCAGAAGGCTGATGAATTTGATTTCTTTTTTTTTTGTCTCAGCAACGCAGAGAGATTCTCCTCTGCAACACTGCCTCTGCTGGCCATGCAATATAATCTGCAGATGAAAAAGTCCACCGTTAGTCCATTATTAGAACTTGAATATTTCCAAACTAAAGACAACACTACCAAATAAAATTATTTTCATAAAGCTTTAATAATTAGTACAATCAAGTCTGCAATATTGTGAAAATTCAAAGTTCACTAAAAATTCTATTCTCTATTTTAATTTCAACCTAACACACTTCTCTCAATCCTATACCTCATTTGCTACCACTCTCTACACAACTCTAGCACCTATATGAGGACGTAGATATAAAGATCTCTTTAGCAGCCAAGAGATAGCGTACCCTTCTCACTGGAAATCTTTTAGGTTATGGTACACCAATAGCAATTCAGTGATCTGATAAGTTAAGGGAGGAAGGTTTATGCTACAGTTAGTTGAAATAATAAAAACTAGGAGTATCGGATTCTAACATCTTCATTTTAGCACATCCCTATCAGTTAACCAATATTGCTACCGTCTTGAAAAGTTATATTTATGCGGAAGACCCCACTAAAAGTTCGTGTGAGCCATAGGATGTTATGAACTTCTTTTAATGAGAGCAAAATGATTAAAAGCGAGTTTGACTTACCATATCAATTGATAGAGGCATGCAGAAGGCTGATGAATTTGATTTCTTTTTTTTTTTGTCTCGGCAACGCAGAGAGATTCTCCTCTGCAACACTGCCTCTGCTGGCCATGCAATATAATCTGCAGATGAAAAAGTCCACCGTTAGTCCATTATTAGAACTTGAATATTTCCAAACTAAAGACAACACTACCAAATAAATTATTTTCATAAAGCTTTAATAATTAGTACAATCAAGTCTGCAATATTGTGAAAATTCAAAGTTCACTAAAAATTCTATTCTCTATTTTAATTTCAACCTAACACACTTCTCTCAATCCTATACCTCATTTGCTACCACTCTCTACACAACTCTAGCACCTATATGAGGACGTAGATATAAAGATCTCTTTAGCAGCCAAGAGATAGCGTACCCTTCTCACTGGAAATCTTTTAGGTTATGGTACACCAATAGCAATTCAGTGATCTGATAAGTTAAGGGAGGAAGGTTTATGCTACAGTTAGTTGAAATAATAAAAACTATGAGTATCGGATTCTAACATCTTCATTTTACCACATCCCTATCAGTTAACCAATATTGCTACCGTCTTGAAAAGTTATATTTATGCGGAAGACCCCACTAAAAGTTCGTGTGAGCCATAGGATGTTATGAACTTCTTTTAATGAGAGCAAAATGATTAAAAGCGAGTTTGACTTACCATATCAATTGATAGAGGCATGCAGAAGGCTGATGAATTTGATTTCTTTTTTTTTTGTCTCAGCAACGCAGAGAGATTCTCCTCTGCAACACTGCCTCTGCTGGCCATGCAATATAATCTGCAGATGAAAAAGTCCACCGTTAGTCCATTATTAGAACTTGAATATTTCCAAACTAAAGACAACACTACCAAATAAAATTATTTTCATAAAGCTTTAATAATTAGTACAATCAAGTCTGCAATATTGTGAAAATTCAAAGTTCACTAAAAATTCTATTCTCCATTTTAATTTCAACCTAACACACTTCTCTCAATCCTATACCTCATTTGCTACCACTCTCTACACAACTCTAGCACCTATATGAGGACGTAGATATAAAGATCTCTTTAGCAGCCAAGAGATAGCGTACCCTTCTCACTGGAAATCTTTTAGGTTATGGTACACCAATAGCAATTCAGTGATCTGATAAGTTAAGGGAGGAAGGTTTATGCTACAGTTAGTTGAAATAATAAAAACTAGGAGTATCGGATTCGAACATCTTCATTTTAGCACATCCCTATCAGTTAACCAATATTGCTACCGTCTTGAAAAGTTATATTTATGCGGAAGACCCCACTAAAAGGTCCTGTGAGCCATAGGATGTTATGAACTTCATTTAATGAGAGAAAAACGATTAAAAGCGAGTTTGACTTACCATATCAATTGATAGAGGCATGCAGAAGGCTGATGAATTTGATTTCTTTTTTTTTGTCTCAGCAACGCAAAGAGATTCTCCTCTGCAACACTGCCTCTGCTGGCCATGCAATATAATCTGCAGATGAAAAAGTCCATTATTAGTCTATTATTAGAACTTGAATATTTCCAAACTAAAGACAACACTACCAAATAAAATTATTTTCATAAAGCGTTAATAATTAGTACAATCGAGTCTGCAATATTGTGAAAATTCAAAGTTCACTAAAAATTCTATTCTCCATTTTAATTTCAACCTAACACACTTCTCTCAATCCTATGCCTCATTTGCTACAACTCTCTACACAACTCGAGCACCTATATGAGGACGTAGATTTAAAGATCACTTTAGCAGTTTTTGAGACTGTGTACCCTTCTCACTGGAATTCTTTTAGGTTATGGTACACCAATAGCAATTCAGTGATCTGATAAGTTAAGGCGGAAGGTTTATTCTACAGTTTGTTGAAATAATAAAAACTATGAGTATCAGATTCTAACATCTTCATGTTAGCACATCCCTATCAGTTAACCAATATTGCGTCCGTCTTGATAAGTTATATTTATGCGGAAGACCCCACTAAAAGGTCCTGTGAGCCATAGGATGTTATGAACTTCATTTAATGAGAGAAAAACGATTAAAAGCGAGTTTGACTTACCATATCAATTGATAGAGGCATGCAGAAGGCTGATGAATTCGATTTCTTTTTTTTTGTCTCAGCAACGCGAAGAGATTCTCCTCTGCAACACTGCCTCTGCTGGCCATGCAATATAATCTGCAGATGAAAAAGTCCATTATTAGTCTATTATTAGAACTTGAATATTTCCAAACTAAAGGCAACACTACCAAAGAAAATTATTTTCATAAAGCGTTAATAATTAGTACAATCGAGTCTGCAATATTGTGAAAATTCAAACTTCACTAAAAATTCTATTCTCCATTTTAATTTCAACCTAACACACTTCTCTCAATCCTATGCCTCATTTGCTACAACTCTCTACACAACTCTAGCACCAATATTGCTACCGTCTTGAAAAGTTATATTTATGCGGAAGACCCCACTAAAAGGTCCTGTGAGCCATAGGATGTTATGAACTTCATTTAATGAGAGAAAAACGATTAAAAGCGAGTTTGACTTACCATATCAATTGATAGAGGCATGCAGAAGGCTGATGAATTTGATTTCTTTTTTTTTGTCTCAGCAACGCAAAGAGATTCTCCTCTGCAACACTGCCGCTGCTGGCCATGCAATATAATCTGCAGATGAAAAAGTCCATTATTAGTCTATTATTAGAACTTGAATATTTCCAAACTAAAGACAACACTACCAAATAAAATTATTTTCATAAAGCGTTAATAATTAGTACAATCGAGTCTGCAATATTGTGAAAATTCAAAGTTCACTAAAAATTCTATTCTCCATTTTAATTTCAACCTAACACACTTCTCTCAATCCTATGCCTCATTTGCTACAACTCTCTACACAACTCTAGCACCTATATGAGGACGTAGATATAAAGATCTCTTTAGCAGCCAAGAGACTGCGTACCCTCCTCACTGGAATTCTTTTAGGTTATGGTACACCAATAGCAATTCAGTCAACTAATAAGTTAAGGGAGGAAGGTTTATGCTACAGTTTGTTGAAATAATAAAAACTATGAGTATCATATTCTAACATCTTCATTTTAGCACATCCCTATAAGTTAACCAATATTGCTACCGTCTTGAAAAGTTATATTGATGCGGAAGACCCCACTAAAAGGTCCTGTGAGCCAGAGGATGTTATGAACTTCTTTTAATGAGAGCAAATTGATTTAAAGCGAGTTTGACTCACCATATAAATTGACAGAGGCATGCAGAAGGCTGATGAATTTGATTTCTTTTTTTTTTTAGTCTCATCAACGCAGAGAGATTCTACTCTGCAACACTGCCTCTGCTGGCCATGCAATATAATCTGCAGAAGAAAAAGTCCACCGTTAGACTATTATTAGAAATTGAATATTTAAAAACTAAATACAACACTACCAAATAAAATTATTTTCATAAAGCGTTAATAATTAGTACAATCGAGTCTGCAATATTGTGAAAATTCAAAGTTCACTAAGAATTCTATTCTCCATTTTAATTTCAACCTAACACACTTCTCTCAATCCTATGCCTCATTTGCTACCACTCTCTACACAACTCTAGCACCTATATGAGGACGTAGATACAAAGATCTCTTTAGCAGCCAAGAGACAGCGTACCCTTCTCATTGGAATTATTTTAGGTTATGGTACACCAATAGCAATTCAGTGATCTGATAAGTTAAGGGAGGAAGGTTTATGCTACAGTCAGTGGAAATAAAAGCTTTGAGTAACAGATTCTAACATCTTTATTTTAGCACATCCCTATCAGTTAACCAATATTGCTACCGTCCTGAAAAGTTATATTTATGCGGAAGACCCCACTAAAAGGTCCTGAGAGCCATCAGATGTTATGAACTTCTTTTAATGAGAGCAAAACAATTAAAAGCGAGTTTGACTTACCATATAAATTGATAAGGCATGGAGAAGGCTGATGAATTTGATTTCTTTTTTTGTTTTGTCTCAGCATTGCAGAGAGATTCTCCTCTGCAACACTGCCTCTGCTGGCCATTCAATATAATCTGCTGATGGAAAAGGCCACCGTTAGTCCATTAGACAGGAGGACCAGACATCAGCAATTACGCACTAGGGACCTATCTGCGATTATTACTGCAAGTCAAGTTGGAGGTGTAATGGGAAAGTACTCTGCACCATTGAAAACATTAGGCTCCTATTTAAAGTGGGCTGGAGTTAGAAGAACACAGTTTCTAAACAGCAGTCCCTCTTGAGTATCAGAGTCCCACACACAGAGTGCAGGGAAACAGGTTAAATAGCTTCCCTCCATGTGAAAGTAATTCTAATATCAATTTTAATTTCAATCTAGCACACTTCTCTCAATCCTTTGCCTCATTTGCTACCACTCTCTACACAACTCTAGCACCTATATGAGGACGTAGATAGAAAGATCTCTTTAGCAGCCTCTCCCACCACCACGAACCTAGCACCTCAGAGACACATTACTATATCCCCCTGAGGTGATCCAGCAGATTTTGAAGACATTACAAGACTACTTTTCGCCAAATTACACTACTGAGACCCCCATAGTTACCCTTTTTGATTCCATGAAGGCGGTGGTTAGAGGGGAATTTTTTGCAGTTGCCTCCTCTGAGAAGAAGTGGCCACCAATAAAATAACACAAGACCAGGCTGAGTCATTATAGTCCCCTATCAGGATAGGGGAGGTGATATCTGCCATCTCAAAACAGAAACTTCCTTTTTTTTTTAATTGTAAGACCTTATGCTCCATTGTGACCCTTGTCCCCACTAGAGTATACAATGCCATCAGAACCTCCTCACCACTTTGATCAACTATGCTGGAAACCTCAGTGGTCTTAATACACAAGCCCGGTAAGGACAGATGCTAGTGTGCCTCTTACAAGCCAATCTCTCTCCTTGACGTTGATCTAAAACTGTTCACTGGGATTCTAGCATCACGACTATCCCCCCTCCTTCCCGGCCTGATAGACCCAGACCAGGCGGGATTTGTGCCCAATCATCAATGCGTTGATAACACCAAGCCACTACTACATATCATTGATAAAGCACAGCACTTTGACACCAAACACATGCTCCTCTTTATCGATGAAGACAAAGTGTTCAATAGGGTACACTGGCCTTATCTAAGAGACCTTGCAACATTTTGGCCTTCCCGTAAGATTAATAAAATTGGTCTTAAATAGTGACAGTAGACCAGTGACAACGCATGGCTTCACCTCTACCTCTACTCCTTTCCCCATCCAGTGAGGTACGAGCAGGGGTGCCCAATTTCCCTCCTTCGCTGGAGCCAATAGCCAAACGGACTCGCAACAACCCTCTTATTGCTGGGGTGCACTTCAGGAGGGGACGAACACACACTTAGCTTATTTGCGGATGATGTAGTCTCAACATTAGAAGACACACAGACTTCCCTTCTGGCCTTTTTGGTCGAATTGGAACAGTTTACCCAAGCAGCAGGCTTCAAGATCAATATCCATAAATCCCAAGCTATCAGCCTATCGATTACAGTTCCCACACTGGTGGAATTGCATCACACCGACCCCATTCAATGGGCACCACCTGTAATACCTTATCCTGGGGATAAAACTCACTGTGAATACACAACGCATAATATCATTGAATTACACCACATTATTCCACCAAATACAAACAGACCAACGCCGCTGCAGCCCACACACGCTGTCTTGGCTTGGTCGAGTAGTGGCAGTAAAAATGACAATACTACCAAAGATACTATTCATCTTCCAAACCCTCGAGCTGGAACCCAGGCATAACACACCCCTTGTAGCATAAGGTGGAATGTTTCATATGGGCAGACAAGAGACCTCGCATGTACAAAGAACTGTGCTATACATCGCCGAATGAGGGAGGGTTGGGGGTGCTGAACTTACTGGAGAACTTCTGGGCATTACAGCTGAAGACATTTGTGGAGTGGTCACGCCCTGAATCCGAAAAGCATCAGCTTTTTGTGGATAGAGCAGTAACAGGACAATCTCTGTGGAAGATCCCCTTCCTTCCCAGGTCGATGTGCCCCAAAAGTCTCTCTCTCGCCTGTCACGCAGGCCCCTCTGGTGGTGTGGGAGGGGCCGTAGAGAAAAGAGCCTTAACATTTCCATCGCCACCAACACCCAAACTGGGTGACCCAGAATTCAACAGCAGTGAATTTGCCACCGGTCTCGACTCCGGGGACTTTTATTCAGGGGACCCAGGAAGGCCAGAGGTCTAGTTGACACTCCTTTAACGAGTCCTGCCCCTTGACTTTTGAGGACTTCCGCCTACAACAGTAGCTCCTGAAAAATTTACATTATCGATATCAGCAGATCAGACACTATCTGACCCATCCTGGGGTTCGACTACCAGGTACAACACCTTATAACTACATTTGAGAGGTGGTTGCTGTCTAAATCCTCAAACATTCGCCACACACCTGAACTATACAGCCTACTTCGACCACCTCCAGAGGTTAATAAATCCCTGAGTCAGAGGAGATGGGACTCAGAACTGAGCCACACATTTACACAATGGGAATGGGAGGACATTTACTATAGAGCCCGACACACTGCACACAATGTAGCAAGTATAGAGACAAGTACTAAAATAGCCACTTACTGGTCCTTCACACCCCCTAGACTTAATGGTGGAAACCTGCTAGAGACCTCCTATGTTGGCACAACTGAGAGAGGGTCGATTTTATATCACAGCGTGCCCCAGGACCGTTCTGTCCACACCTGAGGTATGAGACCCTTGTCCTTGCCCCGCCAGCCTAATTTGTAGACCGTATTAAATTGACCAGAGGGTCCTGTGATACTATATAACAAATGCCCTGGGACATCCTTGCCACTCAGCCAGCATAAAACCCCTGTGTAGGCCCTTCTGTTCAATATGTAGGCCTCTTTGTTAAATTGACCATAGTTCTGCCATTTTCCTGTATAGCAGGCTGAAGGTAGGTCTGATCCAAATCGCATCCAGCTCCTCTTTCTGTGAGGCCTCCTGCTCCAAACTAAAGAGCCCCCACCATACTTGTGCGAAGTTCACTATCTCAAAGTTCAACATCCCCCTGTTCTTTCGACATACAGCAGACTGCATCCTGGGCTGGTACATACTTTTAGGAAGTTGCCACCGCAGATGTGTCAAACTGAGGCAGAATCCCTTTACAATCTGCTTGCCCATCCAATTTATGGCAAGCGCCTTACCTGAAATATGAACTTTCACCTAGCTCACGTACCACAGTTACTGGAAAGGGCGTAACCATGTATGGTAGAATATTAGAACCATACCGTAAGTCAAGAGGTAGACATGGCAATACCGAAGGCACTTCCAACAGCCTTAAAGAGTATAAGAAGGGAGACTACAGAGACCTCTTGGGACTACCCCACCTGTCTGTTAGTAGATGGCAGGCAGGTGTGGGTACTTCCCAAGAGCTCTTGTTTTTTGTTTTTTTAAGATACAATTTAACTTGCCAATATATTTGCTGTATATGCTATGTATGCTATTATGTCCCTAAAGTGTTGTTTTCTTATTGAGCACTTCATACTTGTATTACATTTACAAAGCTGCTTTCTTTTAGGTTTTAGGTAGGTACGCGAGTATTCTCAGTATTATAGAACAAGTGTGTTTTGCATTCTGAGAACACCTTGATTTCACTTACATTTTTCATAATGCATTTATAAATGTGTCTGAGGTTTAGTCTTTCTCTCTCTCAGACAGCACAATAGTTTTAATACAGAAATGCCATCGTATCCATGTGACTATCTGGATTCTGTATTTTGAGGCCTTTGTCTTGCAGTTTTTGAAGCTGCACCTTCTTAATTAAACTGCTAAAACTCTCAGTATCAGTTTCCATGGCTCACATGTCTGTTTCCTTCATTTTTAGAGTAAGCGTTTCCAGACACCCCGGCTCAAATTAAGGTGCCCCTTTTGTCCCTAACTCACTCCCTCGATCACTCCGTGGAGGCTCCAAGAGCTCTGTGCTCAGCACCCTGCCCTCTTGACCCTTAAATAAAGCTCCCTCCAACACAACTGTGGTTCCCTGGGTAGATTGAAACATTTATTATGGGAATGCCTTAAAATCGCTAACTATTGGACTCACGTGCTCGATGATATCGACACTCACTTTGATACACAGCTCCCCCACTTCACAGTCTACATTCTACTAGGGCTGCCCTACTCTCTCACATTCCCCTAAAATCACGCAGAAGCCATCAGATTGGTCCGCCAATGGGAGTGGCCCTTCAGAATATTCTGGCTCAGTGGGGGGGGGGGGGGGGTCACGATCACCTTGCACCCATCTGGGCTGGCTACATTGCATATGGTTTATTCTGGGTATTGCATGCATCCCTCGCTCACAAACCAAGGAACCTCATTCCCTGACCTCTGGAAACCATTTCTATCAATTCTCACCTCTGAATTCCAAGAACTCACTTGTCCTAAGTACTTACAGCTTCTAAGACTCACTGGGCCCCTAGCGGAAGCACCGTGAGTTGCAGCGGGGGCTTACACAAATGTATCTGATTTAGAACGGGTGGGATGGGGGGAGTTCTGTTCTGGCAATTTCATATGCTCTCCTACGATTAGTAGGGTTCCAGATTTGTATGCGATTTCTTTGTTTTCCCCACTGTATTTCCTGTAAATCAATAAATATCAGGTCTATCAAGCCTCAGAATAGTATAATCCGGGGGAATGTTGGGGGTGGCCTGCAGCCAGGTTTTCCAAGAGGAACGTGCATCCGACTGGTGGCTGAAAATGAGGTCAACACCCTCGGCTTTGTGCTTTAGAAGAGATCACCGGTTGAGTAAAAAAAAAAAAAAAAAAAAACACTGAGCTGGCTTAGGGCTATTCCACTCAGGCGTCATCATAGACATTGCAGAGAGGGTGGAGTGGCACTTACCACAAGAAGTCATACCAGTAGACAGGTCCATAGTGTCGTGGCAGCTTTCCATAAATGCAGGAGTGAGGGAAAGATGCTCAGTCACCCAGTAGCACAAGATAGGTGGAGTGGAACCGCCAGTGGGCCTGGCCCCTTGCACCATCCAGGCAGAGACAGGAGCAGACGGACTTGCCTTTGGCGTTACTTCGGCAGCTGCCATGCATTTATAGCCCGCCTCCACAGAGGCGGTGGCTAAAATGGCAAGAATCGGTGGGACATTAAAATACAAACTGGAGCCTGGAAACTACGCTCCAAGCTAATTATGTACTCATTGCAAGGGTTAACCTTCCCCGCCCTCCACACACTTGCCTTCGGATGCCACCTTTGGGGTGGCTTGGCTTTCCAGAAAACCCCGGTGTGGTGGTGGACAGACTTTATTAACTGTGATTGGAAGAGGTACAAGCATGCTGACGTCTGCATGCGTGTAACTCTTCCGATCACAAGTTTAAATTCTAATGTGTTTTTTTCTTTTACAGCCCAGAGGTACAGTTTAACCTGAATATCTCCCAACACCCTGAGCCCTAAATGTTGAAGGAGAACCTGTGACATCCGGTAAGTGTTATTTCTAACTGATCTCTTTTTGCGCCAAATCAGAACACATTTCAGCGAGGATAAGTGGAACAGCATGCTATCTAGTCGAATTACAACTGTCACGCCTTCTTCTACCACACCAGACATGCTCAATTGCAAGTCTGAGCCTTAAACATCCATGTACGAAGTGGCGATTGAATACAGTATGGCCTTCTTAGTAAACCATGCATGTAAACTGTACCTGCATATTTAAAACCGTGGAACGTATTAAAATGTGTATATTTACAAGTTTGTTTTTTGTCCATTACTGCCCATCGCAACAGATCAACCTTGGGCCATCCTCACATCCCCATGTCAAGCCGACAGACTTCCACGTTTTGAAAGTGATTAAAACATGCAGTTTAGGAAAGGTAGGTATTCCTACAGGGCCGGACTGGGAACCAAAACCGGCCCTGGCAAAGTGCTCGTCCGGCCCCCCGGGGGGTAGGGGGTGTGACCGAGCTATTTGCCAGGGCTGGTTTCGGCCTTTTTTGTTACAGGGCTGATATTGCAGCTATGCTGCAAAAACATTCCTGAAACAAAAACGGCACCCAGGGGCCCGAAACCGGCCCCCACCCTAGCGGCCCACCAGGGAAACGCCCGGTGCCCACTACGGCCAGTCCGCCCTGATTCCTTACCTTAAATGATACCCTGTGTATACAGCTGGAGACAAGCTATAATTTGTGCTGGACTACATAAACATTGGTGAGGTGGGTGCCCTTTTTAAATTCCTGTCTCTTAACATTTCTTGTCCGGTCTGTTGCCCTGTCCAAATATAAAATCTAAACATTGAGTTGGGTGGAGTCTGGAATGTACCGCACCGTCATAAGCTGCCAGATTTCTGTTAGCTTCTGGCTCCAGTCCTCTTCTGCGGATTTTCTCAAGGCTTCCTCCTCTCAGCTGGGTATCTAGGCCTAAATCCATTCACTGTTTAATCTATACTTGGCACAGTGAATAACACCCTGCCTTCTATAACTTCTGCTGCTGTTCCACCATCTCCAGAGCGAACGGTGCTTCCTGGAACCAAGGGCTCATTTTTATGCTCCTAAAATTGCCAGTGCACCGGGCTATTTCCATTCACTGAACATAGTGTATAGCTGAGCAGTTATTGCTGGTTTATTCAGTGTAAGCTGCTGCTAAGAACTTTGTTTTCTGTACTCTCTACCTACCTCCCCTGCAATGTGCAAGCCTGCACAACTAATATTTCTTGCAAACATTATGGCCGTCACCCCCTTTTTATCAAATAGGTCACTTTAGACCCGTAAACATTTCAAAGGTGAAAAATATATTTTCCCTATCTGTTCTAAACAGGAGTTAGATGAGCATGCTGGTGGGCCCCAGACCTACTGCAGTGATGCTGCTGACTGCCTTTTCAAGGGTATCTAACAATATTTTTGTTTACATATTTCGATTGAAAGGCGCCCCCTTTTCTTAAAATTCTGCATTAAAAAAAAGACTAAACGGACCCCTATAATCCCCCCCCCCCCCGTTCCAGTCTTTCTAGGCACTCTCAACACCTACAACTAAAAGGTTCAGTTTTTTTAAGATCCTTGTGGTTGCATGCACTTTCAGATAACTGTCAAATGCTAATTTCTGTTGGATATACACTGGATACCTTTCAAACTATTTAATTGTGGCATGCTTTAATCCTTTTAGACTTGCAGCCAGAGAACATACTGCACTACTCTCAGGGCCGCATCATCTTGACTGACTCTGGACTGTGCAAAGAAAACCTCTAACACACCAGCACAACATCCACCTTTTGCGGCACACCAGAAGTAAGCAAAGATGGCGTTTCTCTCAATATCATGGGGTCACTGGCAAGCTCGGATAACAAAATTATATTATATAATAATAGCCACGCTCAGGGTAGAGTTGTTTTAAGTAAAGTGTTTCACATTTGATTTATTCCTTTGGACCGCTACGTTTCACTGGACTTGGTACTTTAATCACATTTGCAGTGCAACATAAATGTGTCACTCTTTTGCGGTCATAAATCGGAATCACCTGAAGCACCCCACCTAATTAAAATCCACTACATAACACTCCACAACACAATATACCATTCCACATATTTAAACTCCATTACACACAATTCCACTCCACATAATTCCTTCACACTCAAAACCACAAAATTACCATCCACATAATTTAACAGCACACCATGCTACATAATTCCCACTACACAGATCCACTCCACACAATTCCACAACTAACTCAATCCAAACCACATAATTCCACTTCACGCATACATTCACTCCATGACAGAGATAAAAATACATTGCCATTTACAATCTGACTAGCTCAAACAAATGCGAGACCGATTGCATTTCCAATGCTTGTTTGCATTTAGCACGATCTACCCCAGTAATGTACCCGTAGCGCTGCAGGTGATTAAAAGGCAAAGGCAGTGAACTGATAAGCCAGATCTCAACTCTATGGCTTACAGGTTATGTCCCGGTACCAGCTGCAAGCCTTGGCCACTTCTTTAAAATGAAAATGCTACATCAATCCCAGCCGATGTGGGCTTTTCACACATTCCACTACCTTTTGTAAAGCCCCCTCCTACCCCCCACCCCCACCTAGGAGTACTCGCATATCTCAGTGCTAATTGAGTAGGAGATCAATCGCGTCCATTAAAAGGGCGCATTTGTGTGAAAGGCACTGCTAAGAAGTTGGGGGCATATTTACAAGGGCCATATCTCTGCTTTTTTGGCTTTTAAAGCCAAAAAAAGCGGAGATATATAAATATCGCTCTATTACAAGAGGGCGATAACATGCATTAGCGCATGTTAGCACCCTTGTACCCGACGCCTCCCTTTGCATCTCTAATGAGATGCAAAGTGGGCATCACTGGGCAGTAAAGCCTTGCAAATATCGCTGCTGTACACATCGCAATATTTACAAGGCTGCCCACGCATTTTAGCAGATGTTAGTTTTTGGAGAAAACAGCTGTTTTCTCCAAAAACTAACGTCTGCTAAAATGCAGACTTAGCTATACTTACCATTGGGGGTGGATTATGCCGATACGACCACAGGGTCGTATCAGCAAGGTTATCGCCGTTTTCCATGGAACATCGCTGGAAAACCAGCAATGTTCCATGGAAAACATCGCTATCGCTGTGAAATTATCGCCATTGCGCTATGCGTTGTTAATACAACGCTAGCATGGCGATAATTTCCTGCGATAGCCAGCGATTACATTTTTCATGCTAAGAGCGGCCAGCGATAATTATCGCTGCCGCTCAGAGGCGTAGCTAGAGCTTGTGGCGCCCGGGGCTATCCCTCAGATTGCTGCCCCTGGGGGAGGGGGGGGTTGCTGGGGAAAAAGGACGGCAAGCACTTGAAAGAGGGCCGAAAGACACGTAGTAGCGCCGCTAATAGTTACCTCGATCATGCAAGTTACATGCACATACATGACACAGTCCAAGGCTACACAGTTGAATACACCAGTGACTGGCAGTACAAAAGAGAACACGCAGACTGCATGATCTATCTGGGGACTCACCACATTTGACATCCATCAGAGAGCTGCGTGAACAATTACCTGGTAATCCCCTCAGCACAATGCAAACATGCACATACATGACACTGTTCAGGGATCCATCATCTACAGCTGACATTAAATGACCATTCATCATGGTCCCCCCATTAAAGCAGTGCACTTTGTGATCTGCATTGTACATTTTCTTTGCAGCAGGCACATTAACCCTCTGTGCTACCTTTCCAAGAGTCAACCCTTCCACTAGACAAAACTCGGATCTCTCTCTAGGAAGAACATTAATCACCGAAGTTATCATGACATTTTTATTGTTTCTGAAAATTGCTGGAGGCCATGAAGGAGGCAGCAAGTTTTTTTAAAACCAGAATATACTTGCAAACACTGCGCACCCACCCGAAAATAGGTACCCAGCGCGGTAACACCGTTCGCACCGCCCTAACCTGCTCAAGGTTCATGTGACCTCAGTGACAGAGTTACAGTGACTGGATCACTGTTGCTCTAGGGTGTGCTGTTTCGTAGGCCTGCCCGCAAGACTGGAGATGAACTTCAGTATGGATTGTGGTGGACAGACCTTCAAGGTTAACTCACAATTGACACCACTAGGGTACACCTGCTTGTGCTAAGACATCAAGCCTTCTAAGGTCTAGTGGGGCCTTTTAAGGTCTAGCATGGGAACATGCTCCCTCAGTAGAGTGGTCTGGTCATGAAGGCTGAACCCAGTTCCAAATTCAACAGCTCTGGACATAGTGCCACATCCTCTCCCCCACTGAACACCATACTGCCCCACTGAAAGAAACTCGCACTGCCTTCAGCTACAACCTAATTGTGCCCGCTATAAACACTTGGATGTGGCTCAATTCAAATTATGCACTTGATAAGAGTAATATGCTGCCTAAAAAAAAAAGAAAAGAAAGTAAAAGCAAACACTCATAGGGAATGCAAGATTAAGTAAAGCATGTGAAATGTAAGCAGAAACAACATGGTTACCTTAACGATCTCTTACTCACTATTCAGAAATCAGCGAGTGGTTTTACCTGAAAAGTTAAGGACATGACTACAGGGCCCTGAAGGGAACCGTTTCAATGTCCATTGCTTATATCCTTACAAAACGTAAGCAGTTTGGTTTAAAAAGACCACATCCATAAACACAGAGCCATGGTACACATATTGTTTTTCCAATCCACCCATCAACCAGGTATTGCAGTCCCTCCAGGAATGGTACACTTTCCCACGTGGGGACAACAATGCTGTTCAAAGAAAGACCAGAAAACAAAAGCAGCGCTTCACTGGCAAACTCTGTAATGTGAGGCGGATGTATTTGGATGTGAATAAAACGAATCTGGCCACTTTGCAACCACTCTGTCTTGCTTTAATTAGTTATGTATTTATTTTTAATATTTAAAACCGGTCGCCCCCCCTAGCTACGCCACTGCTGCCGCTCGTTAATATGCCCCTTGTTTTTGCTTCAATTTGCTCGTTATGCCTTCCCCGCTATAAAACTGTCCAAAACATCACCAGAACTAGCTCCCCTCTTTTTAACCCACTAACAAAAAGGTAACTTTCTCTAGCCTTTTACAAACAATGAATTATTGGAGTAAGGACTCTGTGCAGTCAGAAAGGAAATGTTTATTTTACCGAAGACATCGCACATCTTCTGGAACACCTAGAACATCACTCACCCTGCTTCAAGCGACTTGAGCACTTAAAATAAAATAAAATGTTTATAAAGCGAAATGCGCGAGAGGTTACCCTTCATAAATTGCGGTTCCGCCGTACACCAGTGACTACTAACTGCCTTGTGTGAAATCTGACCTGTAACACACGACTGACTACATTTTAACATTTTTACAAAAATAGTGTGTGCAATTAAGTGTGCCATTAACTTTTCTGCCGGGGTTTTGTGCCCCGTGGAGTAGTTGAAAAACCTCTGCTTCATTCACGACAGCAGAAGTCAATACATCTCCCTTCAATTCAGAAAGCCATTATTACCCTACTCGTCCTACTGGAAAAGATGAGAATCTGATCGCCGCGTGCTTAAATGTATAGCAACCATGAACGCAAGCTCTGTCTGCTCACACAAAACGAAAAGCCCGAGAAACGCCATAGCCGCGCTTTCACGGCCCACAACAGCTTTCTGCCATTTCACTCTCGTACTTACCCCCAAACAAAAGACTTTGCGGATGACGTACCTTCCGGCGCCACCTGAAGTACGTAGGAGTTATGCATTCCGACCAGTTCCCGTTTTTGAAGTCGAGTTGATCCAGAAGTAACACAACCAAATGCATCCATGGCAAATGAAATGCTAATGGGGAAAGATTCAACTATTGTGGTTGGTGCAGTAAATTAGATATTTGCTTGGAAGCACCTTTAACAGGTTTTCTTTCCTAGCAGGCATTGCATTCTGGAACATGTAGTTAGATTTACTCTCACCATCAAGTTCCATGAGGAAAAAGCACAAGAAAAGTGCAGAGTAAAATAATTGGTGCCTTGCCTAATAGTTTTTTAAATCGGCATAGCACAGAAGTCGTAGTAGCCTTTTCAGCATATACACTTTTTTTATAGAAATATAATGCTTCCAGCAACATTTGCATAGCCCCATGTAAAAATATTTACATAGCTTTAGCCAAGTCTTAGGTCCGGAAATGGGTCTAAAATTCAATTTCTAATTCATTTGAAACAGCTTACTGCAAACATATAGCAAACAAGCATTGGTAAATGCATTAGGTTTTGCCTTGTGATTATCAATACATTTTTTTAAATTGGAATTTGTACTTTTGTAGTTGCGCAATATAAGTTACTGTTAGTCCATTAAAGTGTTATGAGTTGTTTATTGATAAAGTTAATATGTTTTGCTTTTACTGGTGGTATTATTAAATTGTGATATTAGGTAAAGGGTAGAGGTTAATTTTCTAATTAAAATGTACCTTATAAGTACGGTTTAAGCATGTGAAGCTATCAGCAGACTAATGAAAGGGGGGGATACAAAACAAAACAAGCAGAATGAGGAGATACATGTGCAGGGAGAATAATGAGTAGAGAAGCACTGGTTATCCCTCGAGTCTAGGCATATAGTGTAAGTGTGCTTTATAAGTGTATCGCTCTAAAGAAGCTGATAGTTACAGTCCCCGGTCCAGCCACAAGTCTCGCTTAATAGTTAAATGTAACGCAAAAGCCATGGTTATGATATATCCTACATTAAAAAACAAGCATTGGTAATGCATCGGTTTCGCCTATGTAATGAATAAAAAGCTGTTTTTATCAATCATCATCTAGGACGAAGGAAAGAGGTCCCTGACAACTAACACAGGAGTCGAGAGGATGTGGCTGCAGCGGCCAGATCTGCTGACTTGAGAGCTGGGGATCATGGTTTGCGTTTGGTGGCGCAACATCCTATGACTATGGGCAAATCACTTAATCTCGCTGGATGATAAGCTGGTATATAAATCTGAAGCAAGACTAAAAAGTAAAAAGAGGCAAAAATGTATGAAAAAATAGTTCCATCAAAGTGGATGTTAACAGTATTTCGACTACGGGAAACTGATAAGAGAAGCAGATGAGGAACAAGCTTTGGTAAATGTAGGAAAATATGCTACAGCCAATAGAAATGTAGGCAAAGCAAGTGGCAAGTACATGAACCAATGAAAAGCCAGGAAAGAGAGGAGGCAGGATGTAAGCCCCTTTTAAGTTAATATTAAAAACAATATAATAAGCTCTGTGCATGCGAAACCTAAAAAATTAATGGCAAATTAGAACAGAGAAAATATTGATCTACAATAGCAAGTAGAAGAACTTCAGAAACCTAAAATATTTTCAATCGTTTTTAAAGTTGCACATCAACATGTCCTAATACACCTTGCATTAGAAATCTGTGCAATATCTGCTAAAGTATAAATGTAAAACACCCTTAAATGACTCGGAGGCACAGTTTCCACACTCACTAGAACCAATCCAATTAGAATTAAATAGAGATGTGATAAACAGACTTGCCAATTACCATGCATCAGGGGTTAGACTAACACATTTTAGTGCTAAAATGCATTAGTCACTCAATTGTAGCGCCCCACGGACCACCCCAAGGCACACTCTATGAGGGGAGGCCAAAACGCGTTCAAAACAGTGAGCTTGCTGTACTGTCCAGTTCTGTGCTCTGCTGTCATAACTGTAGCTGCCTCAATCTTAATGTACAAATTTTCACTAGATTGTATTAGTTGATGCACTGCGCAGTGGGCCAGAAAACTAATTACCTCCCATTTGCAAGGTAGTTGAAGTTGAGCTGCCCCGCCTAGTTGAGCTGCCCCATAATTTCATACTCCATTGCTGCTTAATTCCATTGGGCCTTCCTACACCTGATCAATTGAAATAAAAATTAACATGTTTTGAACATTGTATCACAATATACTTGTTAATACTGATTATTATAAATAAAAATGATGTTAAATAAATAAAAAATAAAAAAATATTTACCTGTGAATGTTGTTACTTAGCTTATGAAGCACACTGTATGCTAATTTGCAATTAAAGAAAACTCTTTTAATACCTAAATAGTGTTCACTGAGTAGTAATCCGCAAATAATTCTAAAATCACACAGCAGGTTGGACCTTTCTGACAAAAAATTAAACCAAAATAGTTGGTGTATTCTTGGAGTAATCAACAATCATTCTCAAAACATCAGGAGCAATTTCATCATGATAAATAGAAATGATGCTTGTGGAGTTTTTGATGTTTTATTTTAAAATCATCTAGAGCAATTAGATATTATGAAGCAATCAGATACTGTTTAAAAGCATGAATGCTGATTCAATATTTAAGGTTTTCCTTGAATTGGAGGAGGGTAGTGTCAGTGCTATTCAGTAGCAAAAAACAGACAGTGAAACAAGTCTCTACAGGGCCTAATTTATAAGTCCTTCCCTTTAAATTGCAAAACACTGATCTCTTGCTCGACATGCGAGAACCCTTAGTAGTCTAGGTCACTGATACAGACCCTATTGGTCTTCACTGGTTTTATTTGTACAATAACCTATTTCCTTTTTCCAGGTGCAATTCTGTAGTTTAGTTTTTCAAACAACCAGGACCACTGGAGTTATGTGATTCTGCGACTGCGGCGTTTTCCACATAGTCATTAATTTGCTGCACTTTTACATACTTTATCATCTCCTGCATAATTTGCAGATTTAAACCAAAAAGAAAGTGTGTCTAGCTCAAACAGTTCTAAAGATGCTAAACACGGGATATCATGTGTTCCACAGAGGCAGGCCATTTACAGTTGCTAATAGCTGTATTTAGGTTTTGAACTTGTATCTTTTAGTGTTCACATGTGTTAAAATACAAAATAGTGAAGCATTACTGCTTCAAAATGGGCCACATCATGCCACATAATTTGCTTTCTCTTTCTTGCCACCTAATTTAGTGATCCCTGTCACATAATTCTGGTGGCCATGCTTATGACTCTTCCTAGCGCATTCTGTCAACTGAGTCCTAATGTCTGGGTGAGTTCAGCTTGTTGGTGCGTGTTCAAGAAAGGCATGATTCACAGCTCTAGAGAGGAGTCTGAAAGCAGTGCGTGTTTTTCGCAGTGCCTGGCAGTGGGTCACAAATGTGTTACCTCATCCAATTCTTGGTCTTGCTGCTGAGAGCACAGAGCAATCGCTGTATATTTGTCAATCAGAATTACCATTTTATGTGAAAGTGCTTACAATCGGTACACAAATACTGCTGTCAAAACATTAACACCGAAAGAAATGAAATGCAGTGTTTCTGTGGTTGTAAGAGAGGGGATGTGGAAGTTGAGGTGACAAAAGAAAGAATGCAGAATGAAAAAATGAAAAGAAGGGCACAAGATGAAGTCTGACACATGCAAATGGAGATAGACTTCAGAAGAAGATGTGATGAGAAAAGAGTGTAAGCAACTAACACAGAGATGGAGACTACAGTGGAAAGAGATGAGATGGGAAGAATACTAATTTATATGATATTGAATAAAGATCAGTGCAAATAAGCACTGGTAAAGTCAAATGGTCTGACTTTTTTCTGTGTTTATTCTGTGATGTATTTGGATTCACTAACAGCAGAGAGATTCAAATACTGATTAGGGGCACGCCTTGAAAGCACAGGATCTGTGCTTACGTTTTAGGCCACATCCATAGTTACATTAACGCCTCTCTTATAAAAGATTCCTAGTTACATTTTTTGGTCACAACCACTGTAAAGACCCTATCCATCTTTTTCATCCCACTTAAAGCACTAGCTCAATTGCAAAGGCTTGTTTAAAAATAGTACTGTTTTGGGCTCTATTAGGCTGCCACTCATAAGCTTTCAAACAGCCCAAGGCATAGCTCTGTGAGATGACCGTTCATCACCTGATCTAACTGGTTGTTGTCAGGTTCTTCATTTACTCAAGCTATCTCCAACAATTAACCATGTAACACTGACCAACAAATGTTTTGTGAAAGAATGCGAATGGTGAATGAGGGCCACTTTTTTGAGGATGCCCGGGCCTATTTTTGATCCCAATCCAACCCTGGTAGCAACTCAGTGATCGAGCATGAAAGACAAAGTCTCATTTTATATCTGTCTGGTCATGTTTGAGGGCCTGCTTGACATGAACAGGGATTAAGGACTGCACTCAGACACTAGAGGTTGAAGTGGCAAAACACTGGCAAAAAATCTGGAGCTGTGGGCGAAGGCTGACGGCACTAGCATACGACAGGTACGGTGCCTGTCCTGCTGTTCATTGCCTGTTGTGTGTAGATTTAGATTCCGTAAATAGGTTTCCCGATTTATGCCCTTATATAGGTACAATTCATATTGCCCTTATTTAGGCATACAAAATCCAACTCTTATTTAGGCATTGTCCATGGTTTTTTTTTACATACTTTATTGAGGACCTTGACATCACATCCAATGCAGAGATTAATACAGAAGGACTTTTGTTCTTGGGACAGTTTCTACAGAAACATTGCAGGAATCTACTATACAGGGGTTGAATATCACAACAGAGAATCAACTACATGTACTTCTGAATAATAGCTATGAGTTCTGATAATCGTGAAGTAGTGTCACATATGTATCAATAACATAAAGCATGTATATATTTTCAGTGAACTCGCAGAGAATCCAGCTCCAGTGCTTCTGACTCCCCTTGCGGGGTGTTAGATATCGGGTTCCTGAAAGAGATTCCAACCTCACACATTTTAAGATATGGAGCAGACTAGAACTTAGAGAAACTTTTGGCAACTCTTGGCAAAACTAAAATATAGCTAGCTATACTTTAGAAAACAGCACCTACTTCTTACCTTGTACTACACTTAGGTTAGGTACACTGGGGTAGAACTATTTAGAAGCATCAGATGAGTATTCACATTTTAGCCTGTGTTATTTATGTATGTATTTTATGAATATATGTCATAGCTACAAACCATGCTATTGCAGTATTATTTTATCTTACTGCTAACCCTGTACGTATTGTACTTTGCATCCTGTCTTACAAATGTAGCAGTTCATATCTCTTGCATGAGAAATAAGACTGTTCAATAAACCCTTTTTATTGAAACGCCCGTCTCTCTATTTCTGTGCAACTCTGTAGAAACGAAGCATGCACGCTTGACGGAGTGAAACTGTTATCTATTGTTTCCACGGTTCTCAGATTGTTCCGACTCTAAGGGAACAAAGTTGTCATGTTTATGCGGTTGTCAGAAACTAATCCCTTCTTGTTTATTCAAGAAGTTTCTAGTGACCTCTGAGTTAGCTGGCACACACAAGTAATTAAGTTTAATGTACTCGATAGAGACATACTGACCTCAGTCCTATGGCAAACTATAGTGTATATTATTCCAATGCGCAGAGCCTATCAGGGATATAGGAACTACACTACATGGCGCCCAACTGTTTGGTAAGGCACTTATTTACCGCTAGATACTGAAGTAACTCAGTCGTGCTTTTCTCAGAGACCCCTACTCATAATACTCCACAAGACGTCTGGAGTGGGTAGGGATAATATCCGACATAGCTGAGTAGGACAAAAATCCTCTGTATTAGCTGTTTGGTTTGTTCAACGTTGAAGGATACAGTATTCCAAAATATTGTGCACCTTCTCTTTGTTCCCTTGAATCTTGCTCTGAATCTTTCATTAAACAATGTCCGACAACGAGGTTGTTGACAACGGTACAGCTACGGCTGACCTTACAGATTTAAAGGAAACCGAGGCTGGTGTTCTACACATCCCACCAAATTTAAGGAGAGCCATCACTCTAAAACTTATAAAACATGGCCTAACACCAAGAGGTGGTACGGCAATTTTTGTGATAGAGGCACATGAATCTCACCAGACAGAGGTATTCTATTCATGGATAGTATTCCCAGAATCAAATCCAGTAACTAAAACGTTTCATGTCTACAAAGAAGATGAACCACCTGAGGAATATATTCCTTTCGAGGATATTGAAATTCCACTCACATACCAGGAGCATGATCTCTTGTTTAAAGGCGCCCTAAAACATTACAATCACATTACCTGGCTTGGTCCACTAGGTAGAGCAGGAGCAACATGGCCGATGTACGACACACCTCATCCTGACATTGATGAAATGACAGATGTAGAATTACTTGCTCAACTCAAAGAATTGATCAAAATGTATAGACAATTGGTTTAATATGTCATGAGGACTTTCACAGTCCAACCACCATTAACCATTCAAAATCCAGCCCCTCATCAGGGGAATACACTAAAAATTACTCCACAGACGTTACATGCAGTCATGGGTAAAATGCCCAAAAAACGTGAACAAATTCCATTCTGGATAGCTCAAAAAATTACTCAAATCGAAGCAGTAATTCCTAATAATAGCCCTTATGAGAAACACAGAATTCTAACAATCTGTTTACCAATGGGGATCACACCACATCTGAAAGACTGCACCACTTGGGGCACAGTCTTTGCTGCAATCTACACAAAAACACATGGTGTTCCATCTATGGAGTTAATACCTGATGTCCTGAAACAGATTCAAAACGAATACGGGGCAGAGCCTACTCTGAATTTAGGTATGAAGTTACTTAAAAATTTCGACCAGGTCTCAACAATAATATTATCTAATATTAAAGGAGAAGCAACATCAGTGGCAATTTGCCAAAAATTAAGGGAATTTGATGTAACAGAACAACAACAAGAACTAGCAAGAATTATTGGAAAATCCTATGAAGAATTAGGCAGAGACAGTTTGGGAGGGAAACCAGTTAAACCACAACTGTCTGAAAGTCCTGATAAGATCTTTCCTAAAAACACTTCTACTTCTTCTAAAACGAAGTGGGAAAATAACATACAACATTCAAAAGAGAAAAATTCTTGATCCTGAGGTAGGTCTCCTCAAAAGGAGCCCTCTGAAAGGAGGTACAACCTCATTAATAGGGATAATTTGAGAAAACCTGACGGGTATCAAGATACTGATACACGTTCCTCTCGTACCTTTCAGACATCCGAAAGAAGAGGACGGTCAGCGAACAAAGAAGAACGCGTGAAGTCCAAAGACGATCAACACGTTGAGAAAAACAAACCAAAACCTCAATTCTCCAAAAAGAACGTAGCAGGTCTGAAGATCAGACATGCCAAGGATTCTGAGAACACAACTCAAGAATGGAGAATGGGCTCAGACAATGTTGGACAGCACAGCAGAAGTTACAGTATCTCTCCAAAACCTGAAGTGGCTTCTGGAGACAGTGGACTTGAATGAGGACATTCAAGTTGAAACAGCAGACACCAGGGTTAGTTCTCCGCATAGGTTATATGAAATAACACTCCGGATGGAGGGAGACATACCAAGAAAAGTAAAAGCACTCTTTTGGGAGTGACTTTCAAAGGGTTATGATATACTTCTAGCAGAACAAGACTGGCCACCAGAATTTGTCAGGGAATGCCCACATGGCGAATACATCATTATGCCAGCCTTCTCCAACGATGTTTCAGTACACTTAAAATACACTTATGCCAGGAAATGGGCAGTGGCCCAAGCCCCAGCGTTATATAAGAATAATGTAGGATGGGATGAGGACTCACCTCACCACAAAATTCAGTTAAAAAATCAACCAACTGCACAAAGGCAGTACCCGGTTAAGCAAGAAGCTAAAAAACAGGTCAGGGAGATCTTAGATCAACTTGAATACCAGGGGGTGATTGAAACATGCACCTCATCAAAGAACAATCCTTTGTTTCCTGTCTCTAAACCTGACAATACATATCGTCTAGTTTTGGATTACAGACACCTAAACTCTTGTTTTAAAACATTTGCAGTGCAAAATGCAAACAGGACAGCAGTAATGAATAACATTGTGCGTAAAAAGTACAAAACCACATTAGACATTTCAAATGATTTCTTTTGTCAAAATATTGCACCTGAAAGTAGATATTTGACCGCTTTCTCAATAATGGGGACTCACGGTCAATTTTGTCGACTCCCACAGGGGTTCAAAAACAGCCCGGGGTTATTCTCAGCCAGAGTAACAGAGTTACTACAAATGTATGATGATGAGGCATTGTCATATGTCGATGACATATATCTGACAGACGATGACCTGGGCAGACACTTGAACAGGGTGAACACCATTATATTGGGCTTCGCCTCTGAGG
The DNA here is from genome assembly GCF_964204655.1 of Triturus cristatus. Lineage (NCBI taxonomy): Eukaryota > Metazoa > Chordata > Amphibia > Caudata > Salamandridae > Triturus > Triturus cristatus. Next base: position 743,512,826 of record NC_140593.1, read on the forward strand.
GTTACAAATTCAACTTTAAAAAGTCCAGAATTGCCCATCTCAATGTCCTTTTCCTATTGATATGAACTTTCAAGTGAAGGCAAAAGCCTGGCAGACAACTTTTTAGAAAAGTGTGTGCTGCTCCAACCTCCAAAAACGCTGAAAAAAACCCAAAAACTTACAGTTGATTCTAGGTTTCCTGAATTTTGGAAGAACATACATTCTAAACTACGCAGAGAGGGTTAAACATCTCTACGAATTAATCAAACCTGATTTTCAAAGCTACAACTTGGACACAAGAACACAAAGAAATTCTGCGTTCACTTCAAACAGACATGTTAGCAACAAAACACTTACAAACATGTGTAAAACATTTCTCGTCAGTGATGTATCTCTGTGTTCAGAGGAACATGGGGGCCGCTAACTAACGGCCGCGGTCGCGCTCCCTCGGGTTTTCCACATAGGTGACCGATGCCGAAGCCCTGACAACTAAATTGTTTCTTTTGTCACCTACCTTTGTTTCTCCTCCTGTTCTTGCCGGCCTGCCATGCAGGGGGACCCGTTTCTTTGCGGCCGCGACGACATAGGTAGTCTCGGCATCTGCAGGAGCAGTGTTGATCCTGGAGCCTGACGCTGGAAGTGGGGAGAGGCCGCGCATGAGTGGAGATGCCAGGGTGTTGTCTGCTTGCTGCTCCGGTGCGTGGGAGGAAGAGTCAGCACCAGTCTCGGTGCATACCCGGACTGCCGGTTCAGATGGTGTTCCGAGGAGGTTGATGAGGATGGTGTGCAGGTAGGGAGGCTACAACGACTGGCCCCATCTGAGAAGGCCAAGGACAACAGTTTGGGTTTAATCAACCTTCCAGTTGGTAAGTTGGTATTAGAAGCCTTGACTGAGGGTGAGAACTTTAGCGGTAGTTATCTTTTGCCGCTCTTTCAAGTGGATGTGCCTGTGATTCAGGAAGGGAGGACGCGTCCACCTTGTATGGAGGAAAGTGAGGGGATTAAAGAGGGCATTTCACCCCCAAAATTAAGCCAGTACACCCTGCGAGCTAGAGCAGCTCACTTTGCCTCAAATACTGTTATTACCCAGTCCACCCTACCGCTCTGGGTCTCCCCCCCCATTTCTCAAATTAAAGCATCAATTAAACAACGCAAGCAGGGTGGGAGTACTGCTGATAGTAGAACTCCAGCAAAAGTGAGAGTGACTCAGGGCAAGGGAAAATATCGGGACAAGAAAACACCTACTGCACAATCAAAAATTACCCCGTCTTTAAAAACTTTCTATCAAGTCATGTCTCTGTCCTCGACTACACCCACGCACACGTCTATGTCCACTTCCACGCTCAAGGCTCCAGTGTGTTTATCCAAGAAGCCATTATTTTTAAATAGTAGTGAGCCTACAAGTAACACCACCCAGTCTAGTTCAGCAGGAAGTGAATCACAGGCTCCATGTACCGCCATTATAGTACTTGAAACCGAAACGGAGTCTGCGGTCCACCCGCTGGTGAATCTTTCTAACAGATACTCAGTTTTGGGACTACAAGACGAACTGAAGCTGGAGCAGGAGCAGGTGCAGGAGCAAGTACAGGAACAGGGGGTGGGAAAATTCCATTAAGGTAGTAGCCAAAGTTTAAATACCCCTGCCCTCAAGGACCACACGATTCCTGCCTTGTCCACACATTCATTAGCCGATTTACTCCTGGCAATGAAAGAAGAGATGACCAGTAGGTTCACTGTCTCGGAAATGAATCAAGCAGAGTTAGCTAGTAGATTCTCTGTATCAGAAGCAAATTAGGCTGCAATTCGTTCATCATGCGAGGTCCTGGCACAAAGATAGAGGAAGTCACTTTAAGGACCAACGCAATTGAGGCTGAGATCCCCAAACTAAAAGATACGATCAAAATGACCTCTGCCGACCTGGCAAAGTTATCAACCCAAAAAAAGAACTGAAGGATGACCTCGAGCGACTGGAAAACCACTGCAGGAAAAACAATCTGAAGTTTTTAAACATCCCGGAAGCTCTTGAGGGGGAGGATATTAAGGGGTTTGTGATCTCTCTTTTGAAGGACTCTGTTTTGAAAATGTTTCCAAATATTGATCTTGCATATGAAATTCAAAAAGTCCATCGGGATCCCTTTAAGAGAAACCCAGGGAGGCAGAAACCCCGGAAAATCCTAGTGACTTTTCTGTCTTACTCTGTTAAGGAGATGATTCTGACTGCCGCACTCAAGGAAGGGGTGATTGTGTCTCCACTCTCGGACATTCATTCCTTCTCCTTCTCCATTAGATCCGATATATCACACATAACGGCTACAAGACAGTGGGAGTTGGGGAAGAAGTTAGCAGAGCTAAATAGTTTGGGGGCAAAGGCTCAACTGAGGTTCCCCGCCACTTTACGTGTGATGTGAAATAACCACATGGGTATAATCCGCACAACTGAAGAGGTGGATGCCCTTTGTGCCGAGATTTAACATGAAAAGGAGGGAGGGGTATAAAGGAAGGATTGTAGGTCTAAGAGGGCTCGGCTTTCAGGTCACAAGTCTCTAGGGTTAATTTTTTAATTATATCACCTGAGGGAGTGTAGACCGAATAGTCTTAGCCTATTGGAAGGGAGGGTTCCTCAAGGTGTAGGGGGTCACAGGGAAGGAATGGGGAAGTTGGGGGGTTCACTGGGTGGGGAGCAGAGGGGAAAAAAATAATAACAAATATTTCTCATCTCATCTGTATCTTAGAAATTGCCGTATAACTCAAGGAAAGGGTGCATTAGTTGATGGAAGGTAACTCTAAAAGGGATAGTAAAATCTGTTTCATTTCTTGGAATGTGAATGGTTTAAGATGCCCACGTAGGCAGAGGCTGATTTTAAGTACCTAGAACTCCCCCCTGCCCAGGTTTGTCTTTTACAAGAGACACATTTGACTGCTACTGAAGCACACGCAATAATTTCAAAAATCTCTTGGATAAATTGTTTCTGTAACTCGCAGCAATCAATTAACAGTAGAGGTGTTGCAATGCTGGTGAAGAAAGGGACCCCCTGTATAGTTAAATTGTTACTCACAGATCAATCTGGGAGATGGATCGTGGCTCAGATGGAGTTTTGGGGATTAAAATTGGCTTGTTCCTTTTACGGTCCCAATGTTGATGACCCTTCATATTTAAGTAAACTACAAGACAAATTGATGTCGGTCACTCCTCCTGTAATAATAGGAAGGGATTTCAATGTCTGTCTAGACCCATCCAAAGACAGATCTAATCTCAGCCGTGCAGCAGGGACCCCGCGATCTCGCTGGGCCATGAAAAATCTGTTACTCGATATGAACTTGGCAGACCTTGGAGGGCCAAGAAGGGAGATCTCCAGGGGTTTACCTTTTATAGTAAAAAATATCATCATCTATCCAGACTAGACTACATCTTAGTTAACAGGGAAGAGTTACATAATGTATGTGAGGTATCTGTCTTACCCAGCCATCTCTCTGACCATACTCCTGTCTCGTTTATATATTCCAAAGAAGGTAACACCCCACAAATTAGATGGACATTGAATAGGTTAATGCTGTTAGATTCTGGAATTGTTCAGTCCATCAGAACCTCCTCTCTGGAATATTTTTCATTTCACTTGGGCTCCACGGCTATAGACTATGTAGGGGATGCTTATAAGGCCAGTCTGAGAGGCATGTTACATGATCTAATTAGCTCCAAAAACCGAGCTCAGGCTTTGGAACTGCACTCTATCGAGAATAGGATAATTAAATTAGAAGCAGAGAGGAACAGTCTTAACCAGGAGAGCCGAGAAAGACTGACACAAGTTCTGATAGAACTGGAAGGGGCTAGGCAGGACCTTAGGAGTTTGTTGGATCAGAAATGCCGGGCCCAATGGTCAGCAAACAATATGGAAAATTTTGAATATGGGGAAAGAGTAGGCCCTCTATTAGCCTGGAAGGCCAGGTCAGATCGTTCCAAAAATAACATCAATGAACTAATAGTCAATAGTAATGGAGATAAATCTAGCAAGGCTGATGACATGCAAGAGTGTCTTCTCTCCCTTTTTTCGGATCTGTATAAAGAAAATGTGGTCCCCTCTCAGGATAAAATATCTTCCTGGATAAGGGGCAAATCTCTGCTTACTTTAACTGAAGCTAGTCGGGTCTTTCTTGATGCCCCTATAACCACAGAAGAGATTAGGGATCAAATAAAGAAGTCTAAAAATAATAATGCTTCTGGGCTGGATGCTCTTCCGAATGAAGTGTACAAACTTCTATCGGACGAATTGATCCCGGTACTTCATACTTTATTTAATTCAGTTTACAGTCTAACAGGTGTTGTCCCCAGATCCTGGAAGGAAGCCACTATTGTGCTGATATTGAAGCCCGGGAAAGACCCATTAAAGGCTGATTCTTATCGCCCTATCTCCCTGCTGAATTTTAATGTTAATGTTCATGAGAATTTATTAAGCGCACGTACGCCGATTGGCATCATGGCGCTAATGCAGATTATAAGATCTTTATGAGCATTCTGGCAGGGAGAATGGAGAAACTGGCTCAGAGTCTGATTAACATCGATCAGAAGGGTTTTATGGGAGGGAGGTATATCCAGGAGCAGACCCAACTTTTGATTGGGAACATCGATCTGGCTATGGTGAGAGTGGACCCCTTGGCAGTGGTGGCCTTGGACGCAGCTAAGGCCTTCGACCGGGTCTGCTGGAGGTATCTCTGTGGGGTTCTCGAGGGGCTAGGCATGGGTCCTATCTTTGTCCAGACCTTAAGGAACTGTTACCAGGGAGCCTCCGCAAAGATCCTGCTGAATGGCACCCTTACACCCAGTTTTGACATCCAGAGAGGAACAGGCAGGGGTGCCCTTTATCCCCCTTTTATTTAATATTTACATTGAGCCCTTGGCACAAGCCCATCAGGTCAGATGACTTAATCTGTCCTTTTAAATCACAAAATTATTATTGTAAAATAGCACTGTATACTGACGATATTATTATTTATACGAGTAATCCGGAGGTAACAATTCCAAGGCTCGAACATTTGCTGGAGGAATTTGGCTTAATATCTGGTTATCTAACCAATTCCTCCAAAACTGAAGTGATGTGTTGGAACGTTAACTATAGGGGAGGTTCCAATAGTGATGAATTTAAATATCTGGGTATAAATTTTGTTAAAGATCTGAGCAAAATCCCTTTGATTAACCTAGAGAAAACCTTAAAGGAAATTGATCACCTCTTCACCAGCTGGAGGAATCTTCCTTTGACGATATATGGGAGGGTCAATCTGGTGAAAATGAGTATCCTCCCCAAGCTGACATATCTGTTCAATGCAGTGCCCTTAGTCTTCCCCAGTAAGAGCATTAGTAAGATCCAGGGGAAAATCGTGAGCTTTATCTGGGGACATAAAAGCGCAAGGATGTCCTGGAAAAAGCTGAGGAGGAAGCTCTCGAAAGGTGGGTTGGCCCTTCTGGACATCAGTTGGTACTTAACGGCCTTTCAATTTAAGGGTATTAGGATGCTGCTTTCTATCCCGGAGGATACAACATGGGGTAGGCTCCTGGGTGAGATGGCTATGGTTGAGGGGGGAAGCGGAGGGGAAGGGTTTTTGTGTACAAGTTTTGGGGCCCCACGATACTTTAAACGTGTGTGTCTCAAGGTTCTAAAGGCCGCCTTGGAGACATGGTATTAAGTGAGACGCAGATGGGGTATTGGATATTTTTCAGATTTTGATCCCATATGGGATTCCCTTGGGACCCTACTCTGCTTCAGAGATAGTTTGGCGATTCCAATTAAAACAGCTGGAGTGGCTAAATGGTCTGATTTGATAGACATAGATGGCATTCTTCTATGGGAGGTCTTGAGAGCCAAGATATGCCCAACACTTTCTAAGTTTAAGTATCTTCAACTCAAATCATGGTACGAGGGAGAAGTGGGTGAAATATGTGGGAACTGGGAGCTAGAGCAGCTACTACAAAGTGTTCAGCCAAAAAAGAAAGAGATATCAATGTGGTACATAAGGCTGCTTGAAACAGATGATATAGTTATTCCACCCCAATCAATCACCCCTCGGCCCCAATATTGAACCATCTTTTAAACTACTTTATAAATTCATCAAACCAGCCAGTTCAACAAAGAATCATCTTTTCGTTCTTAACAGACTTTATTACACCCCAGCAAAGATAGCTAAGTTTGCCCCACTTCCCCCCCCCGAAATGTCCTAGATGTAAATTACCGAATGCAGATGATATCCACATCTTCTTTGAATGTTCGGAGGTAAGATCTTATTGGAAAGATGTGGGGGATTCTTTATCAGACATTTTTGGAATTAACATCGAGACTAATATCCAGCTGGTGTTTTTCAGGGGCAATAGCTCTACGATCGGGGTTTCATCACAGATTCACAGGGGTGTGTTGTTATATCTTATTTTGCTCGCTCAGAGGGAGATTTGTATAAAGTGGAAAGATGCTATCCCCACCGAACAGAGAAGGCTGGCTCAAAGCCTCGTTTAGTATGGCACGTTTAGAGCAAAAAGGAACCAAGAAAACATCACTTTTAATATTTGGTGTCCTCTCTTAAGTTGGGGTCGGGACTTACGGTTGGTAATGTATTAAGAGTGTTGTTCTCCCCCCCCGGGTCCCATGATTACACCAAGCCTCTACTACCCGGGGCAGGACGGGCTGACCTAGGCAAATGCAGTTAGCTGTGAGGCTCCCAGCTGTAAAATAAGACGGCTTGTTAAATCTGCAGATGTCTTTTGGTGAGATGAGGACAAAAAAAAAAACATGCGTAAACATACGCAACTTAGTGATCCGAATCATTCCGGGTCAATGCGGATTCACCTACTCAACTTTTAACTAAGGTGAAAAAGTCCCAATTGCATACAAATCACACTTGTATACACAAGCAGAAATGAAATTCACTTCTACTGAAAAGATTCTGACAGCAGTTCAAACCGCTGTAGCAAAAGAAACCACATGGGAAACGCATTATGGTCGTGACTCCTGTACCAGCCTTAGAGGCAGTTACTAAAGCTAGCATTCCGAATGCAAAAGCTTTACATCCAAGATGGATACAATGGGTTCATTCTCTTGCTGCAACTGATGTTGAATATGTTTTTGATCCTTACTTGAAAACACAAGCATTCCTGCAATACGAACACGAATGTCCTCTGCCTACTGAAATTCTCCCTCTTGACCAGTACGAATTTATAATTTATTCTGACGGGTCTGCACCACCCGCTACAGGGAGTAAACAAGCTTACAGTGCAGCATGCGCGATCGTTAAAGGTCGTATACGCGATGGCAAATTCAGACCAACTGTCAAAAAAACGCAATCTCTAGGAGATTGTACAGTTCAGCGAGCTGAACTACAAGCATTCAAGATGGCACTTGAAAACATGGATCGCCAATTCCCCACACTCATAGTGTGCGATTCTTTTTACTGTGTTCAATCTTACAATTAATATTTACATAGTTGGCTTCAAAATGGTTTCAAAGATGCAAAAGGTGGCACAAACAAGCATAAAACGCTTTGGGAACAAGTAGTTCAGTTGCGAAACGGACTACAAAACACACGTGATACACATGTTGAGTCGTCAACATGATGGCGTTCACGTTGAAGGGAATTCATTGGCTGATGAAGCCGCAAAAGGGGCTGTGCAAACGGCTTCCGTAGCTGTAATCACTTGTTCAAAAACAAAAATAGACAGTGAAATAATGCTGGCTGTCAATGCTTCAAGCAAAGGCAGCGGTGCAGCGTTACCTAAAAAATTTCCACTCATATATAATTGGTGCGAACAGCGTTCTGTTTGCTCGAATCCCTGGAGTGAGGGATAGGATAATAACAAACATGGAACGAAGAGCAGCTTTCATTTACGAAGCACATCTGGGAGAGGGTCTGACACATCAGGGGATCTCTAAAACGATTTTAAAACTAAAAGAGATGTACTGGTGGCCAGGAATGAATACAAAAATTCATATCTTCATCAATAACTGCATAGACTGCAATAGAGATCTCAGTACAGAACGCCACCAGACAGCTGTCTACAACGTAGCCAGCCCAGTACAGACACCATTGTTAGACAGCATTAGACTATCTACATGCAGCCATCCCTGTGGATGGATGCATTGCCACAAACACTAAATCAGGGTTCTTATGGATGTGGCCTCAGCGCTAGGCTGACGCTTGAACTGTTATAAAAGATTTGCGAGTCTTTATCGGCACATACGCAATTGGCACACTACATTCTGACCAGGGTCCTGCTTTTAGCTCTCGAGCTTACAAAGAAGCCATGGCCAGTTTGGGCGTAGCATTGCGGTATTCTTCTCCATTCCATCCTGAGGGAAATTCTGTTGTGGAAAGAAAAAAACTGGACATAAAGAAGTCTATAACAGCTAGGGTATTAGGTTCGGGTGATGGGTGGGTCAAACAACTTTATGGGGTCCAACGCTCATTAAACAACTTGCCAAGAAGTTCTCTAGGGGTTGTCACTCCATATGAAATTCTATTTGGAACTTCAATGTTGGTACTGGACCTTGATATGCAAGGCACGGTGATGGAAAATAATAAATTTGATATCAAAGATCATTTGGCTGTTTTACAGGACTTAAATGAACTAAGAACGAAACGTGCTCCTGAAGCCAACCATCACTGGGGAAAAACCAGCTGTCCCAGCAAGGCCTGTCTGGATCCCAAAGCTTGGTGATCTATTCAGAGAAAAGATCGCGGTCAAGAAGGAATTTGGGCCTTCTTACAGACAACCAGTACCTGTCATGCCAATCCACGGATCAAGAACAGTACTTTTGTCGCCCCTTGCTGGTAAATAGGAAAAAAGATTTGTGTCTATCGACCTGATCAAATCACTATGTGGCCGATACTAAGCAGTAGGCCAAGTGAAATCCCCCAATGTAGCAAATGCACTCCTCTAGCTACAATCCAAGAGGTTCGAACTGAGAGATTCATCACCTTTGAAGATACTGCAGTAAGAAGTGAAGGACTAAGCAACAAAGCTATGGAACTCGTCCTACTTGGGACCCAAATAACAGTTCGTCCTGATACACATGTCTACAACGAAGTAACAAGTGATCAACTGGTACCAGCGGAATCAACGAATCCTGATGCAATTCAAACGATTGACAGAACTATCTCTGGTTATTTCATGAACTTTGATAGGTTTTCTGAGGATCCCAGCGAACCTGAAACGATGCAAGCACAAAGAACTTTCAAAGAACAAGCAACAGACTTTTTTCATCTCCTGAAAAAGACTTATCTGGTTTCACCATGGATTGAACTATGGATTGTTTTGGGAATATTCTTCTTTCTACTATCGCTAGCTCTGGTAATAACTCTGGGTATGCTGATAAGTGGAAGATATATTCAAATAGACACAGCAAGTTAAAGAGTGAACTTACTTCTCCAGCCACACAAATCATCCCATCGTGAAGCAAGAGACTTGTCAGCAATAAACATCACAGCCGTTCCTCTACATGATGATATAGTTTGGGACCAAACTGAATATGACATTTTTGGCCCGTCAGAGCTTTTGAAGATTCCACATTTATTTAAGATTTAATTAAGTGACTTTATTACCTCCAGTACCTTTTCTGATGATTGGGACTTCGAGACTGTTAATAACATGATGTCTGAACTAGTGATGTCGACAGTATTCACAAATCATGAATACTTAGAGGGTTCATCAGACTATGAACAAATGTATTTTTATAACCACTATGGTTATCATTTCTTGCATAAATCTGCCACACCTAGAAATGTATTTATGTATAACCAATGGGAACATTGTCCTACACCTCCAAAGGGTAGCTCAAAAATGTTTGCAATGAAATTTCCAGATTTTTCAGGGTTCAACCTATCAAATCCAGAAACAATTTACTTTCAAAATGTGAACAAGACAGGAACGAAAAATATGTTAACCAATACGAAACAGATTTATTCTGCAGCTTTTATTTCCCAACTGTCTAGACAGGGTTTCGACTTTTGGAAAGACAACACTGAGACACTGAGACAAAATCTGTCTGGGGTACAAAAGATTGGCAAGTACAGGGGGTAGAAGCTTTGTTTAGAGCCTGTATCATCCCTGAGCAAATTATGTTTTTGAAGGACACTGTCCAACAAATGTCTTGCCTTGGATTAGCCAAGATCAAAGACATGAACACACCGATCATACCTATACCTGCAAGCACTACACGGGGGGAGGTCGACGTACATAATATTTTGCATTACAACAGATCAGATCCTGAATGGAAAAAATGGTTGCTCTGGCCCACAGACACGAATAACTGTCAAGATCGATTCCTAAACAAAAGACAGGGTTTCACTATCAATAGGCCAGACCCACGCTATGTTCAAAGACAGCACCCAGGGGTAGTAGCAACATACAGTGTAGGGAAGCTTTGCCTTGATTGGCTACAGAAAGCTACAATGAAGGATGTAAAACAACACTTAACTTTACTTCAAGAAGGCGCAGACCTTAGGGAATTCTTGCTAGGACCAAGAAAACCACATCAAAAACGTTTCATAAATGCCGGTATCTACGCTGCTTATAATGAAGCATGGAAGGTTACCTAAGCAGAGACTGCAGAACGAATACGAGAAATTGATAGTATTAATTTAGAGAAATCTCTCTTTGTAGTAGACAATGGGTTAACGACTCTGTCATCCAGAATATATTCATTGGACAGCATTGTGTCTTCTGTCATAGACATCATGGAACAAGACTTGGTCATGTTGCAACATGGTAAGTCTCAGCTACGTTCTATTATGCTATTGGGCTGGGCACTACAAAACCTGCGTGCAGGCTATATTTGGCCTTGGCGTTTAATCAACACTACGTCACTGTTTTAAGAATTCAATCTCACTGATAAACAGATCAGACTGGCACAAAGGGGAGCAGACTACACTGTGCTGAGCATTGAAAAACTGGAAAAATTACCATTCACAGTGGCAGAAAAACCAGCTACTGAATGGCTAATACATGGTAAAATTACTCTGCCTGTTACAACTTTCCATTTTCAGTATTGCCTAAAACATATACCAGTAGGCAAATATGAAAGGTTGGGTAAAGGATACATCAAGACATCCTGGGATTTACCTTACACACATAGATGTTGGAGTGGGGAACGTGAAGTGTTTCTTAGCGGTGAAAACTGTGAACACGCTCTAAGTGGTTCTCTCCTTTGTCAGGGTATTAATTTACATGGGCCTGTGATGGTTCCACTACAAACGTATCCTGTCAAGGTTCACCGGCTGCAGTGATTAATCCAATTTTTGGCCAACTTTCTAATGGGAGTTACATTAGGTTGAATGATCACAGCTGCTGTGGCATGTTGCCAGGTGTTCCATATCTAGCTACGGTTACATCCAGGGTCACTTGCTGTATGCAAGTATTGTTTCCGCAAATAGACACGGTCAGGGAGTCGCCTTTATGGCCTTCACTGAACACCTCTTTTATACAAATTGATACTCTAAGCAGAATGAAAGCCATTCTTTTATAGAAAACAGTGCCACTGACCTCGGCCAAAGAGATCTATGATCTACAAGTCGCAAGGACTTCTGCCAAGATACATACCCTTTTGTATACAAACTGCCCTGTACATTTCTCAGAAATGTTAGGTCATATCTTAAACATGTCTGATACGAGCGGTATTATACATGTATTTAAGACATTATGTTCGGGACTGTTAGCACCTTTTCAAGCAGTCCTCGGCATATTTCTAAACTTCATGCACTCTGTGTTTGGCGGACTGCCGCTCCTTTCGCACTCGTTGCAGGGATCCTATTTTTGCTCCTACTGCTACGATATGGCAAGCCAAATCACCAGCGTCACTCCCAGCACCATAGAGAGAGCTCTATTGGAGATGAAGTGTCGTGAGCGCATCGACCAAATTTTGGGTTTACCTCGTCTACGAGAATTAAACACCAAATGGTTTCTGTCATTCAGACCAATCTGGCAAGATTGCATCTTACCTGTTCTACGCTGCATGCTCTGCGGTGAAGAATGCGTGCTAGACATCTTTCTAACACTCCCATCAGTCATGCCTACGGATATCGATACTCTGTGGACCCGGAAACCGCCCATGCTCTGTGTTGTCCCCAGCGGCTACCAATCCTGATGACGGCATTCATTGAGATCTCACAGACGCAAATTGCTACTGCTGAGATATGAGAAGAAACATCAGGCATGCAGGTAACATCTGATTCGAGCATTGCTGATGCAACCAATGCTTAAGGCGATAGTTCACATCTATGTGCAGTTAATCTTCTAAACAAGGTATTCGAACTTCCACCTACAACGGTAGACAACTTTTTGTCTACAGGATTAGAAGATTTCATGTTTTCTCCAGGCCCACACACTGACTTTTGATTCAGGCACACAGTGTTCCGATGAGACTCTGCATTTGGCCTCCATTCTTTTCAGACAAGGAACTAACTATGGAACTTTTTTCCTATGATTAATTTTTTTTTCCAAATTTGTATTTTTTGCATTTTATGGCACAGTAATCTGCTTATAGTAGAACTATTCATAGAGAACAGAATTCTTTGAAAATCTTCGTGGGACATTATGCCACCTTATCACATCAACAATTGATTTGTGCTAACCTGATATGAAATGGTTTTGGCCCCTTTTCTTCTGTATTAACGTGCCATTTCATCATGTGTATATATTTCTGGTTCATTCTTTTTAGCATTTCCAATGCACACATATGCTTAGAATGAAATATTGCTTTTAATATGTACAGCACCTTATGCATAGCAATGGTTTTGTGAAGCATTTTTAGGACATATGTATTTAGATATGTTTTAGAATGTTTTAGCTAATCGTACAATACTCTTTTTTTAGATTTATTTAGTATGTTTGGGATTTAGTAATGTCGTTCATACGAAACTGGAGTGGGATTTTTGTGCAGATTTAGAGTCCGTATATAGGTTTCCTGATTTATGCCCTTATATAGGTACAATTCATATTGCCTTTATTGAGGCATAGAAAATCGAGCCCTTATTTCGGGATTATCCATGTTAACCAAATACAGGCATGGTCTCATAAATCCGTCAATCCAAATCACAATGAGTTCTTGGAAAACCAGACTCTTAAGCCTTTAGGAATTTCCCTTGCTTGGATATTGATTTCTCCAAGAACTCATTTATTATGCATGAACATCTATTCCTTAGGGGTTCATTCATGACGTTCCGATGCCCGACTTTTACGTCAATACTGGCATTCCTAAACAACTTCAAGGTATAAATATACCTGCATTTGCCCTAGCAAACCACGGTTCCGGTACGGTCCTGTTCGACTGCCTACTTGCGGTTCACCACGGCAAGTTTGGAAGGAGATCGAGTTCCCACCTGATGCACTGACCAGACGCTGTCATCCTCCTCGCAGAGTATCCAGCTCCAGTGTTTCTGACTCCCCTTGCGGGGTGTTAGATATCGAGTCCCGGAAAGATATTCCAACCTCACACATTCTAAGGTATGGAGCAGACTAGAACTTAGAGAAACTTTTGGCAACTCTTGGCAAAACTAAAACTATAGCTAGCTATACTTTAGAAAACAGCACCTACTTCTTACCTCGTACTACACTTAGGTTAGGTACACTGGCGTAGAACTATTTAGAAGCATCAGATGAGTATTCACATTTTAGCCTGTGTTATTTATGTATGTATTTTATGAATATATGTCATAGCTACAAACCATGCTATTGCAGTATTATTTTATCTTATTGCTAACGCTGTACGTATTGTACTTCACATCCTCTCTTACGATTGTAGCAGGTCATATCTCTTGCATGAGAAATAAGACTGTTCAATAAACCCTTTTTATTGAAACGCCCGTCTCTCTATTTCTGTGCAACTCTGTAGAAACAAAGCATGCACGATTGACTGAGTGAAACTGTTATCTATTGTTTCCACAGTTCTAAGATTGTTCCGACTCTAAGGGAAACAACGTTGTCATGTTTATGCGGTTGTCAGAAACGAATCCCTTCTTGTTTATTCAAGAAGTTTCTAGTTAGCCCTGAGTTAGCTGGCACACACATGTAATTAAGTTTAAGTTAATGTACTCGATAGAGACATACTGACCTCAGTCCTATGTCAAAACTATAGTGTATATTATTCCAATGCGCAGAGTCTATCAGGGATATAGGAACTACACTACATGCCAGCATAACTCTTCTTGTGGAATGTTTCCCAAAATACTGTGCTCCTGCAGGCAAAGGGGATAAGTGCTCTAAATCGAAACTCTGAAGCGCAGATACCAGGGTTTTAAGTGGACCGGGTCCTGCTGATGCTGAGAACCAGCAGTTTTAACAAGCATTTGCAATGCAATATGTCTTGCATTTGCGAGATTTAGTGTTGTTATAAATGATAATGTTTTTTTATACATGTGTTTTCCTTTGCGACAATATAAGTGTTTAGCCATGCAGCAGATTATCCATAACTCCTGCACACACCCACAGATGTAAACGTATTCATGACCCATTAAACAAGCATTTGCAATGCAATTGGTCTTGCATTTGCGAGAGTTTGAGCTATTGGCATTGTAAATGTCAATGCCTTTCATTTAAGTGTTTTGAAAACCTGCAAGAGGTGCATAAACACGCACTTTGTAGTTATATTCCTTGCTTACAAGAAGCAAAGCTAGCAGTAACTGCGCCTCTTTTACTGCCAGCCTGTGATGCTGAGTGATGTTGAGTTGGTGCTGTGCTGAGGTAGTGGTACGCTGATGCTGAGGTGGGGCTGTGTTGAAGGTGGTGCACTGATGCTGAGATAGTGCTGTGCAGTGCTGATGTTAAGGTGGTGCTGCGCTGATGCGGAGTTGGTGATGTACTGGTGGTGCACTGATGAAGAGATGGTGCTGTGTTGATGCTGAGACGGTGCTCACGTGATGTTGTGGTAAGGCTGAGTGATGGGGATTCCCTCACCACCACTCTTTAACGGTGTCCCTTAAGGCTCCATAACCACTAATGTTAAGATGCATTTAATTCGTTATAAAGCACCACACATACCAGTGTAGGGTGTCAGAGCACTTTGCATCACACCCAAATTACACAGAGACAATCATAAGTGTGTAAATTAGTGTAAAGGAAATGTTACATAACACAGAGGACTACATGGTGTAGAAGTCATGCATATTGGTAGGCAGCATTGCAAAAGAGTTCTTGAGCCCCAGAAGCACAAACTCAGAATTGAAAACAGAACACCATAGTTGGGGGTTCTCTTAAATAAAAAGAATCTATTTCGATCCAGATGAACCCTTTTTGTAACTTTAATATCTCCTCTAATCTTTACTTTGCAGTGCATGCAGTTCTTTGATGACAGTTATAAATTCACTGTTCTGTTAGGATTTTAACTTATAGGCTGCAAGTAACAGAGAGCAGTAACCCATTCACCTATTTACATTTTATGCACTTTGTAATCTGCATGGTACACTTTCTTCACAGCTGGCATGGTAACCCTTTGGCTACCTTACAATGAGTTAAAACTTTTTCCACTAGACAACTCTGATCTCTCCAGCAAGAACATCATTCAACGGAGTTATCTTGACATTTTTATTGTCTGGAAATTGCAGGAGGCCGGGAATGTGTGGAGTGCTTTTAAAAGCAAAATAAACTCGGAAACATTGCCCCTCTGAAGGCAGTATCCAGTGCGATTGCACAGCCCTTGTGCTGGCCCTGTGTCTTGTTCTGTTTTTATTTATTGTAATACATTCAAATGCACATTTTAAAGGGGAAATTGTTCCCGAAGGAAATATTTTAGACTCAGCGCAAAACTGATGAGGAGAAACGTCCAACTCCTCAGCCAGCAGCCAAGCACAAGTCCTGGAGGGGAGGAAAAAACACACCAGTATGCATATTGAAAGATCATTTCAAGCTGTGTTTAAGTTTTGGTTTAGCTTTTTACATGATTTAGAGCTGCAGTAGCTAGAAAGCATGGCTGGCTGCTGCTGGCTTTGGACAGGAAGGACAAGACATGAATGCTGCAATAAAATGTAAGCAGTTACGTCTGAGCACCCACAGTGTAACAAGAGGTTGAAAACATAATAAAATAGTCCCCCCACAACCAGATCAACAGAACAAAGTGTAATGATATTGTACTAAGTCCCTGCTCCTTGGAGGAAAAAGGAGGGACAAAGAGGCAGGACTGACCACTAGTAAGCAAGGATTTTTAAAGGACATTGAAACAAACAAATGAGAAGCAAGTAATGGCATTTGGCCCACAGAGATATATGTATGCTAAAGTATACAAGAGGTTGTACGCTTACGTTCAACCTAAAAACTACACGATGAATTAATACTCTGTAATGCTCCCCAGCTTCCATTTTCACAGAACGCCAAGTAGAAACCTTTTCAAAATGATGTGCCATTCAGCTACCATCTTGCAACAGATGGAAAAGTGATGAAATAAAAAAAAAGTACAAAAGAGCTGCAAGTGCTTCAGAGAGCAATTTTATTTTACAGGCTCGAATTCTACAAGCCCCTGATGATTAAGTTCTGCCTCTGTGGGGTGACATTAAAAGCAGAGCATTCATAAATAGGCCCAAGGAGCCCTCCTCTTGCATTTAAATGTGCCACTGAAATGGGGGGAGGTGAGTGCAGAGTGCAGAGTGCTGCAGGTTTTAGGGTTTACGGGTATGGAGTCAGGTGTAAAACATGGCTTTAATCCAGCTACTGGATTCGAAATGTAGGGCACTCCTATGAATTTTACAGACAAAAGTGATGGAATCCGGTCCTACAATGGTGAAAATGAAACTTTGCATGTTCATGTATTTCCACTACTCCACTCCGGTCCAACATAACCTAAGAATTTAAACCAGAATGTACAACTCATCAGAATAGTACTGTTGCATCTGAACTACATATAGAGTGTCTAGTGGGGAGCATTTTACCAAGTGATTAAGAAGTTCCAGACAATGCATAAGGCAGCGCGAGACAACTCCTTAACCTCAATATAATGTCCTGAATCTCCCCGTCTCTTCACGCTAAACACTGGCTGCCTTTATCAAGATGTCCGTCTTCAAAGTAAAGCAAATAGCTCTTTGTAACACAAAGAGCTCAAGATACCACTTTGTTCTACAAAAAGTTAAATCCAGACTGGCTGCACTCTGGTGTGTCTCCTCCTTTAACCAACCTAGTACCAGGGGAAACTCCTTCCTTAATATACTGCTCTTCTCATAACCTAGGCCCTAATATTATGACCAGAGGCTGTAGTAGAGACAAAATAAGTTACAGTATTTAAAAAAAAGTAGTAAAAAGAGAAAGAAGAGTGATCACAGTGTAATAAAAAGACAGAGCTGGAGACTGGAGTGTACAGTGGTGCAGAATGGACATCATGTATTGTGCCAAACTTTACACATGCCAAGCAGTGGGTAAATTGTGCGCTGTGGACAAGGTGACCTACCATCAAAATCCCAATTTCCCACTTGACACATTGTGTCACCTCGGCCACACCAAATTTGTGGTCAATCACAAGTCAGCTGGTAATCTTGATCTGGTTGCAGTAACCATCTGAATTAGGACTAGGAGTCCAGCTATAACACTGATGGCCATGTTGCCTGCCAAAAGCAGGTGAAATGTTCAGGTGTAAAACCATCTAAAATTGCACATACCTAGTTACAATCTGCATGGATACCCCGATTACTACATGCTATTTGGAATTCCAAATGTAGAAGCTCATAAATACCGGTGCTGGTGCGAGAGTAGCACGCAATGAGAGTAATACTGTAATGAAGTGTCATGTCGTAAATGGCAGCAGACAGAAATACTTCAAGATGTGTATTTATTAGGCAAAGCTGCAGCAGTCCCAGAGTAACTGTCTAACATAGAATCTCTGAGCTAGAGACTCACACAGGACATTCTACATTCCAATGACATAATGTAATGATGCAAAGCATGCAAGATCACCACAATATCTCCCTCCTTTACAACAAATGAAAACAGAACAAACAGTAAATAAAATAACATAGCGTAGATACATCAATACATATATACGCAGTAGATAATTATTAAAAATCAAACATCAATCGCGAAACCTTAAAGGTTTAATAATATTTTGTCTACTACTCCTACGCTCAGGTTCAGGATGAAGAGAATACCTTGGTTCAGGAACATCAATGTCAAAAGAGGAAGATGAAGAAGGAACAACACGAGAATGCAAAGACGGTTTGAATGAAACACAAGGATCATGGGGAGGAGCATCATGAGTATGCACCTTCACCACTCTTCCCTTATTCCACCATTCATTTCTGCTAGTTCTCACTGCATTCCTGGTCACAACTTCAATTCTGACAGGAGGTTTGAATTTCGACATTCCTTTAGGAAAATGATTGGGATCCTTGACACAAACCCAGTCTCCTACGCGTAGTTTATTTTCTACAGGTTTTACTCTGTGGATACTGTTGTAATGGCTTTTCATTTTACCTTGAAACTCTTCAACCTTTGCTCTCACAACTTTGTCTATATTTAACGTGTGATCACTTTTATGCTGACACTCTCTTAACCAGGCAGGACACAACCTAGAAGCAGGTGGACGTCCTCGCAATATTTTGAATGGTGAAAGACCTGAAACAGCATTTGGACAACACCTATGTGACCACAACATTTCCTCAACAGATTTACAAAGATTAAATGTGTTCTGTATGGCCAATTGTATACACTCAACTAGTGTGCGATTCATTTTTTCTACCAGACCATTTGCCTGAGGGTGGTATAAAGCAACACACTTGTGTTTGATAGCATTGTTGTCAAGAAAACCCTTCATTTCTTTAGAAACAAATTGGACACCATTGACCGAGACAATTTCTTTAGGAAAACCTTCTCTTAAAAATAGATTTTTCAAAAACTTGATAACACTAACAGTATTAGGTTCTTCAACAAATTTTACTTCCCACCATTTGCTGTGTAATCAACAACTATAATAGCAAATCTTAACTTCCGTGGAAGAGTACCAAAAGGACGTATAAAATCTATGGCAAGCTTGGACCAAACTTTATTGGGTAATTCAACAGGCTGTAGAGGAACTGCTTCAGTTTTAAGCCCTTTATCACTCGAGGCACAGACAACACATCCCCGAACATTGGCTACAATGGCAGAGTCCATACCGGGCCACCAATAACTGTCTCTGATTTTCCTTTTTAGTTAAAGTTTCACCCAGATGGCCATACATAATATTCCTTTCCCTCAAAGAGACAGGAGGAATGAATTTGTCTCCCCGTACTATCATCTGGTTGTAAATTTTGAGGCAGAGTTTTTTCTTGAGGCCAACCACTCATAACATACTTCCTAACATTTTCCAATTCCATGTCCTTTAAAGATCCATCAACCCATTCATGTTCAGTAAAAGTAGTGTCATGACAAATATCGATACTTGCAATTAAACATTCTTCATCATTTTCTTCACAGTTTTCAGGGTAATCAGTAAAACTTAAAGGGGAACGAGATAAGTAATCTGCTCTTATGTTTTTACCACCTAGGATGTATTCAATGGTGAAATTGTACTGTAGGAGCTTAGAACTCAATCTTGCTATTCTTGGAGTTTGTCTATGATAGTTGTCCCACTCAAAATACTGACTAAAGGTTTATGGTCAGTCTTTAGCACAAATTTTCTTCCCCAAATAAAACATTTAAATCTTTCACCTGCCCAGCAACAACTCAAAAGTTCCTTTTCAATGACAGAGACATTTTTTTCATTAGCCCTCAAGGACCTAGAAGCAAACCCAATTGTTACTTCAATTTTGCCTTTCATCTGTGCAATGGTAGCACCCAGACCGTTATTACTTGCATCCACGGTAATAATGCATTTTTGTGAATGATCAAATGGTGCAAGAACTCCAGCTGAGATTATTTCTTTTTTCAAACCCTCAAACTCATCCTGACATTTTTTTTCCCATGAGAATTTTTTTTCTTTCTTCAATAATTCTCTTAACATAACAGTTTTGGCTGAAAAATTATGAATAAACTTTGAATAAAATTCAAAAAGTCCTAAGAATTAAGCCACATTCTCCTTACTTTTGGGTGTGGGTGCTTCAGTTATAGCATCAACCAAACCAGGTCTAGGTTCAACCCCTTGCTCAGAGATTACATGACCTAGATACTCTATTGAATTCATTGCAAACTCACATTTTCCTCAATTTGCCACAACACCACATTTTTTAAATCTTTCTAAAACAGCACACATGCGTTTGTCATGAATAGATTGATTTTCTCCTGCTATTAAAATATCATCTTGGAAGGTTACCACCCCATCAATACCTTCTATCACATTCTCTAACACACGTGGAAAGACGGCTGCCGCCGATGCGAGACCGGAAGGCATCCGTTTAAATTGGTAGGAACCCATTGGAGAAACAAAAGCCGTAAGATGTCATGATGATTCTTCATGCACAATTTGATGATATGCAGATGCTAGGTCAATTTTTGAAAATACCTTAGCACCTGAAAATGTACTGATAATGTTGTCAATCCTGGGTAATGGGTGAAAATCAACCCAGATCACCTTGTTGAGGCTTCTTAAGTCTACACACACACTCTCAATTGCCCATTTGTTTTCTTGCGATAACTAATGGACTTAACCATAGAGATGATTCAATTGGTTCAATCACACCATCATCACACATTTTTTTAAGAATGTCAGCTAAGCCTTGACGTACACTAAATGGCACATTCCTCAATTTATGTTTTACAGGTGTAACATCGTCTTGGACTTTAATCTTATGCTTGAATCCGTTAATTTTCCCTAATTTGTCACCAAAAACTGTAGGAAATTTGTTAACCCGTTTGGTACTGTTTTCACATTTCTCAAATGACTCCTGGTTTTCCTCACCATCAGTTACTAAAGAGACTTGCACATCTCTCCCAGGTCTAAGCGTCATGCCAAAAAGACCTTGGTGATACCATCCAAGAATGTTTAAACCTTTCTTAGCCACGTACACTTTACCAAAAATGGTACGACCCTTGAATTTGAGTTGACATTCAAAATATCCTGACAGCTCAATTTTCCTTCCATCATATGTCACAGGATTCCTATCGGGAGGAAATAAAGTATGTTTACCCCATACTTCATCAAACAACTCATCAGTTATCATCATCATTCTGGTACCAGAATCAATAAGAAATTTAACATCT
Source organism: Triturus cristatus (assembly GCF_964204655.1). Lineage (NCBI taxonomy): Eukaryota > Metazoa > Chordata > Amphibia > Caudata > Salamandridae > Triturus > Triturus cristatus. The sequence continues at coordinate 743,533,926 of NC_140593.1, forward strand.
TTTCCGTCTATTTCGATATGTTCATAGGGATACGCAATCAGACTCATCATCCTGTACAACCACAATTATGTCTCTAATTCCTTTTGAACAATTTTGTTCTTCCTCTGAGCTGTCACACACATCTCCATCTTGAACGGAATTAATTTTGTCTCTGGGTGTTTGACAAACCTTAGCAAAATGCCCTATTTTGTTACACACTTTGCATTTCATGCTTCTCGCTGGGCAAGGTCTACCATTTGGTCCGTGTTTAGAATTGCCGCACCTAAAACAAATGTTCTTTTGAGAGAAAAAATTATTCCTGTACTCTTTTTTTTGTAAACTTTTTTAAACTGCTATTTTGCTTAGAAACTGTGCTTTCATTCACCACAGACACACCACTAGTTTCTTTACGGGTGAGTTCTCTAAGTGCTTTTCGTGAAACCTCAATCCCCTTTACTATATCGATTGTTTCAATGAGATTATGATTTCTCATTGTGAGAAGTTTTTCCTGTACTTTTTTATCCCAACAACGTACTACTATTTGGTCATGTATGAGTTGGTCTGTAAAGTTTTCAAATTCACATTCAGCAGCCAACATACGTAAAACAGCAACATAAGTATCTATAGATTCATCTTGCAACTGCTCTCTTGTAAAAAGCTTATGTCTGTTAACAATTAAACTTGGTTCTACATCAAATTGTTTCTCTAATTTCTTTACAGCTAGTTCAAATTCATCTAAATCTTCTTGATCATTGGGAACGATATACGGTGGGAGATGTTCATATATAGATTGACCTTAGAAACCTAAATTGTGTTCTAATAAATACCTCTTCCGCTCAGGTCTATATCTATTACCACCAATAGCCCCTTGATATTTTGTAAAAGCTCTGTACCAATTTCTCCAGGGTACCGGGGGATCTCCAGGAGTCTGAAGAAAAGGAGGAGGAGCACCAACATTCTGCATTGTTGCCATGACGCTTAAATCTAGAGAAATATTATTTTCAACTAGTTATTTTTCAAATCGATAGTCTATTCATAAAATTTACAAAAATTATTGAGTGAATATAATTGACACTTTTCTTAACATGTTAATGGGATTTTCATTTCTAATGACGTGTGCACATCACGGGCGTGCATATTCTTCCAAACGGATTTAAGAGGTCAATTATATGTGTGACTTCCTTCAGTAGATTGTCACTTCGGACTGCTTGCAAAACCTTTGTTAAAAACACAATTTTCCTTGTTCATTTGAATTCAGTGCTGCCTAGAAGTTCTTTTCCTTTTTTTTTTACATAGTGGATCCAGAATAGTTGTTTTTCACTGTATATGCTTTTAACCCCTTCCCCGCTCATGACGGAACCTCTCCGTCATGAGCCACGGTTGCCGTGTGCTCATGACGGAGCGGTTCCATCATGCCACGACCGTTGGCGGCCGCTCCGCCCACACGGCGCTGTTTCCCCGCCTGTGCGGGGGGACAACGCAACTGGGCGGAGTCATGACGGAACCGTTCTGTCATGAGCACAGCTCAACCATGGCTCATGACGGAGCGGCTCCGTCATGAGCACAGCACCACCGCGCTGCCCCCCCGCACCCCCCAGCGCTGCGGCGGAATTCCCACCGCAGCGAAAGGGTTAAACACAAAGAAAAACAACTTCCTGTGAGTTTACCTACAGTGAAACAGTCAGCGTTCTAGTTGTTCTTGAAATCTTTTCTGTGGTCCTCGATTTTCATTAGACAAGTAATGTGCATGAGAACAGAAAAGACACACGCTTGGCTTCAGACGGGTGACTCACATAATGTAAGTAATTCCTTTGAGTTCGATTGCCAGAATAATATTTCTTTAATTGCTTTTTAATCCTTTGAGAGATTTAAGCACCACAGGCTTTCTTTACTTGGATTCCAATTAGTTTTAATCAACTCTCGATCAACTCTCGCGCTAGACTCGAGCGCACAACAGTAGGCTTTTATAGTCAATTATATTATCGCGCTAGGCTTAACGCATACGATGAAACATTTTGACTTTTGATTGACAGCTGTGTCGCACGCAACTTCCAAACAAAGTAATTCAAAGTTAGGTGTTTATTTTTAAACTTGAATTTCTCTTCGCGCTTCACTGATTTAATGTCAGTGGGCTTTGTTTGTTTAAGGATCAATTGTAGAAGAGTAGGCCCTCGCGCTGCTTTACTTCAGAAATACGCACAGCAGGCTCTTTAAAACAATTACAGTCTCGTGCTTGACTGGGAGCGCACACCTTGACTTCACGTGGGTTAACCGAAGGCTTTGACAATCGCTTGAAGGCTCGCGCTTGAATTGACGTTCAGAGTGGGATATGTTTATCTTTGAAATTACTGGCTTGTGCTTGGCTCATTTCATTTACTTTAGATCTTGAATTAAAATCTTCACCTCGATGTCAGCTAGATGCTAAAAGATTGTATACGAGCACCGCTGAAAGAGTTATTTTACACAGCTTTTCCCTTATTACGATCACTGTATCATGTTGTATACAGATACTCGAAGGGGGGGAGGCTGGTTAGCTTGCGAATTGTTTCAAACACCGATGGCAAAATATAACAGCGTTTGTTTTCAATGTAAAACACTGCATGGAGCCAAATCTCTTAAAGACGGGGGAGAGCCAAATGAGCCAATAAAGTTATTTCGCTTAAGCTAAAATTCGCGGAGATAATTTAGAAGACAGCGCGATGAAAGCGATGTCTGTATCACATTAAAAAGAGTGAGACTTTCAATTTCTGATAGTAACAGTCCAGCGCTTAACTGCAGCATATAAATGAAAACATACAGGCCTGTTTTTTCTCTATGATTGCGATATATTCTTCATTAGAATGTCTTCTTCCCTGTTGTTTGTAGCAAGCAGTGCTTCTTACAGCGTGGATTCTTTGCTGTGGCTACATCGTCGCCAAATTGTAATGAAGTATCATGTAGTAAATGGCAGCAGACAGAAATACTTCAAGATGTGTATTTATTAGCCACAGCTGCAGCAGTCCCAGAGTAACTGTCTAACATAGAATCACTGAGCTAGAGACTCACACAGGACATTCTACATTCCAGTGACATAATGTCATGCTGCAAAGCATGCAATATCACCACAAATACTGCAGCTGGTATTACCAGACACTGTGTACCAAGCCACTCTCTGTGCCTCTTTTCCCATAACGACAAAATCTGGAGTGTTTACAAGTAGGATAAATCATAAACGAAGGCCTAACATGTTATGTGACAAAGAGGACATTTATCCTTTCCCGACACCATGATGAGGCACGTGGTGCTCCCACAAATGGCCATAAAATGTAAGTACTTACCTACAGCCCTAAAAAAGGCCTCGTAGTTCTCCTGGGACATCATATGCCAAGCTCTGGTGAAGGCCATGGCAGGAGAAGTTCAGACTGTTAGTGAAAATTGGGCTCTTATGTTACCTCGTATATCTCAGGCACCACATGCTGCTGAATGTAGTTTCTCAGGAGAGCCTCGTCCTGACATAGGGAAGGCATGGTAACGGGGTCCTGTGTATCAATAATTCACAGGCAGCAGGGCTCTGCAATGCCTGTCCTACATGGACTAAGTGTGCATAGCACCCGTTATTAAAGAAAACTCCGATCCAATAACAGATATTTTGAAACCTGAAATCTCCTCCGCAATGCCTGCCCTACATGGACTAAGTGTGCATAGCACCCGTTGTTAAAGAAAACTCTGATCCAATAACAGATATTTCGAAACCTGACATCTCCGTCCGTGTTAGCCACCCATTACTGCACGTCTAGGCTTTCCTTTTACAAAGCATGTAAAGCATAGCCTCCTCTCTCAATGGTTAGTGAGAAATGCCCATGTTATGCCTGATCCAAACATGGTAGCCTTTCACATGGTTAGGCAAGCCGCTGCCATTTTAGCCACTGTAGACGCAGCAGTGTCTGACGGCACCTGCAATTGTACTGAAAGAGAGCCCTCATCTCATTAAAAAGGCTGTTTCAAGTCATCGTAAGGTACTGGGACAAGCTTTTATAATTGTACCAGAAAAACAAACATCTTTAGACACTGTAAATGTTATTCATTCTTGGATTTCATTTTCTTTAGAAACAAAATTGAAAATACCAATTTTAAAGAGTTTTAACTATATATTTGGCAGTATTTACCATGTAATACAATGTGTTACAAATGTTCTGTAGTACTTATGTGTAAAGAGTACCATCAATGGTTGACGTCATTTTATAGGTTATTTTACCATGGATTCCTGAAAAAAATTGTAACTTCAAGGTGGCCAACATGTTAAGACAAAGGCCTACATTTTCATGGCCTCTCACAGTGGTGAAGCTGGGCCTTCCTACTATGCGACAGCGTGGGTGTCATATTCCCGTCCGCGGTCATTCTCCTTATGATTTTATTTGTAGTGTAACAGTTCCTTCCTTGGTGAGACTGGGAAGTCTGGAACTGTGAAACACATGTAGGTTGTTGCAACAACAGGGAAAGGAGGGGGCAGGAGGGAAGCTACACACATACTCACAGTGTAACACAAGCAGGAAAGAAATGAAAAAATAGTCCCAAAGCGTAATTATACAGTACTTAGTCCCTGCTCTCTGGGAGGAAGCGAAATACAATAAGAAGGAACAAAGAGGCAGGACTTACTACTGGCAAGCAAGGATTTTTAATGGACACTGAAACAAAACAAAGAAAAGCAGTGGGTAGGCTTTAAGCCCACCAAGAAGTATACTAAAGTATACAATAGGTTGAAAGCTCGACCTAAAAAAGGGGGCATTGAAACGGGTCCCTATCGGGCTCTGTTTCAATGCCCCGGCCTTCTTATGCCCAGTCCTGGCAAAGAAAACTGTAGGGCATGCCTAACAAACATGACACGCAGCACCACATGAGCCACACATAACCTTTCATTTGGTGTTTTAAAGGCATTCCAGGCAGGCCTTTCTCCAGGGTTGGATTGGCAATGCGGGCAGTCAGCTGCCGGCCGAAGGGCCGGTGACTGAGTGCCAGCTGTGGGCCGGTTTCTTGGAGGGCAACAGCCCACAATGTCCTACTGTGCACACAGTCCTCTCCATGTTCACCTGCTCGAGCCACTGTTATACAAGGCATGAGCAGGTGGCATGCAGGCACACAGTGCTGCGCTTACAGGTGGGAGGCTGGGACGAGTGAGCATGCAGTGGCATTGTTGAGAGGCCGGTTTTTTGGCTGTAGCGGGGCCATCTTCTATTTGGTCCAGACACCATAAGCAGTGCCTTTCCCCACTCCTCCCCACCAGTCCGTCACACTGAGGTCATGATGGATGTGAGAGGGAGGTGTGAAGGCAACGACCTCCCTGGAGGGGCCAGATGTACCTTTGGCCATTTAGCTATTCACACCTTGGCCTTTTGTGGGTCTAATGGGGTTATGGGAGGGTGGCAGAAGTTCAGCATAGAAGCAGAGTCTTTGCTGTTCTCCTCTTCAAGGCAGTCACACTGAGGCTATGATGGGCAGAGAGAAGAGAGTGTGAAGAGGCTTAGAGGCCATGCTGGTAGGCCAGGTCAGGTGTTGAGGTCATTGGCCCATTTTCACCTCTACCCATATGGACAGAACGTCAATAATTAACTTACTTACTTATGTGCAAATGTCCCTGTTTTTCAGACAGTGACAAAAGTACTTTCAGGAAAGATTTGTGCTTATCTAGTAACATCTTTTACTTATCATGATTTAGCACAGAGGGTTAATGTGCCTTCTGCAAAACAAAACGTGTAACATACAGATCATATATTAGTTTTTTATGTAGATAGGTCAGTAGGTTACTGCTTTTATGTCAGAGGTCCTTTTGCTACTTGCAGTACATAAGATACAATCATTTCACAGTGAGTTATGAAGGTGCTACATACAAACTGCAAGGCATAGGAAAGCACTGTATTTTCTTTTTACTTAATCTTCCTCTATTCTAAGGTTGCTAAAGAAGGGCTCTTTGGGTAATAGTAAAGTCTTATTATAGGTAAATAGAGGTTATTATACACTACTGGTTCTATTAAAAAACGAGCAGTGGCAAAAACTGATAGGTCTCAGCTATGCAAGCTATTGTCTTTGGCACTGTTTTAGTTATGTTGCACAGTAACGTGGCTTCTGTGCTGCATGGCTGAAATTGGAAAAAAGAGCTCTATGATGCAGCCAGCGATGTCCATGTCATAGTGATTTTTTGTATTATGGCTGGTGGGTGGGGGCAGGCAGTGTCAGTGGGGGTTAGGGGCAAGCAACAATAGGAGGAGTGGAGGGAGGGATTGATGAAAGTTTTTTAAAAAAGCTCTAGGACACGGCATTTACTGTCCACCTCTTAGTGCTTTTTATGGTTATGGGGTGGGGGAGGGGCCAACACAGACAACAGAGGGAGAATGGCAGGGGAAGGCAATAATATGGATAGTGGAAGGGGGCAGGCAACAAAACAGCGGGTGGGGGAACAAGCAACAACATGTTGGGTGGGAGGGAGATAAAGCAGCAGTCCAGAGGGCAGGAGGAGCAAGCAACAGCACAGACAGCAGCTGGGGGCAAGCAATACCATGGAGGGTGGAAGGGGGCAAGCAGCAACACGGACAGTGAGCAGGGTGAGCAACAAAACAGAGGGGTGAAGGTGGCAAGCAACAATAGCAAGGAGGAAAAAAGCACACAGGTAAAAGAGAGACACGGGTGGAGAGAAGTACAGGAGGGAGATGGCCTTCAAAGACATGCACACTTATGGAGTGCTTCAACAAAAAAACAAAAAAAGTAGCTCCAAAAGGGCACGCAGTAGAAGAACACAAGTACTTGGTCATGCTTCAGGCGAAGAATAAGGGAAGCCGGCTCATGCTGACCAAAGAGAAGCAAGCAAATGAGAATGATGATGAAGCCAACCAATAGTAAGCAATGGGAGGGCTCTAAACCCACATTAAGTTAACAAAATGTCTCAAAGGAACAGCGCATGTGCTGTTTCAAGTGAGATCTAAAAAGATGACAGAAACTAGGCAGAGCTGCCACTGAAAAGGAGCTTTCATGCTCTCAAACCTTTCTGTAGTGAATCATGGAGATGAAGAATTTCAGAGTCGCTTTTGTTTTGTCATGTCATTGTAGGTTGTTTTCCTAGAGAACCTGACCTTGCCCTTCCCCCATGACTTTGTGTTCAATTTGTGATTTATGTGATAATCTGGATCAAAGACACAGTTGATTGGGAGTAGGTATCTCACCAAGTTGTACAAGGTGTTGAGACTGCTATAAGTATTCAGAATTTACCTTTGTATTATTTCCAGTCTTGACAAATGATACTGACTCTACAAGCTCTGAAAATGTTTAATTTACCCCACATTTCTCCGAGGTCACGCTCCTTGATTGTGGGCAACTTTTTTGGGGGTAACAGGGCCTATTTGTGGTCTTAATATGACCATGCATGCCTGCACTTCTACCCTCATCCACCCTCCCTGCTTCAGTAGCCAAGACCCCGTCTAGTTCCCAGCTCAGTATTTACTAAGTTTTATGGTCCCTTAGCAGGTGAATGGGTGGATCTCCAGTCCTTTGCACTCTGCCCATCTGACTTCCATTTTTTAAAATGTGTATTTATTTATTAGAGATGTTGGAGAGCGAGGACCAAATGAAGTCAAACTTGGCGCGCTTTAGGTTGGAGTGAGGGAAAGAAGCAATCCATTACTAGAACATGCATACATAAACACAACATCAGTTGTTGAAGTTTAGAAACGTGTTACTTTCCAGTAATGCCCCTGCATTTATTTGTTCCTCGCTCTTTTTCTGCATTTAAAATGAGGTGTCTCCATTGTGCAGGAAAAGGCTTCTGCATCCACCTCAGCGGGCTGTCCGGCCTGAGCCTTGCCACCTAAGGTCACACACGAATATGTTTTCCAAATGACTCAATGTCATGAAGGATGCAGAGCTGTGGTCCTGGGATTTTGTTTTGAATTGTACATATCCTTGTTTTCCGATGTTTGTTAAATTGCATCTACCTGCACTCCAGGCCCCAGAATGCATTTAGCATTTTACACTAAAGCTATCAGTGTAACACTGCATCCTGGTACCATGGAACCTTCCGGTAACCTTACATGTAGACATCAGGCATTAAAAAGTTCAAAGGCTTATTATTGCATTTGAAACACTTCAACTCGCCTCGACGCATAGGGTTGTCCATGCCCTGCCCCCCCGAACTCACTGTATAAGCTGCATGGGGAGCATGTTTCCTTCAGTGAAATGGAAAACACACCTCGATCAGTAGTCAGATGGGCCCTTGGCTGCAGCTCTGTGCATCTGCTCTCCGACCTGCCCTTCTGCCAGATGTTTGACATCAATGGTTCCGAAGCAACTTGGAATCACACCCCACTGTTGTTCCATGCTGATGGGAAACATGCACCACCTCCACACAAGTGCTTTTGATCTTAACAGGCAGGAGCTCCCAGGAAGGGAATTCGTCTTTGTCTAGCTGACTATGCCCTTCTTTGATTTGTCTGTTTGCTCCTCCTTTGTGAGCCTGCTAGTCCCTGTCTGGTGGTCTGAGAAAGCCCTAGAAAACCCAGGGCATAAAACCCTGCCTCAAACCTTACAGATTTCAGGAACTGGACTCCAGAGCACCAGAACACATGTGAAAGAAGAAAGATAGACGGACCTGACATTCAGCAGAGTTCTCAGGTTTTCCAGGCCCATGCACGAGTAGCTCATTTAGTGCTTTGCATTCTAGGACTTTGTCCTGATTTTAGAATGGGATAAACTGGACTGCAATACCCAGAATGCAAAGTAAAACACTTGCCTTAGAGAGCTATTACCTCACAGACCTGGGAAAATTGAGAGCTATGCTCCAGAGCTGGTGCAGACTGGTGAGGCTGAGAGCAAGTGGCCTCTCCATTCCCAAGCAAGCCACTGTTGCTGTCCATGACCACCTTAAAAGTAAGATTACCAGATAACTGGTGAGAATTAATGACCACATGTCATCAGAACATCAAGTTTCTATTACTGGGCTTTGCTTTTACATATCATTGATATCAGGTGTATTCATCCAATTGTCCCAAATAAAACGAGCCAAGAATAAACTGCTAAGCACTGATATGTTTAAAGCAACATAAAATGTATGTTCCGGTGTCATGGAGTTGTGTGATCACCCTACAGATGACTCCATGGCACCAGGAATTCAGTGATCTAGTCCTCTGCTTTTCTCCTATAAATGATCTCAGATGTGTTGGTTTAATGGCTGTGAATAAGGACTACAACTTTAAGAATGCATTTAATTTTTTTAAACTAAAGACTAGAAGGGGAATGGTGAGTCCTTGGTGACATGAAGGCTGGATAAGACTCGACATAGCTCATTGATCCCCCAAACACCCCTCTTGGAGTGGTAGGATCTGCCCAACATTCATAAATCTGTTCCAAAGCTGTACCGAAACAATGATAATTGAACAAATAAGAATTGGCAAGCTCAGTAGGAGTGCTTTTGTTTTGAATCCAGAAGAAAAGATTTTAAAAAGCCTGCTGCACTCAAAAAGGGAAAGCAAAAATTAATGTTTTCTACATAGAGTCTTCTATGAGTTATAGAATTAAACATATAAAGATTCACTGTAATTTTGGGATTTGAAATAGTTCTCTCCATTGCACTGCAGAGCAAGCACTCAATGTGAGGCAGAATGATACAGAGAACTGCCAATAGCATGGAGAAAGGGAAAATACTCCTCTTGTGCACCCACCCTATATAGATTTTAAAGAATTGGTAACAGTAGGTCTAGCTGACAGCTGTGCTGTCAGACATAAAAACAAAAGCTCTCTATTACAGACCTGAGTTTTCTTTTTACATATCATTATATCTGGTGTTTTATTTCAACTGGCAAAATAGTACAAAACTTCAACTGTCACAATGTTCTGACGTGTTATACAGAGTAGGTGATGTCCTGTTAATTAGCTATCTGACTGCTCTTGATTTGTATTGGGCTCATACAACTGGTCCCAACTTTAAAACCAGCAAAAGGTTACTTCCAAAGCGCTCAACATATGAAAATGTCACAAGTGTAAAAATAACTATTGTATAACTTCCGAGGGCAGTGGTGCTTAACTTTATGAATTTTGTGGAACCCCTGAATCACTACTGGAATCTGGGGACCTCAGACCAAGCTGTTTCTAGCTTTAAATGTCAAAACAATACGCACTAAAAATAAGCAAACATAAATCAAACATTACACAGATTATACTTTTATTTGATTCAAAAGAAAAACAATATTTAAATTTTAATGGGAAGGTTGAAGCTTTTCAAAGATTGGTTTCTTAATGATGAAGTAGCTCTAGCATATCACTTTGCCTTTTTTGCTTCTAATGCTTTGTCTGTTTTTGTCAGTGCATGCCAGTGCTTTACCTGAGACCACTAATGGTCGATGCTAGATTCTGTTTGCTGTACTCGCGTGCCCAAGAACCAAGTTAAGGATACCAATCTCCAATTTCAAATTCCTTCAGATTTACAGAGCGTTTTTGCAGAGGTAGTGCAAAAGAGTTAACAACGGAGCTGTGAAGTGCGTACTTCCGATTGGAATTGTATTTATATAGCCCTTACTATCCCTGACCATCCCTGACTAGGTGTTAAAGGGACAATTATGTGAAAAAACATGAATTATGTACAGTCTGGGTATTATTAAAATCTGTTTTTGGGAGCACCATTTTATCTTACACCTTTTTGTGCATTTTGTAGCTGTCTATATTATACTGTATGTAATGCAATTTTTAAATAATAACTTACATATTCACACAGGCTCTGAACTCATAGCACTAAAAATACACAAGTCACTATTCTCCCAATCCGGCTTCAGGAGCAACCACAGCAACGAGGCTGCATTCCTTGCTGCCACCGATGACATCCGCTCCCTCCTCGACCGAGGTGAAACTGCAGCCATCATCCTCCTGGATCTCTTGGCCACCTTTGACACCATCTTCCATCACACCCTACTCAAGAGACTCCACACACCAGCATCCGCAACAAACCCCTGGACTCGATCCACTCCTTCCTCACTTGGCGTATACAGCACTTCAGACTACCTCTGTTCATCTCTGAACTCACAGAGATCAGCTGCGGAGTTGCCCAGGGCTCCTCCCTGAGCCCCACCATCTTCAATGTCTACATGGCCCTCCTCGCCACCATTGTCAGGAACTAACCCCTCAACATTGTCTCCTATACCAACCCAACTGATCCTCTCCCTCACCAACAAACCAACAACCCCCAGAAACAACTTCCACAGAGAAATGAAGGTCGTCGCCATCTGGAGGAAGAGCAGCTGCATCAAACTGAATTCAGACACAACCGAAGTCCTCCTCCTAGGACTCTCACCCTCAGCATAGAATGACTCCTGTTGGCACTCCGCACTGGGAACCTCGTCCAACCCTCCAGACCACGCACCAAACCGTGGCATCATACTGGACTCCTTGCTCACAATGAACCATTAGATCAACGCCATTGCCTCATCATGCTTCCACACGCTCCATCTGGTTCAAAAGACATTCAGATGGATCCCCACTGAATCCAGAAAAACAGTCACCCACACACTCATCAGCAGCAGTCTCGACTACGGCAACGCGCTCTATGCCGGAATCATCCAGAAACTCCTCGTGAAACTTTAGAATGTTCGAAACGCCGCAGCCAAGCTGGACTTCAACATCGCTCACCACAGCCACATCTCTGAACACTTGCGACAACTCCACTGGCTCCCAGTCAACAAAAGGATCACCTTCAAGCTCCTCACGCACACCTACAAAGCCCTCCACAACGCAGGAGCAGCATACCTCAACCACCCCCTCTCATTCCACGTCCCCACCAGACACCTTTGCTCCACCCAGCTGGCCCTGGCCACTATCCCGCAGATCCACAAGTCAAGAACTGGAGGAAAGTCCTTCTCCTACCTCGCCATCAAGACCTGGAACACCCTGCTGACCCACCTCAGACAATCCCTGTCACTAACCCAATTCAGGAAGGACCTCAAGACCTGGCTCTTCGACTGAACACCATAGCGTAGATGGACCAGCAGTCTCCCCCCCCCCCAGTGCCTTGAGACCCTCACGGGTGAGTAGCCACACTTTACAAACCTTGATTGATTGATTGAATCTTTATTTCAGTAGCCTATACTTCAAGATGTTGCAATATAAGACAGGCAAATATTTTTTCAGACCAAATCCAGAAGAGACATTTGCCTAAATGAAGAGGGATCCTTCCCGCCACTGAGGTGTTCTCTTGAGTAGGGTTAGTTCCTATTCATGTTTGACACCATTATTCATTCCACTATGTCTCCATCTCATGTTCCATTGCTGGATAGGCATGCTAAGAAGGTTTAATTGATAGTGGTCCTACACATCTTTAGTTATAAGTGGGTGTGGGTTAGCCTTGTGGAGAGAGCACTAGTTACCAGAATTTTCTAAAATCATATTTTTCAATGGCCGCCTCCATATCTAACCAAGCTTACTCCCTTCCCTATGTTTTCTTAGACTCACAGAGCCCCATCCCTGATGGATCCTAAAACAGTGAAAAGTCTTATTTTTCACATCCAATCAATGTTTCCTCTGGTTGGGTCCAGGATTGGGACATTCTTTAGCACTTTAGCAACTATGTCTCATCTGACGGGAGTTGCAGAGAGGATTGTCCTTCATTTGTATTGGAGCAAAAATGAAATGAGCCTGGAAGGGTCAAATTAAATTCATCTTGATCCTCTATTCTGACATCATCTCATTAAATTGCCAAATCTCTATCTATTCTCAGGGTATTTCTACCTGAGACGCTACATTTTGGGAAAGTTAGATTTTAATTTCAAAGCATTGTTTTTTTAACCTTAGCACACAAATCCTAATTCTCCACAACATGCTGGTAACTTGCCCCTTCTGCAGATCCCTTCTCATCTCTGCTAATTATTTAACCCTAAACAATAGCATTTCAATATCTTTTAATTTGGCAAACACCAAATCAAATTATCAAACCGATTTTTAGCCATAACCTCCAGGTTATTCAAACAGTTAGTCACCCAGACTGAGCATTGCTCTGTTAAAGCATCAAGTGTGTGTCTAATAATACTGCCCTTATCACCATACCTTTTGGAGACAGTCTTCAAGAAGTCCATCGCCTTTGGGATTTTCTGGTGGACATCATTTTTCTTCTTTGCCAAAAGAGGATTATAGACTTCAATTAGCAAGATACCATCAAAAACACAATTGTTCACCTACACCTCTGCAACTTTATCTCCTTTTGAAATAATAGGGGTAGATAGACCAGGGGCCGTATTACACATTGTCATTGTTGGCGCCCGGGCCAACTTTCAAAAGGTGCTCCGGGTGCAAACAATGATACTGCACCCCATTATGGTGTATGCGCTGCCTCCAGGGCAGTTGCGACCTCGCGCTACCCCGGGGGCAGCGCATTCATGTGAAAACATGGAGCAGCTGCTCCTTGTTTTCACAGTGCAGGCTGCACTTTCAAAGAGGATTAGAGATACCCTTGCAGGCAGGTGCAGTCAGTGGCTGCACCCACCTGCAAGGGATGTCTGGGGGGTCCATGGGACCCCCTTTACACCCTGCAGAGGGCTGTTCTCATGAGGCGCACTGACATTGCGCCACCTTTTAAATGGCGCACTGTCAGTGTGCCTCCCGAGGGCTTCTTTGACTCTGCGCCTGCATCTGTAATATGGCCCAGGTGCAGAGTCAAAGGAATTCCCTCATTTACATAGGGCACGTCCGTATGCAAATGAGGGAACACCCTCTGAAGGTAGGGCTGGTGCTTTAAGTGTGCCAGCGCTATTTGTATTATAAAAGAGGACGCACCAGCATCTGCGCCCCCTTATAGAATACCAAAGTGCCCCGGCGCAGGTCATGCGGGCGCAAACGTCCATTGCTCCCGGGGCACCTTCTGTAATACGGCCCCAGGAGTGGACAGTTTTAAAGTGGAAGGATTCCCTGTACCCAGTCTTTCTTCAACCGTATTTGTTAGGCCTAGCATCCCTGGAGTGGTTTTCCCTAACGTTTTGCCTTCTGACATCCTATTTTCCTGACTTCGTTTTTGCTGCTTTTAGGATTCTGGGCACTTTACCACTGCTAACCAGGGCAAAGGGCATGTGCTCTGTACTCTAAGCATGGTGACATTGGCTTATCCCCAATTGGAATATTTGATTTACTTATAACTCTCTAGTAAAGTGCACTACAGGTGCCCAGGACATATAAATCAAATGCTGCTAGTGGACCTGCAGCACTGATTGTGCCACCCACTTAAGAAGCCCTTTAAACATAGCTCAAGGCTGCTATTGCAGAGCTTGTGTGTGCGGTTTTAAACTTCAATTTTGACTTGGCAAGATAACCTACTTGCCAGGTCCAAACCTTTCTTTTTTATTACATATCAGTCACCCATAAGTTAGGCCCAAGACAGCCCTAAGGGCAGGGTGTAGTGTATTTAAAAAGGTCAATGGGCACAGATGTTCTGGATGTTATTGCAGGGAGATTGGAGGACATGATGTGTAACAGTTTTATGTGGTGCAAGGTGGAAGACTGAGCCTGCAGAGGCCCGAAGGTCAGACGGCCTGGGCAGCTCGAGCATAGCAGGCCATAGGAGCGAGCAGTGTGGCCCCCTCCAGCTCTACGGTTACACCTTTCACTCCGGGGATGGCGAGTGCATCCGCCAGCCCCTTCGGCTTGCATCAAGTCTACCGAGCCAGTCAGACCTGTAGGAGTCCGAGTATTGGGGCTTGATTGGGGGCTGATGCTCCATTGGTGCTTAGAGGCAGTCTGCCTTTCTTCTCTGACCCGCTCCTGGCCCTTGCACCCGTCGCCGGCCAGTACAGAGGGCGGAGAGAGCTCTAGGTAGCTGTGGGCGCCCAGTGATACATGGAAGTGGCCAGCATTAGGCCCGTGTGGCATGTGCCCTCTAGGCCACCAGTGCCGCCTCAAAGTGCCCTGGAAATGTAATTAATTCATCTTGAAGATGCCGGAGGGCCACATGAACTCTTGGGTGTAAGAGGCCATGGGGAAGTGACTGGAGGCCTCTGGAGGCGGGTTGCATTGGCAGCTGCTCAGGTAGAACCCCTGGACGACCCTTGGTTGAGTGCAGAATCCCTGAAGTGAGCTGCGTGTGCTCAGCTACCAGCATGCAGGAGGATCACGAGGGGGTACAGAGGGTCATAAGCGCATATGTTTTCACAAATTGAGCTAACGCTGAGTGGTATATTGGAGCAGTATATTGGTAACTGAAGGGCAGCCCACCAGGCTCAGTGAGCAGTCAAGTAAAAAAAGGTCACAGCGGTTGGGGGTTTTGAGGCTGTGTTAACTGTGGCTTCCATCTCCAGCCAGCCCGGGATATTCTATCCAACCAACACAGGTGTGCTCATGACCCTCTCCTTCACTTTTTGTCAGCAGTTGTCAGGGAGGTATGGCAGTGCCTTACAGCCAACAATTGACCATTGGAAATGCCAGGCAGCGTAGAAGTGAAACCTGGACATTCAGGCATGCCCACTCTCTTTATGACCTCACTCACCAGAATCACGCAAGGAAGAGCAAATAAACTGGGCCCCTGCAAGCAATGTGTGAATCATTTCTGCAGGGAACCTCTTACGAGAGCCCAGACGAGGGTTCAGCTAGAGGGACCAACAGAGGGATCTACAACCAATTGTAAACCAGGCACTAGGCCACCACCAAATCATATTGACACAGGCTTCAGGCTCTATCCACATACCCAACTCATTGCCTAACCAAGACAAATCAAGGCTGCAATAGTCTGTGCCCCAAAGTACATCAAGGCCAGCAGGGCCTGCACTTTTGGCATTTGGAAACTCTCCCTTGGGATTCTCCTTCAGAAGGGCCCTCTCAGCCCTCTTGAAATGCTCAAAGAGTCACTGGAAAATGACAGGAAAGACAAGAGCAAAAGTAAGATTGCAGCAACGTCCCGTACATAACTCCCTTTTCAAAACACAACTTGGAACAGCCCAAGATACAGCAGAGACAGGAACATGGAGATAATGGCCTACTTCAAAACACCCAACAAGGGATTAAATCCTGAGGTGAGCATTGAGCAGCTGGTCTCCCATGCTCCCTTATTAACACCCAAATGGATGGCAACAGCCCCCAGCGAGGAGAGCACCTACTTCTAGGGAAGAAATAGACCCAGCTCCTGCCCAAAGTTAGGTGACTCTAAAGGGATAATCTCAATTATTGACCTATCCTCAGCTATAATACACCCCCATTCATCACTGCGGAAGGATGGACTCAGGGCTCTTTCGGGCTTCTTAGAGTGCCCATCAAACAATTTAGTTCAGTGCCGGGACCGAGTTATGGCACCAATCCGTCACAGGTCCTGGGGTTACACAGTTGTGGTCGGCAGGAAGCTGCCAGCTTTTTTAGATGCTGTTCCCCCCCCCCCCCCCCCGAAATGAAAACAATTGGAGCCACACTAACAGGGAAGCCTTTCCACATGGGCACCATGACTCAGACTTAAAGCTCCTTCTCAGTCACAATTAAACAATTCTCTACAAACATCTCCAGTCCTTCTGTGCTTTGAACTCTTTGACATGCAGGACAACTTGCTTAGGTCTATACATGCCTCCTTAACAGTGGCCACAAATGCTCTTTTGTGGCAATCATAAAAGCTGGAAATACAGATGGAAATGCTTCAAGTAATGGCTATGGCCATGGCGGATATGGCAAGAAAGTTGGCACACTTTATGAAGCAAATAAAAGTGTGAAGTTGTCCACAGATTGTACATGCTGACATCATGGACAAATTAGGTTCACTTCCTTCGGTCCTAACCACTTTAGTTATCGAACTGAAAGCTGAAAACGATAGAGGACACGTCTGCACAGCACAGGGACTAACCTTGGAGACACCCATACACCCATAAGGGAGGCTTGCCATCTGAATCTATCTCAAAAGTCCAAACAACTACAAAAGTGGGTAGCAACAAATTCATTCAAGATCAAATATTCCAGCACCATTTGCCAACCAACCCAACTGAGGACCCGATGCTTACATATCATCAAGTGGCAATGCCGGAGTTATTCATAAAGACAGCACAACAGGGATCCACGAGGAGATGGAGACTCCCTCCCCTACTACAATGAACTCTCTCACTCAGAAAGTAAAGATACACTTGAGAACACGACAGAAGCAGGAAAAAAAGCAAACAATGAGAATGGTAGCTGTGACAAACTGGGAAGGGGGCTTGAATCAACAAGATGCAGAAAGAAGTTTGATTACTAAACCTCTCCAGGCCAACCTCAGGATTGTATCCAATATTCTACACCAAATGAAGGCAATAGAGCTAATCAAATAGTCGCCCGGACGCCTAATACAGTGACCACCAAGGAACAGAATGCCCTCTACCTCACACCCAGGGATCATGATTCAAGTAACCATCCCACAATTACACCCCACTCAACTTACTTTCAGGCAAAGCATGGCCCCTCCAAGGCTCAGCAACCCTCAATGACAGCAGGGTGCCCTCATGGATTAGGTATCACACAAGTATCATGGCCTCAGATTTGTTCGTCGAAGCATACACACTTACCTACAGCCAATTCACTCCAAGCTAAGGGCACTGGAACCCAGCCAACTTCGAGGAGTCACCTGGTGTGCCCCTGAGTCCACCTTTGAATAACGTAGGTCTGGCGATACAGATGGAGCAGGCTTGGGGAATCGGCCTCCATCCGCAGCGATGGAAGTAGTCGGAGGAATGTCCTAAGCACTTTCGCCACCAAAGCATGGGGATTTTGGGATCCCACTCAGAGGAAATATCAAGTGCATTTGTGCCTTGCGCTGTAACGAGTGGCATTGTAGGGTGGAAGTATTTCACAGAGAAGAATCCTCACTCTGTAATATACATCTAGAGGCAATATGGACATTCTT
The DNA here is from genome assembly GCF_964204655.1 of Triturus cristatus. NCBI lineage: Eukaryota > Metazoa > Chordata > Amphibia > Caudata > Salamandridae > Triturus > Triturus cristatus. The sequence goes on from NC_140593.1 coordinate 743,551,741, forward strand.
AACAGAACAAATATTTTAATGCCTCTACAACACATTCCATTTCTGGCTTCAATTACTACCCATGACATATCTCGGGATCAGTTAGCCAGCACTACCACGGAGTTAGGACGAGAATCTAGAATCGTAACCTGGTGAGATGCCATCTGCTCCACAAAGGTCTACAAGAAAAAACACAGTTCGCTAAATGGGGTATACACATCAGGCCAATGGAAGAAAAAAAATACCCTCACATCCTAAGGGCTCGCTTAAAAACTAGCCCAAAGAAGGGCCTGCTAAAGGGAACAAAAAGACATGAAATCCCAAGCAGCTATGATAACCTACAAATCCAGTGCAGATTAAATGGTCAGGAATCGACTTGCCAAGTCACCTCTACTCACAGCAGCACAATCCTGCAAACACCGGACGTTGCCTACTGGAACTGGGTGACTACAAGCTTGGCTCAAAGAAAGCCAACCTACTCCTAGCATAAAGAGAACAAAAAATTAAAACCAAATTAATGACATCAAAATACTAACATGGAATGTGGCTGTCATTACTAAGATCTGACATAGTAAGGGCGCGCTTACATTTCTCAACACAGCGCAAATAATTTGCCTACAGGAGACATGGGCATAAGGCCCAAAGCTGCTAGCAGGTTATGCAGAATTCGACAAGTCCGCAAAAAAAGTACATCTATTCGGGAGACCGTTGGGTGGCATTTCAATCTACATTAGACATTCAATAAATATGACTGTCACAGAAATATAAGTTTCAAGCAGGCATTTTAAAGGGTCTAATGGGCCCAGCTGGTCATCTGACTATGATAAAAAAAAATTTTTAATTCTCTTGATTGGATTTTCATAATAAACAAAGACATTGCTGCCACACAAGGCAGTGCAATCAAAATTGAAAACCGCAAACAAACAAATTAACCATAACTTCTGTGATCAGAATACACGTTGATTATCAGTATAGAGGTCTTTACATAGTCTGTTATATGCACACTTAGAGTAGTACATTAATACAACATTACAGATGTTCAACAGGATGACATGTTATCATTTTGGGCTTGACGTGATAGGTATTGCCTTAACGGTTCCCAAATGTCCTTGGGTCTGGATGTTACAGGTAGTTCTTCAGCATACAGTTCCAGATTTTCTCAACAATATACTAGGTCCTTGACCCACCCTTCAATCTACGGAGTAAGTTTGCTCTCCCATGTGAACACTATCCGCCTTTTGGCCAACAAGAGGGCAACTCTAGTAAATCTACCTGTAGGAAGGTGTAATCTGACTATATGGTTGCCCCCAACTTTTTACCTGGTATTTGGATGGTTTTTGACTAGTCTGGCTGGGATCCTGCTATCCAGGACCCCAGCCTATCTGCTTCCTCCCTAAAACTGATGTGAGTACCCTAGGTACCTTCCAATTGGATACTGAGGACACCTATCAGCCCCTTGTTGATGGTACCGTAGGTACCCTGGGCGTGGGTCCCTCAGAGACCTACCAGGGGCTGCAGCACTTATTGTGCCACCACTGGGACAGCCATACCAAATGACACCACCAGACCACTACTGTGGTCTGGGTACGGTGGTGCTTGCACTCCTTACAGGCATATAGGTATCCTGTATCCCACTTAATACAACACATATATCCTCATAGGTCACCCCTAAAGCAGGCCTTGCTAATCCTACAAGGCAGGGTGCTGAGATATGTGTGAGGGGGGACCCCTACCTGAGTAGGGTCCCTCTGCAACCTTCGTAAAATCATTGCTGGGTTGTTTGTAGTGTAGCCATACCATATACTCTTAACCGCATTATAAGTATATCGCGATAGCGTGATAACTTGAGAATGGCTACACAGAACCATATCGTGCTTGGTGTCAAACATGTAGGAATCATACCTCCAATCCAGCCATGGGACTGAGGGCATGATTCCCCCCTGCAAGAGGGGCGATATGGGAAAAGCGGCAGAATTTAGACACCAATTTAAAAGTGCACACGTAGTACAAAATGGATGCTACCGTCCACCCACACGACTCTGGCTGCCTGTTGCTGGGCGGAACTCCAGCCACGGCAGCTGGACAACAGGGATCCTGTTGCAGGGAGGTGTTCCCACCTCCCCAAACAAGCTATGTGGATTGGAACTGGGTGGGTGCACCATAGGATGCCTTTCAGAGTTGCACGTAGGCTTCCCCAGTGCCTACATTCTGCATACACCGCCTGGAACCGGTTCAGGGGCATCCTGTCCCCTGCCCAGGCGGGAAACACACAAAGGGGAGAAGGTGTAGCCACCCTTTTCCCGCCTGACCTCTCATTGGTGGGCTCTGATATGGACACTCCCCTAATCTTTGGATAAAGGTGAATACTGGGTCCCCAGAGCCTCAGATTATTCTTGAACTTCACAGACTTGAACTTCGACTTGCTGCCGCACAGCTACCTGAAGAAATCTCCCTTGGGGTAAAGGAGTTACCCCCCTGCTTGGCAGGCACCTGAAACACTGCAAGTGATCCAGTTGGAACCTCACTGCTCCTACGGACATCGACGACTCTTTCCTACCTTGAGGTGGGTTTCCAAGCATCCCAGAGGCCAGTGAGTGTGCACAGCAAAGCTCAGCACCACGGACCCCGTGGGTGTCGAGATTCCCAATACCTCAGGACACCGGCCACCTCTTGCACAGCACCTGACCCCGATAAGTGGGGAAGTTGTGCTTTGGCCCATTATTGAGCCAACCTCACAGCATCATCTGTGCCTAAGATCCATGCCCTAGCCCGCTCCGGCGACCCGTGGGCGCATCTTTACGCACGCCAAATTGCTGCCTTCTGCGATCCCTTGTCTCTTGACTTGTGAGCCCTAGTGGAGGTCAATCTTCAGTTCCAAGAGTTCCCCTGGTTGCTCCAGGCTTGTTCTACAGTTTCCTTGCTGGAGACCTCTCACAGACCTCGTGGGTCTGCACCAGTAGCAGTTTTGTGTTTCCTACGTGGGTTGCGGTTGCCAAGGCTTAGTGGATCCAATCCAGACACTAACACCGCAGCAACCCTCACCCTTTGTGGGACAGTCACCCTCCAGAAGCTGGTCTTCCTTGACGCCTTCTGGACCCCGTGGCTGATGATCCAAGCTATACCTCTTCCACCTGGAAGCACCCGACATTGAAGGGCTCCTTCTCTTGAGCCCCCTGGTCACTGTGCCGTGACCCAGACTCTGTCCCCTCTGCTTTCAGGTCCTTCTCTACAAGATCTACATTTTCATTCTTCACGACAACGATGACGCTTCTTGCTAGCAGCAGTTCTTCATGTTTTGCCATTGAAAATCAGCCTGCGACCCGACATCGAAAACGACCTAGCACCCAGCTTTCCTGGGGCAGGTAACAGTGGTACCTCGGTACTCTCGTGGGTGTGGGCTCTTCAAAAGCTTAACTCTAAAGTATTGAACTTGAACTCCTGCTAGAAGTGTTTTTAAACTTGTAAAATCCAACCGCGACATTCTCCATAGGCTTTAATAGAGATCCCGACAGTAGCTTTAGCCACTGCACACGTCTCCCGTGGGTCCCCTTCCTCACTACCTTGAGTGGTTTTACAAGGGGCAGTGACCCTAAATGCCCTAGGCATTGTCTGTAGAATTTTCGTAGTTCTTATAGCACTTTTTTGATATATGGTTTGGTCCCCCCCTGTGGCCCTGTGATTCCAGTGCTATTTATTGTAACTATCAATGCTTGTTTGAATTGTATCTTCACCTCTAGCCTCATAAAGAGACTAGTGGGGTTATTCCTAGAATAAATACACATATTTTATATATATACCTGTGTGGACTACTCTTTCATTTGGTTATTCATGAGGTTATCTATGGTAAAACAATAAGCGTAACACTCCTTCAAGACTTAGCCTGAAGGCTGCTCTCCACAGCTACCACTAGGATAGCTTTCTTTAAAGGTTGTCTTTAACCTATCACCATAAGAGTCGAATTGGACTGGTACAAGGTGTCCCCTACAACTAGAGGACAGCATATGCCAGGCCAGCTTCTCACACTACCCAATGTGCCCTTTAGCTGAGGAACATGACCAAGCAGGCATGTAAGGGGTGAGCAGTGTAACAGGGTCCCCCTCATGGTATGTATACGCTTCAGCACCTCCTCCCAGTATTGTAAAACCAGCCTACAATTCCATGCAAGGTGCTAGAAATCAGCTTCATTCTGCCCGCAGCGTTTGCATTGATCAGACTCTCGGAGCCCCATTTTGTACAGTTTGATAGGAGTGTAGTATATTTGATGAATACATTTGAAATAAAGGATACGCAAATTACCGTTGGGCCTGAGTTTACCAGTCAACATACATTTTTGCTCCCATTCTTTCAGTGTGATCGGGGGGGTCCAATACGGTGTTTCAGCGCTCAAGGCTTTTATCCGCCGGTCTCACTGTTTCCTCTTGCACTATCCTATATAGTTTAGTGATAAGCTTTCTTCTGGTGGGAGCCACTAAAAGTAGTTGCAGTGAATGAAGAGGAGGGGGTTCAGCTGGAAAATTTGGGTAGTGGTCCCTAATTGCACGCTTTAGGCGATGACAGGAATATTGAAAAAGCCAGGTGGGGTTAGCAATGTACTCTAGATCACTACCCGTAGTGTAACTACGTTCAGGGTAGAGATCGCGCTTATGCGTTATTCCAATTTCTTTTAAAGATTTCATGGGATCTGCCTCCTGGTGGACGGATAGAGCTGCATGGCCAGTCAAAGGCAGAGCTGGAGCATATATGGGAAGTTTGTGTGCGAGTTTGCCAATTGCTGCCATGCTGCGATAGTAGTGTCAATGGTGTTTATTTCCGTTTTTGGTGTGCCGCTGTGGGTGTGTGTGATCACACCTGCTAGTGGTGTGGAATGTGCATCACCATCTTCTACTGCAAGGTGTGGAGTGAAGGCATGTGGTCTGAACCAATAGTAGGCGTATTGAGCCTAAGTACATAGATAATATACATACAAATCTGGTGCCCCAAAGCCCCCACCTGTATACGAAAGTGTTAGTGTGGTTTAACTGATTCTGGCCTGCTTGCCACCCCACACAAGTTTCAGAAGCTGTGGCAAAGAATTTCATGGGGAGGCTAATAGGAATATTACAAACAAGATATAGGAAGCAGGGGAGAATGACCATTTTAAAAACTGCAATGCGGTCTTCCAGGGACAACGGAAGGCGTGACCACTTGTCCACCTGGCTCACTAAAGTGCTGTATGCTTGACCATAATTCTCTCTGATTACAATCTCAGGGTCACGGTGGACCCAGTCCCCAAGATATTTGACGGGGTCCATCATCCATATTAGTGGGTATTCCATTGGGGGAGAAGCTGTGCATGTTGTCAGAGGGATTATGACCGATTTTCCCCAATTAATCGTGAGTCCGGAAAAGAGACCGAATCTGATATATTCTAGAAGAACTGGGGAGAGATATTGCTGTGGGTCACAGATAAAAAGGACCATATCGTCTGCATACAATGAGATGCCGACAGGTTGTTCTTTAAAGTTAAGAGCAGAGTTCCTATGCCATTGATGGATAATGCATGCCAATGGCTCCAACTTGAGGGCAAATAGGAGGGGCGATAGGGGGAACCCTTGTCTGGAGAATGGTTCGGAGGGGAGGCCTCCCACTCGCACCCTCGCTGACGTGTCAGTGTATAAAATCCGCAGCCGATGACTGCTACAGCTGGAAGGTCAGGGTTTAAAATGTGAAACATGGCAAATATGGTTCTAAGATTATGGGAGGTGGAGCATTCCAGCACAAAACTAGATTGATCAGGTAATACTAAGCTGGGCAATAAAGGTTGAATTTTGGTGGCCAGAATTTTTGCCAATATTTATGCGTCTAGGTTCATCAATGATAAGGGGCAGTATGATTCACATAGTGTAGGTGATTTATCCATTTTAAGAAGTGTTATAATGCGGGAATGTCTGAGGGAAGTGGGTAGGATGCCTGAGTCGTGAGCCTCACCGTACATTTCTAATAAGTAGGGGACGAGGAGATCTGCATACATCTTATAAAATTCAGCTGTTAGGCCGTCTAGCCTTGGGGCCTTATTGTTAGGGAGAGAGAGAATTGACTCTTTAATGTCAGCTTCTTCTATAGGTTGGCCAAGGTATTCTCGATGTGCATCCGACAACCAAGCACAGGCGATGTCAGATAGATATTCATTCAGGGCGTCGTCACCCAAGCCCCCACGTGTGGTGTATATTTCTCTGTAACAGTCTCTGAACTGGTCAACTATTGCTTGGGGCGTGAAGTGCTCCAGCCCTTGGTCGTCTACTATCTTAGTAATTTGGTGAAGGCCTGATCTGAATTTCAGCATAAAAGCCACATTTCTGGCCGGGCGTCCTCCTTCCCCATATGCTTGCGCTACATGGCGTTGTGCTATATATCTTGCCTCAGAATCAGCTAGTGTGTGATATTCCACCAAGAGCTCTTGAACACGAACAAGAGAGGTGGCAGAGGCGGTAGTTGAGTACTGTTTTTCTAGTGCTTTCTCTGTCTTGGAGAGTTGACCCCTAATGTCTCTCAGAATACCCGGTGTTGTACTTATGCACAGCCCCCGTATCGTAACCTTAAAGGCCTCCCAAAGCATGGCCAAGCTTTCCACTGAACCCACATTTAATTCAAAATACTGTGTGATCGCTTTTCTGATAGTGTCATCGTATATAGGGTCGAGTAGGGCCTCAGCCCAGGATCACCAGATGAAGGGGCGGTGTGGGTTTGTAGGGATTTGGATACCTAGATATACAGGGTTATGATCAGAAAGAGTGCGTTGTAAGTTGTGTATGCATGTGACCCACCCATTGGCCTCTTCATTTAACAACCAATAATCCAAACGTGACCAGCTGTTATATGCCAGGGTGACATGTGTGCCCACTTTAACATTGGCGTTACGAAGGTGCCATACATCCACTAGACCCAACTCCTACATGGCCTCCCAAACACACTGAGCCATTTTAATGGTATGTTCGCCAAGCAGGTTAGATTTGTCCATAGTCGGGTTGAGGTGTGTATTAAAATCGCCCCCCCAGAGGATGGCCGTTTCCGGCCATGTATGCAGCACGTTGAGCATCTGTACAAAAGCTTGTGGGTCATCTACCACCGGACCATATATATTAATAATCGTTAACAATGTCTTGCCCATTTTACCCTGTACCATGGCCCAGCGACCTTCATTATCGGTGTGAGAGTGAATAGGAAGGAAAGATACTCCTTTTTTGATTAGTATAAGTACCCCTCTAGCGTAGGTGGCGAAAGACGAAGCCTGCCTGTATCCCACCCATTTGTGTGCAATATTAGCTTCCGTCTGTTTAGTCAAATGTGACTTTTGTAGTAAAGCAATTTGGACACCATGCCGATCTAGATATGCAAGTACTTGACTGACTTTTTGGAGGGTTTTGAGTCCACGAATATTCCATGTAAGGCAGGTATACCTCTCACCCATCGTCAAACATGAGAATTCTTGTCACACTCTGAGTAATTATTGACCTGTATTCGAAGAGTTCAATGATTAGACCTCCATCTTGGACTAATATTCCAATCACAGTAAGCATATCAATATAAAACAGTAAAACACCCCCTCCCCCACCCACTTTAGCAACCCCAATTAGCTAAAGACATAACCCAACAATGCGAACAGCCCCATAAAAGAAAAAATTCTTCAAATTAGATAGTAGGGTACACCCATCAGGGGACGTAGCGGCACATACCACTCCCGGATGAGATAGGGAGGGAGCCGCCGCATTAGGTATAGGGTTCTACTATGTAAACCATCTACGTAGACAGAAGGAAAGAGATGCTCAGAGCGGTATAAAAGGTACAATCAGAGATCAGAATCCACCAGAGCAGCAGTAACCGCAGACTGAAGCAGAGCGAGATCAGCGGCCTCTGCAGTACCTGTAAAAGAAGGTAGTCATGACCTGCCATTATGTAGTGGGCACAATTGAAGACACAGGTGGACATTAAAATCAAATACAAGTGAGGTGAAGCTCGTGAGTGAGACTAGCCGGTGCACTGTATGCAAGCACCACGCAACCCAACACAATAACACATATGAGTAACATGTTTTCATGCGAATGTGGCCACGCCTGTAGCCGAGTGGGCGAGGTGCATAGAACTAGTATGTATATCAATCATCAACATTTGAGGTATTGATAGGAGATTGCTTTTTGCGTCTCAGAGATTTGGCGAAATCCATAGCCAGTTTCGGGTTTGCGAATATCTTTACATTTTCATCTGTGCCTATACGAAGGCGAGCGGGGTAGAGCATGGCGTAGGGAATTTGTTCTTTCATTAGTAGTTTTTTGACACCTTGAAACTCTTTCCGCGCCGCCTGGACTGTGGCCGTAAAATTGGGATAGAAAGACAGAACATTTCCCTGGTAATTTATGGTGCGTTTCTGACGAGTAATGCGCAATATAGCATCCCTGTCTCTGAAATTCAGTAGACGTGCGACAATGGGCCTGGGGGAGGCGCCGGGTGGTGGACGCGCTGCTAGAGACCTGTGAGCTCGCTCCACAACTAACATGTTTGAGAGATTTTCAGCTCTGCAAATTTCACAAAGCAAAGTCTCGATACATTCTTCCAGTCGCCCCACATTTGTGGATTTTGGCAGGCTCAAAATGCGCACGTTATTGCGCCTAAAGCGTGTTTCGATGTCCTCATTTTTGGACGGAATCACTGCCAGGATTTTTTCAATATCTGTGGTTTTGGCAGCAACTTGTTGCAGGTCATCTTCAGTGTCAGAGATACGCTGTTCCGCTTCTTCGAGTCTGACTGGGTGTTTATCCAGCTTGGATGACATATGGTCCATGCAGCCATTAAGCGGGTCTATTTTGCCGTCTATGGATTATAGGCTGGCTTGGATTGCTGCTAAAGTTTTCTACAGGGCAGTAGGGGCCTGAGAGACAGCATCCAGCTCCGAATCCGAGGCAGCAGTTTGTGTTGATTTGCCCCCCTTTAGCAGTTCGAAGTTGAGGCGCAGCTGGTTCCTCTCTGGTTTGCCCATGGTGCCTTCGAGTGAGAGGGACACTTTAAACAGTTCTAATCAAGGCTCACTGGAAGCTGCAATATACAACAGTGTCCGGATGATCAATTTGAGCTGCGTGATGTGGGGCACGCCTATGCAGCAAGTGAGTTGCTGTAGAACGCGGCAGCTTAGATGTACAAACCAGGATAGCACATGGATGGTAGGTGTCCAGACGCAACAGTGCACCACATAAACCTGTTGATAAGCAGGTCAAAACCAATGTGTATCTTTCCCTTCGTGGTACCGCAGGAGAGCAGATCAGGTGTCCTCTATGCCACAGTCGCTAATTGTGACACACTGTACCAAATCGTGTCCGGGTGAGGAACACAGCCATTCAAGGGATTCGCAGCAGGGTAAAGTGCGCCACAGTCACGCAACGCTGTTCACCAAGTCAATATTAAACAAATAGATCCAGGCGATCATCGGGCCCCGGGTCCACAAATGCGCTTGTCTCACCTCGTCAGAGGGGACCGAAATGTAGCCTTAGCATGCGGACCTGGCTGTCTTGGGTTCACACGCATGCAGACGCGTTAAGTAATGGGGATGTTTGCACCCCAGCGTGAGCGCAGTCTGGCCCAAGTCTACGGGGCTTCACTCCTCCCGCCGCACTTTCAGTTACTACGGCCACAGTACAGCATGTCTCGCCATGCTGCGGGAGACCCGCCGTCGGTCTCGTAAGGCTCAACGTTATGCACTGAACAGTTGATGGCAACGCTGTGGGATCCACAGCGGGTGTCTACGGCGTGGCGGGTGACGATGCCGGCAGCCGCACGGCCGCCATCATGGACTCGAGCACTTGCTCCAACAGTCACCGCTCGGGCTCCTCAACTACTTCTCTCGCTCCCAAACCTCGCCAGCTGGTTGCCCTAAGCTGCAGCACGGGCCTCTGCTCCGAGATTACCGTCGTTGGTCACAATTAGAGCAGGATATATGGTAAGATGATAGCGGCGGCCGGCAGAGCTACACTACTGTGCGTCCATCTTGCCGCGCGCCAAGCCACGCCCCCCATCTGACTATGATAATTATTACCAATTCCATTAATACACACGGCACGGGCACCTTGGACAAATTGGACCAAATGATACAGTATTTGGAAAACTTAATCAAACAGTACCCAGCCTCAGAAAGTCTGCTATTGGGGGATTTTAATATGTATCATTTGGGGAGGATGCTGCAGAATGCAGGACCTACAGTGAAACAATCAGGTTTAACATCTTTCTGCAAACCTATAACCTCAATTCAGTGGAGGCAATAGCCACAACAAATAATTTACGAGCAACACATGCCGCTTCTTTAAAAAATCAATCCACTATTGACTATTTTCCCTTTGCAGGGTCTAAGCGAGTGCCTCACCACCTACAAGGTGTTACAACAAAATGAGAGCAACCACGCCACCCTACAGGTCCAATTACATATTTCAGCCAGAAACCACAACCACAGTGCGCTCTACAAATAATTATACATACATACATACCTTAGGGAATACTAATGGCTCATGCGGAGGATTAAATGGTCTACTATGACCGAAGGAAAGTTTGATACCTAGAAAACAAGCTAGGCTGGTTGGCCAACTTCTCCAGAGATAATTAAATGCTGGTCCAGCTGTCCTCCGTCCTATGTACCTTACTACAAGGGAAACCCCCAAATGCTATAAAACTAAAAAACACTTACACACTAGGCCCAGTTATAAAAAATTAAGAAAAGTACGCAGCATTTAAGGGCCATATAAAGGGCGCACAGGAAAATGAACACCAGACATTAAAAGGAGCAGCTTTACTTAGTGTCCCGGGAACACAAACATCGCCCACGTCAAAGCACTTTATTGTGAAACGCAGGGACCAAAGCTCCCCAACCAATGTTGCTCACAAAAAGGAAGCAGATGCAAGGGACAAAGAGAGGAAACTTTCATCTTCCCCACGTAAACCGGCAATCCGTAACATCCTAAAACAGATCAGAAAGGACGGGACCCCTGGGCCCAATGGGCTTCCAGGGTCACTATTTAGGGAAGACAAACAGATTTGGGCCTCAGCATTGGCACCACTGTATTCAGAATTTTGGCTCCATAAAGGGGACCTCTCATATGATTATTCCGTTGAAATCAATAAAGAAATATTAAAAAAAGAAATAATAAAGAAGGAGACGGGGGTCTCCAGCATATGTTGAGAAAAGAAGAAACATCAAGCGAATCTGTAACTCCAAGCCTGTGTGTGATGGTAAATGAAAGGAATAAAGGTGGGAGGGACAAAGTATGAAATAATAGGGGATCTAAAGAAAAGACGGATTTGATTGTCATAGGTTGCAAATATGGAGACCCAAAATGTTCCTGCTCTACGTTGCCCCACAGGAAAGATTCTCAATTCAGTGCAGGCTGGCACTCCTCCCCAAGTACACCGAGGCACCTCTTTATCTTTCCAGTTGATTTATTTTCCTTAAGATCTTTATTATTATTTTCTTTTTAGGGTTGCTCCATGTTGTATTTTCATATAGTCTGCATATATATGCTGTCAAATTGTGACTACACTTTGCCAGATTTAAATTATGTGTACGTTTTTATTTATGTCTAAGACACATCTGTAAAGGAAACTTGAATACACGGATTTGACAAGATTCACTTCCCTGTAGACAGAGCCCTATAGAAATCAGTTTAACTGGAGCCCTGTTGGCTGCATGCTTGTAGGTTTGTCTACATCCTCAAGCTGAGCACCTTGTGGAAATGTGGATTTTCCTGATCAGTTATGTCCCCTATCTTGGACCCCAACGGTTCTATGTGCATGTCACAAGTACATGTATGTTTCCCTCCAGTTCCAGTTATGAAGACGCAAATACATGTGCGTCCACCGTCAACATGTCCTCTGTCAGATCCGCCATCAATGGGCTGGATATTCAATTCCTAAGTATGAAAGGCCACCGACTTTATATGGCTAAAGTTACTCCATCTTTGCAGTTCAGGCAGAGTAGGCCCGATTCTGTCCTCAAAGCCTTTCCCTGCTCTCTGCCTCTGACAGCTTCAGCTTGAGCTCGCATCTGTATCCATGAACTTTGTCCTACTTCCTGTGCAGCTAACGGTGCCTGCCTCGGCCAGTTTCGCCTGCCTGCCAAGAAGCTGTATTTCACCTTCGAATTATCTACTTTGCTCCTCAGCCGATGCATTCCTGTCTAGTAGTTTAGGTAAACATTTCCTTCAGCTCCCAAGCAAAGGGCTCGGCCTTTCTGTCCTCATGCAAGTAAATCATAGCCCTGTTGCCATGGAAAGTTTCTGCCTCTCGCATCTCATATAGACACTTAGACGCTTGTACACGCACACACACAGTCAGTATAGAATAGATTCTGTCCGAGAGTCCTTCCTTGTGGATAACATAGTTCTTTAAACATAGGATGTTAGATATGATTTGGGATTAGGTTGACTTGACCCCCTAGACTTTTTGTCTCCACATGTAGAGCTAAATGTCAAGTCCCCTTCACCCCCTAGTTACACGTCAATTACACGTCATGCTGCTGCGCGCGCATCTATGCCAAGTATTATCTTATAGATCCACCTATGCACAACGTCATGACCAATCATGTTTCTTTTTACTCCTTATTACGCCCATTTTCGGTTACGCACTTATAGAATCGTTTCTCTTATCAATTGTTACGCCTTCTACATTGGTTTCATTGTAATGTATGATCTATAAAAGCAATTTCCTGTCAATAAAATATTGTACTTCACTTCCTGAACCCCCGTGGTGACGGAACCTGAAGGCCGCGACTCGAGTCGGCCATTTTGGAATAAAGCCCATTCAGAAACCTCTTATACCACGGATTCTGCCTCTTATTATTCTGAGCTGTTTTATTTAAGATTCCGTATGAAATTCAGTCCAGGTAAAAGAATATTTACCACATAATGGCGCCCGAACAGGGACACTTTCTCATCTCACGCGCCGGCGGTGCGTTGCAGGCCCGGTCTCCTGCCACAGCTGGACGGACCATAACGCGTACCAGCAGGATTTCCTGTAGCTCCCTCCGGTCAAGCGGGGGCGACTGAGGCTGCGATCAACCCGGACGAGGCGGTGAGAAGTGCGAAGTATCCCGACCAGAGCCTAGCTGAGAGAGCAAGATCCGAGGTATACAGAGGCCCACCAGGTTTTCGAAGTCCCGATGTCCAGAGGGTCCGATGTCCACAGTAATCGAGTCCAGTCCATTCTCCGAGGCCTTCCGTTTCAAGGAGCTACCCGGTGAGTACCATCGCCGGGGAGGCGTGTTGACGCGCACATAGGTTGTGCCGGTCAAGACGGATTTGGGTACACAAATCCGGTCTGCACTGTTTAGCAGTGTATATGTACTGTTTAGCAGTATATCAAGTATTCCGAAGTATCTAGTTATTGTCAAGAATTCTGCTTGGTGATTAGTTATGCAGACTGTCATCATTGTTGGTCGTTTTTTTCTAAATAATGTTTTAATGTTTAATGTTTAATGTGTTAAAATGTCCTGCATATTGTGGTATGAGTGATTGTTCATTATTGTGTTTTTCGTATTAAGTGTGTTCAAGACCAGGTATCAGATCAGTTGTCAATATGCCGCTCTTTTCGAAGTTAAGACAGATTACTACTAGAAAAGGGGTGCTTGAAGAAGCAGTCCCTATTCCTCCTAGGGACACTCCAGGGCACTTTATGTATCACAAGCATGGCTTAGATGCCATATTATTTCTTGATTTATGGGTAGATTACACCAAAGGATTGCCAGAAAGTCAAAGGTGGCCCGCAGCGGGAACCTGGGATGCAGAGTGCATCATGAAAGTCGAGGAAGAATTATGGAAAAGAAAGGTTAGACAGTCACAGAAAGACGCTGTTGAGTTATGGCGTAAAGAATCTCATAGACGTACAGAAAAAGCACGTAGACAAGAAGAGAAGAGTAAAGAAAGTGCAAATAAAGTTCAAGAAAATCTATTAATTGAGGAAGGTATCCGAGTGAAATCAGAACAAATAGATAGACAAAGAAATGCCCTTATGAATGGTATGTATCCCCTTCTAGCCGAAGGATTACCAAAAGCTGCTCCAGAGATACCGAAAGACTTGCCACCCCCATTATTTCCAATTAAGGTACATCCTAAAGGACATCCCAGAACCGCAGAAGATGTTTTTCTTTCCTCATATCTAGATGACGCAGCTCCCGAGTATGCTAACCCCGCACCACATAGACCGTCTGCCGGGGGGGTTCAACGTCAGGATCAGGTATCTGTCCCTGTGCAACAGCAAGTCCCGACACAAGCTTCGGCAAGCACATCTGTTTCCGCATCTGTCTCCGCAACCGATTCTACAGTGGTGTCCACACCTATAGTTGCTGTGTCACGTTCGACGAATCCATTCACACCCGACACCCCAGATGGGGCCACGGGAGGTGCTAGCAATACTTTTACGCCACCCAGAATAAATAAACTTGTTTTTCAAGAGTCAGCGCATTCACGTACACCCAAATTCGTAAGTGAACGTGCGCTTAAGGAACTTCTTATAGATTGTAGATATGACCCGGTGGTCGGTAAAGAAGACGAAATGGTTCTGGCATCATTACGCATTAGACGAGCCGCAGGGTATTTAGCGAAGTTACCAGGAATGACTGCGCATCTAGATAAAATATATCATTTTGTTCAAACAGGGCGAGATCCAGAATGTATTAATAGAGCTATGGAATTCCAGAAAGTAGAGATACAGGGGGAACTGTTACGTTTCCTCATAAACTGTGTGATCAGAAATCAAGACCGACCGGGGGTAGACCCGAATGCAATGCTTATTCTTACAAGATGGAGCCAGAATATATCAGAAGGGAGACACGATAAACAAAATTGTATAATAGCCATGTGCCGAAAGATCCGTAAAGAAATAGAACGTATTCATGAAGAAAGATTGGAAACAGACGAGTTCGAGCAAGATGAAGTGTCCGAATCAGGGGATTCCGTCAGACAGTCAGAGACCATAGCCTATGTAGGTAGAGGAAGATCCTGTAATAACACTAGATGTTTTTCTGATCCAATACACTCTGTATGTCCAAATAATAGCAGAACGTATCCGACGCCAATAATAAATCTGAAGTCTCCTGAACATTTGTTTCAAGCCGCAGATAAAATACTCCGAGAACGAAGGGGTTACCACCTCCTCGATTCCATGGATGAGCAAGAATTAGCCAGATCAGCCGTCCACTGGATTGACAGTCCTGGAAAATACGGTGATGAGACCGTAGCACACACGTTTTTTAACCTCAGTCCAGATGAACAACGTTTAGCTGGAATCTATATGATTCAGCAACTCCTTATATTATATAAGAGCCAACATGCCGATCCTGGTCCTTTACCTGATATATTAACGGAACTACTAACGAATAGATGGAGAGGTTCTAGTAACAAGTTGATTAAAGAAATATTAGTGTCACGTAAACAGTACGTCCTTTTTGTAAGCCCAGATCCTTTCTCGCTGCCCAGCAAGGAAAGAATGCCGTATTACATGGATAGACAAAATCCCTTACGAGAAGTGCACCCAATAAAAGGCGAAGACAATCAGTTCCACCGTGTATTTGTATACACACCCATAACAAAAATTGAATTGTTAGAAATGAAGAAAGTAGTACCGAGTCATGACAAAGACCCAGCGGGTTTTCACCGAGAAATTAAAGACATGTTACTGATGGGAGAGTATACCTATCCTGATATTATGACGATATTAAAGGTGCTAATGCCTGCTGGCATTTATGAAAAGCTGAAAGAAAAAGAGTGGGAAGTGGGAGACCAAAAAATAGATTGGACAGCATTAGAAGCAGAGGAAAGGGCCCGAACTGCAGGTTCAGGGCTCGGGGATAAAGTTAAAGCATTACCAGGTTTACTAGTACAAGTATTGCCACGTTTATTAACTACGAAAAAGGAAGATTGGGGTGCAATCTCAGCCTTTAAACAAAAGCATGATGAAGACACAAGTGATTATTATGCCCGATTTGAAAAATGTTTTGGTGTAAATAGTGGTATAAAAGCAAGTAGTGAGTCGTATCCACATTTATTTGTGACAAAATTAGTGGAAAATGCATTGCCTCCAGTGAAGAATAGAATATTGAAATTCGAGAGTACCTGGCAAAGTAACACTCCGTCACAAATGCTACAAATGTTACAGTATCATCACAATAGAATTAGAGATGAACAAGAACACGAACAAAGACGTATGAAGGATACAAAAATGAAAATGCTAGTTTCCCAGACAGTACCATCGGATGGTCACAAAAAGGGTGTGACACATTCCGGAGATTCAGCAGTTCCTGTAAAAGGAACATGCAATTACTGTAAACAACTAGGCCATTATGTACACGATTGTCAAGTCCTGAAGCGTAATATAGCTATAGGTATTGCAAAAGAAAGACCACGACCACTCAGACAGGATCAGAATGAACAAGGAGCTACGCAGCATGGACAGTCCATGCCAGCTCAGCAACAGTCTATGCCAGCCTCACAACAATCCATACAGTTTGTGCCAGCTGCACCACCGATGCCTGCTGCTGCCACACAAACCACAACACGACAAATGTATCAGACTGCACAGTATGAATATCCTGAGTATCAGCGTTACGCATGAACTAGCCTAGAGAGGGAAGTTGACTTACCCCTTATTGAGATTCCTGTAGATCAAGAAGGACCTTATGTACATAGTGAATTATTAGGTCAAGATAGAAAATTCTTACTCGATACAGGGGCAAGTCGAACTACAATAAAACGTAGTGAAGTTCCAGGGGCACCCCTCTCAGGCTCTCAAAATGTTTCCCTTGGTTTTTCAGGAAAGCCTATTGTTAATGAGGTATCACAGCCACTTCCACTTACGATTGGTCCTTTGACACGAACTACTGATTTATTGCTTACCAAATCTTGTCCAGAAAACTTGTTAGGTATAAAGACATTAAAAGCCCTAGGGGCTATTATCTGTTGTTCTCCGGAAGGAGTACGATTGTTTTTACGTGATTTTAAAGGTCATTACGTATCCAGAGACATGGATCGCCGATTACAGACTTTACCAGCACATCTATGGGCACAAGGCCCTACTGATGTTGGTTGCATGAACATTACACCATACCGAGTCACATTAAAGGCAGGAGTGGTACTACCACGAATACGACAATACAAGTTACCGCAAGATGCTGTAGTGGCTTTGCTGAAAATCATTGACGAGCTAATTGCCCAAGGAGTAGTTGTAGAAACAGACTCCAATATATGTAATTCACCGATAATTCCGATTCTTAAACGAACAGATCCTACAGCCCCGCCAGTGTATCGATTGGTTATTGATTTACGCGAATTAAACAAATGCATTGTGCCACAATTTCCTGTGGTCCCCGATATCTCATCATTATTGACAGCCATTGATTCCGAAGCAACATTCTTTACTGTAATTGATCTCAAGAATGCCTTTTTCAGCGTCCCCATAGATCCGGACAGTCAATATTTGTTCGGATTCAGTTTAAATGGGCGCAGTTTTAAATTCTCACGCGCACCTCAAGGATTCACAGAAAGCCCCAGCATCTATAGCCAAGCACTGAAACGAGAACTTGACAGTATCCACATGCCAGTTAACACTGCCCTGCTTCAATATGTCGATGATCTGCTGATCACCGCAAGAAGCGAACCCGAATGTGAAAAGGCTTCTCTGACAGTTTTACATTTTCTAGCCGACAAGGGGCACAAGGTGTCTCCTTCTAAGCTGCAATTCTGTGTCCAGCGAGTTATTTATCTTGGTCACTCGCTGTCCAAGGAGGGAAGGCAGCTTACACCAGATCGCATTCAGTTAATTGCTAACATGTCAATACCCAAGACACAAAAGGAGGTGCGGGCTTTTATAGGCCTCACTTCATACTGTAGGCAGTGGATCCCTCAGTACGCATTTCTAGCAAAACCACTCATTCAGTTGACAACACAGGAGGCAGCCACATCGACTGTCCTCCCTTGGACCCAGGAACACACACAAGCTTTTGAAAGCTTAAAGAAAGCTCTATGTCAAGCACCTGTTTTAGCGACACCATGTTACAGCAAACATTTTACACTCTTTGTTACAGAACGCGAAGGTACTGCCTTGTCAGTACTCACTCAGGAACAAGCAGGATCACGCAAGCCATGTGCGTATTTTTCCAGTACATTAGATCCCGTAGCTCAGGCTTTGCCTGCGTGCCTGAAATCAGTGGCAGCAACAGCTTTAGCAATTAGACAAAGCGATGCCATAGTGTTAGGACATCCATTGACAGTACAAGTACCACATGCAGTAGAAGTTCTTGTGAACCGAACGCAAACACAACACTTGACCATAGCAAGACTTACCGGTTATGAACTGACATTGTTTCAGCCACACATAGAGATCCGACGTTGTAATACATTGAATCCTGCTACACTTTTACCTGTAATTGGAACAGACCCACTAGCTCATGATTGTGTTGAAGTTATTGAAATAAAGACGAAACCCAGACAAGATTTAACAGACGTTCCATTGTTAGATCCAGACCTGACGTTGTATGTAGATGGATCGTGCATGAGAACAAGTACAGGAGATTTAGTGGCCGCGTATGCAGTCACAACAGACACTGAAGTTATTGAAACGAACTGTATAGATACTTTGTCAGCCCAAGCAGCGGAACTTATTGCTCTAACACAAGCCTGTATTCAAGCCACAAATAAGAAAGTTAACATATACACTGATTCACGTTATGCATTCGGAGTCGTACATGACTTCGGGGTGCTTTGGCGAGAGAGGGGTTATTTAACTTCCCATGGGACCCATATTCAGCATGGGTCTCTCATTCATGCTTTGTTAGACGCAATCCATCTGCCCACTGCTATATCAATTATGAAATGTAAAGCACACACGAAGGTTACGGATATCATTTCTCAAGGCAATGATTTAGCTGACAGAACAGCTAAACAGACTGCTCAGACTCACACATCCGACATGACAAAGCCAATAGTCCCGACACCAACACAATGTATGACAATTAAGGATCCCGCACTTGATATAATTGACATACAGTCACATGCCACAACAGAAGAAATAAAGAAATGGACTGAACTAGGAGGGATCCAGACAGATCAGGGATGGATGACGAAGGAGAAATCTGTATGGTTTCTTCCTGACTCTATGGTCCAAGCCATTATAGCTACAATTCACAGTCCGGCGCACTTAGGAGAGAAAGCTATGCTAGATAGCATTCAACACATTTGGTTCAATAAACATTTACGAGCAGCAGCTAAACAAAAAGTCCGTACCTGTATGATATGTTGTCAGTTCAACCCAGGAAAAAGTGTTCCTGTAGAACAGGGTGGATTTCATACTCCTGATCATCCTTTCGAAGCTCTCCAGATGGATTATATCCAGATGGAACGATGTCGAGGATTCAAATATGTTCTTGTAGTTGTCTGCGCTCTTTCCCGATGGACTGAAGCGTACCCAGTATCAGATTACACTGCCCCGACCACTGCTAAGCAGCTAGTTCGAGAATTCTTCCCACGGTACGGTTTACCACGTGTTGTATATTCAGATAACGGCCAGCCTTTCTCATCTGAATTAATGAAACATGTTTCACTTTTGCTGGGATATCAGTGGAAGTTTCATTGTGTCCGACACCCCGAGGCAGCAGGTCTCGTGGAACGACATAATCAAATTTTGAAAATCAGACTGTCAAAAATATGCCAGGAGAAAGGTGTTGACTGGATAGTAGCCTTACCAGTTGCACTATTTTACATAAGAATGGTAGCACACTCTCGAACAGGGCTATCCCCGTATGAGGTGATCTTCGGCAGACCACCGAATATGTGGGGGACGCCTATACCCCGTAAAATAACTGATGTTGATTGTAATATGCTGACAGATTACCTGGCTTCCTTGATGTCTGCACTACAATCTTGTCGTTCACAGGTATCTGCAGCCTTTCCTGACAACACTGAGGTGAAACCCCATGACGTAATCCCGGGCGATTATGTCCTTGTGAGGAACTTTGACAGAAAGACCCAACTGGAGCCGAGGTGGAAGGCACCCAAGCTAGTCCTGTTGACCACAAGGACAGCCGTGAAGATCGAAGGAAGAAAAGGTTGGATCCATTCAAGCCACATCAAGAAATTTCATGGACTTCCTTCAGATATAAACAGTCCCCCTCGTGTGTTTTCACCCATTGACTCAAAGCTACCTCTGGCTGAGGCCAGTAGCACAGACCTCTACAAACTAAAACTTAGACCCAGGCCGTCGGACGATTTGATTGTTTAAGTCCTCTCCTAGGTGAAGCGGTTGAATCTGTCCCGACATGTATCCCTTAGGTCTGACTCATGAACAATCAAGAACAATGTTGAAACGACATACATACTGTAAAGCACTGCGTAGCCACTGTATAGTGACATTATTAATTTTGTTTTTCTTGAGTTTTATAATAATTACTGCAAGTATATTGTTGCATATGTATTATCCTGTTTCTAAACATATTTTTAATATAACTGATGAACATTCTTTTAGTGACCTACCCCCACATGAATTATCCTATAGACTTGCGCTGCGTAATAACACTTTCATTAGTATGTTACACCATTCCCATCAGACTAGTAATGCCACTAATTGTTGGGTGTGTGGCCGACTTCCTCCCTATCAGAATAACAAAGGAGTTCTGCCTTTCTTCCCCCATCCGTTCACACATAATGGCTCCTGTGGAGCATGGTTTAGTTTACTGAATTCCATAGACTCAGATACAGCAGTTTATCAATACCATTGGATATGGGGAAATCTGAATCTAGTTTTATTCAAAATCGGTTACCCTGATAAGGAGGGTCACCCCGGTAGAACAGGAACTGATCTAGAAAATGAAGTGTATGGATTAGGTAATTTCACACCTAATCTTATGATTCTGAATGTCGAATCCGAAGTTGAACTAATTCTGCCCACTATGTCAGTATTTCCAGTTAAGGGTGAATTATGTGTAAGAAAAGTTGGTTCCATACATATGGGCCATAGCAAATGCGTTACTACAGTAGAATATAGTGATCAAGGTAAATCTTCATTTAGAGCTTCTCGCCATTCCTACTTTATATGTGGTCAGACCGCATATATGCGTCTGCCTCTAGATTGGGATGGTACCTGTTACATAGCATTCCTTTTGCCACCTGTTTTCCTAGCTCCTCCTGATTATTATCGAAATGTTCATTTAGTACACAATAGAGAGCGAAGAGATCTCCCAGTTGTCGATTATACTGAGACGGCATGGGACAAGTATGTAGATTTCAATAAAGGTATCTTTCCCTATATAGGTACAATTTCAAATAGTAAGCTGATACGTAGGCTAACCAAAACTCTTGAAGCCGTAGTGAATGAGACTATAGCCGCCCTAGGCAATCTGACAGAGGAGCAATCAGTGATGAGAATTGTTGTTCTTCAGAATCGTCTTGTCCTTGACGTCATCCTGGCCGATAGGGGCGGAGCTTGTAGGGTCATCGGATCCAGCTGCTGTATATTCATACCAAAAAATTCGCCATCTGTATATAAAGCTATAACACGCCTTCATAAGATTGTGAGCCAGATACACGAGAACCCAGGCACTTGGACGTGGTCCGGGTGGTTTTGGAGTGTGATATCAGCCTGGGGATGAAGAGTTCTGTCCTTCCTAGGTATTGGCCTTCTTATACTATTCAGTTGCTGCTTATGCCTGCAATGTGGACCAGCGATTTGTGGTCTGTGTGCCACATCGTGTATTCCACATCAAGGTTTCCGTTCAAAATCCCGGAAGAAGAAAGAAGAAGAAATGATGCTCCATGAGCAAATCGATGGATTAATGAAGATCGATATCTCTTGAAGGGCAAGTAGGGGACAAGGAGGGAATGTGGAAATGTGGATTTTCCTGATCAGTTATGTCCCCTATCTTGGACCCCAACGGTTCTATGTGCATGTCACAAGTACATGTATGTTTCCCTCCAGTTCCAGTTATGAAGACGCAAATACATGTGCGTCCACCGTCAACATGTCCTCTGTCAGATCCGCCATCAATGGGCTGGATATTCAATTCCTAAGTATGAAAGGCCACCGACTTTATATGGCTAAAGTTACTCCATCTTTGCAGTTCAGGCAGAGTAGGCCCGATTCTGTCCTCAAAGCCTTTCCCTGCTCTCTGCCTCTGACAGCTTCAGCTTGAGCTCGCATCTGTATCCATGAACTTTGTCCTACTTCCTGTGCAGCTAACGGTGCCTGCCTCGGCCAGTTTCGCCTGCCTGCCAAGAAGCTGTATTTCACCTTCGAATTATCTACTTTGCTCCTCAGCCGATGCATTCCTGTCTAGTAGTTTAGGTAAACATTTCCTTCAGCTCCCAAGCAAAGGGCTCGGCCTTTCTGTCCTCATGCAAGTAAATCATAGCCCTGTTGCCATGGAAAGTTTCTGCCTCTCGCATCTCATATAGACACTTAGACGCTTGTACACGCACACACACAGTCAGTATAGAATAGATTCTGTCCGAGAGTCCTTCCTTGTGGATAACATAGTTCTTTAAACATAGGATGTTAGATATGATTTGGGATTAGGTTGACTTGACCCCCTAGACTTTTTGTCTCCACATGTAGAGCTAAATGTCAAGTCCCCTTCACCCCCTAGTTACACGTCAATTACACGTCATGCTGCTGCGCGCGCATCTATGCCAAGTATTATCTTATAGATCCACCTATGCACAACGTCATGACCAATCATGTTTCTTTTTACTCCTTATTACGCCCATTTTCGGTTACGCACTTATAGCATCGTTTCTCTTATCAATTGTTACGCCTTCTACATTGGTTTCATTGTAATGTATGATCTATAAAAGCAATTTCCTGTCAATAAAATATTGTACTTCACTTCCTGAACCCCCGTGGTGACGGAACCTGAAGGCCGCGACTCGAGTCGGCCATTTTGGAATAAAGCCCATTCAGAAACCTCTTATACCACGGATTCTGCCTCTTATTATTCTGAGCTGTTTTATTTAAGATTCCGTATGAAATTCAGTCCAGGTAAAAGAATATTTACCACAACCTTTGTGACTGACTCCCATGGCGTATTGGATTTTCCGGTAAGCTTCACTTTGACAATTGGAAATGCTATAAACTGCCACCATGAGGGAAATAAATTGCATCAGATGCTGAGAGAATTTCTGTTAGATCAATAGCAGGTTAAATATGTGCACGCTGTGTCAGTAAGCACCAAGTAGTGGTATACAACGTTTACAACGCAACTTTTACACCGCACTACCATTACAACGAAACTGTAACAACGCGAAATCTGTTACAACGCATGCCATTACAACGCATGCCATTACAACGAAATGCACTAGATGGCGTGCTAACATTAGAAATAGTGTAGTTTTACTATCCAAACACCTTCGCCACTGCAACGTGGACTGGAGTTAGAATAGTAAATTATACATTTCTAATGTCAGCACTCCATCTAGTGTACGTCGTTGTAAAAGCATGCGTTGTAAAGGCTTGCGTTGTAACAGATCTTGCGGTGTAAAAAATGCGTTGTAACGGCATGCGGTGTAAAAGCATGCGTTGTAACGTCATACATCCCCAAGTAGTGCACTGCACTTCAGCGGAACAAAGAGTCCCATCATCACAGTAATAGGGATGTATATGTGGTAGAAAAATTCTTGTTTCAGTTTTAAAGGCACACTGCCGTTGACATGAGAAACTTAAATATATTATGCAATGGTTATGGTCCAGGCAGTTGTGATGTCACCACCCATTATTCGCCTGTGGTTACGTCATACGTGTGAATTATTTACCAACACTTTAGTTGAATACCATCATTTCCATGAACTGCATACTTCAAAGAGAAGTCTAAAATATGCATATAAAGCAAATTGTGAGAAGCTGCTAATGTGAATATTGTTCATTTAAAATCACAGTTTATTATCGTGAAAACAAGATTTTTCTACGAGATCATATAAAAACTCTTGGTCTGAATATATCATCAAAAAAACAAAGCATCAGCAAGAATGTTATCAATAATTTATGTGACTAGGAATATCATATAATATTTACTTTACCTCACAACATGTATATTTAATAAATTACTCTTAAATCGATATTTAGGGATAAAGGATGCCACTGAAAAAGAGTCTCTGCGCCGTAGTAAATCATGGCACAAAAACATATCTGCAGGGGGAGAATTCATTCATCCTAATTCAAGAAAAGAGGGTCCGCAGATGTTTCCTTCGACTGATTATATTTATTCTGTGAAACAATCCACCAGTTTAGCAGACTGTGGAGTAAATCCGAGACCTAAGGGATAAGGTGGTGTTCTTAGGAGGTGTGTATGTCAACAATATCCTGAAAATAGGTGTACAAAAATGTTTCTGTCAAGCATATTCCAGAAAATTATCCACTCCTTTCCTAAAGGCTGTAAACATACTACAATCAAAAAGTCTTCTGCTTTACAACATATAGCAAATTCAGCCATTGTTTAAAGACACTACCATTCACATCTTGGATCAGCCTAGAGGAGTATTTTTTCCTTCCTACATTGCTGTGGGGTGTATTATTTCTCCTCCTAGGGAATACTTCCATTTGAGTGCATTTGGCGCATTATTATCTGCATCTAGCAGGTACTAAGGACCATTTTACAATGGACTCAAAATGCATAAGGTCCTGTTTCCTGAATACAAGTGCCAACTAGAAGAGAATACTTCCTTCTTCTGCATTAGAAGACTTCCCAGTTATATCAAACATAAAGGGCACTGGTGGCGCTTATAGGTCCAGCATACATGCCCCTAGGGTATATTCATTAGAACCAAGAGAAGCAGTTCCTTGGGAATGTTGAAAAGAAAAGCGGAGGACTGGTCAGTGTAAATTAATGTCCAAAAGGGGGAGGGGGTGTCTCCCACTTTAGGTACTAGGGCCCTCACACACCCGGCTGAGTGTCATGCTTCATCATAGGGCATGCTCCTCATCTTTCCAGTTCCCACACTAAAAGCAACACATGTTTCATGGTAGCTAATTGCTTACTTGAAGTATTTTTTGAGTAAAAAAAAAGGTGCAAAACAATAATATTAAATGCACAATACTGAAAATAAACCCTGACCAGTATTGTATTTTAATTACATACTTTTCTTGATCATAGTTCAAGTAAGCCGTTGCTTCTTATTTCACTGGTGCTGTTTTTAACGCTGAAAGGCACCCTTCCAGGGGCCGTATTATACAAGTGCTTCAGGGGCACAACAGGCATTTAGGCCCACTTTGCTTGCCACCGTGGCACTTTGGTATTAAAGAAGGTGCCGCAGATGCTTGTGTGTCCCCTTTGGTAATACTGAAAGCGTTGGTGCACATACAGCACCAGCGCTTCCTCAAGAGGATTTTCACTCATTTGCATAAGGGTGTGCCCCATGCACATGAGGTAATCGCTTTGCCATCGTTCCCGCGCCGTATTACAGACACGGGCGCAGAGTCACTGAAGCTATCAGGAGGTGCACTGACAGTGCACCGTCTAAAAGGTGATTCACTGATGGCAGCCCTCTGGAGGGGAAAAAGGCGGTTCCCATGGACCCACCGGACATCCCCTTTCAGGCGGGATCAGTCACTCACTGCACCCACCTGAAATGGGATCTCTCTTCCCCCTTCAAAGTGCAGAGGAGTTGCCGCCTGTACTGTGAAAACACGGAGCGGCTTCAAAGCAGCTGCTCCGCTTTTCATATGAATGCACTGCCCTGGGGGCAGCGCATTTTCATATTACAGCGCATATCCCTTCATTGTGCTGGGCGCACATTTTAAAAAGTGTGCCGGGCGCAATGAAGGAAAATTCGCCGTACGTATAATATGGCCCTAGATGGTTTCTTTCACCGTAGAGTGCTTGGTTTTCAAAGAAATACCTGCTTGCTTATCAAGAAAGAGAAGGCAGGCCAAAAAAAGAGCAAGCAGCTTCCTTCTCTTTCCTTCTCAGAGAATTCCACCACGTGCGCAAAGTAATGTCATAGTGGGAGATGTGCAGTGACATTCGATTATACTGTTTATTTATGACATGTAGCAGTCAAAGCCCCCTTTCTGAGATGGTTTTTATCGGTGTAGCATGCTTCTTGTTGAAAGATGCAGATACACACCCTAAAGCCGCCCTACAGCTCTTTCTGAGCAATGGCACTGCTTCCTATGGATCAAAGTATACCCGTATTAGAGAGTACACCATTTATTTGCCAATAGTGTGGAAAATAAAAGATCAATCAAAAACATGCCCATATATACCTTTAGAAACATTCATATTTTTTATAGCAATGCACCCATTTTTGTCGGAATTGAGGGTTGCACTATTTATGTAGTTTGAATATATATGATACCACTGAGTTGGGCCAACCATCTTACCATTATTATCCAATGGCCATATTTCGCCAACTGAAAAGTAAAGGGAGTTAGCATTTAATCAAACAATGTCATTAACAGTGCAACTCGTTTGGCTACAAAATAAGGACCTGGAATCAGTGACCATAAATGAATTCCAAGTTAGCAGTCAGGTTAAGGTAAACAAGTCTTAAAACCATACTGCAAAGATACAGAATAACAGCTTGGTAACCCAGCCTCATAAAGAAGTTCAGGTGTACCAGAATAAGGCAGACAAGAATTTCGGTGACAGCAATACAAAAGATCAAAAACTGAATTTTATGCTCAGAGACAAGTTTCTGGTTCTCTCTTCTATACATGGGTGAAGGTTAAAATAATCCAGATTAAGTACAAACTAAGAGGATGGTTTAAACCCAAAAAGGATCTAAAAAATCATCAATGAAATGCAAAAAAATAGGGAACTGCAGGAAAGTGCGGGAATGTGTCAGCATTTCAAAAGCTCGGTAAAGAGGCTTCTTGGGACAGAAAATGAGTGTTAGCCTGAGACACTCTCTGCAAGAGTCAAAGGGGAAGCATAGAGATCTAAACCTTTCAAAGTCCACAGGAAAGTGGCATAACCAGTGCTTAATTTGCCCTGGTGGATTCCGGTGCTCAGCACCGGCAAATAATTGCCACCACTGGCACTTATGACAGTCTGCCACATGGTGGCACTATTTATCTTTGTCGGGAAGAGCCTGGGGAGCAGGACTTGGAACCCCTTGTTTATGACGATGTCCTGACAACGCAGGTACGGGACGAGACCGGTCCCTTTAACATGCCAGGAAGCCGTGAGGAGGAGAAGTCGGGATGCTTGATGCCAGCCCTGTGGACCCTTTCCGGCTTCACTGACGTATTGAAGAGGGAGGAATACGGAACAACCTGGAGCACCGCGGAAGAGCTGAGGGATGTGGCGGTTAGGGAGAAAATGCCAAACCAGCAGCCCGCTGGGAATCGACTGTCCAGACGTGCACCGGAGGCCGCCTCAACAACCCCGACACCAGGCGAAAGCTTCGGCAAGGTCCAACACCGTACCATGACCTGCCAGTCTCCAGGAGGAGGGTGGCTGGGACAGGTACATGAGCGTGTCCTGGTACTCGTTAAAACACCGGGAGTGAATGGGTAGTAAGGTGGGAGGTTACCGCTGCTTTCATCGCTTCTTTGGTTTCCAGCCGTATAGCAGGAGCGGTGCTTCCCTCACTTCTGTCCCCCCCCACCCTCAGTTTGGTTCTCCATAGATCGTCCACTGAACCTTGGGTTCTTTTGTTTTTGGGGACTTCCTCATCTTCCGGAACCAGCCTTAGGAACTCAATCTGGAGAATCGGAGTTGTAACCGTCCTCCTTACTGTTTGCGGACCGGTGAATTCAAGAGGAATACTCTTCAACCGGACCTTACTCTTACATTGTGTTCTTTTTTGTTTTAACGGACCATTGGCAATAAAGCCTTCCACTTTGAACTTCCTGAGTATCTATGTTTCCTTGCGGGTCAGAGCACCCCCCCCCCCCAGTAAGGTGTGACAATCCAATTTGAAGATGAGCGCAAGAATTGTTGTTTATTAATTCAATATACCTAAAAAATTACAAATGCTGCACCATAAGCCATTCTCACAGCTTTGGGTGCTTGGGATAGACTGCACTGTAACACTTGTAAGTGTGATGGTTAGTGGTTGTGTAGGTTCTGTCATTGGCAGGGGCAATGGATGGTGCATGCTGCAGTGACCTCCTGATGAGGCTCGTGGCTTTTATATTCTTTGCGAATTAAGCACTGGATGTAACCTCAGATGGTGTGAACTCCAGTTATTTCCACCAGTATCTCCCAAGTAACACCCCTTTGTTTGCATCATCAATGGCTCCATAGTCCTTTCCATTCTCATGTAATGAACTGAAACATTAACAATATTTCCCACACCAGACATGGAAACAATATTGTTCTTGGTCACCTGTGAGCCTTTGCAACAGCGCTGAATGGACACTTTCAGTTAACGCTTTGGCACTGCATGTTCCTTGTCATGGTCTTCTTCTCAGGCTCTCTCTATTGCAAGTACAGTGTTAAATCTGTTCTAAAACTAACAAACCATGTAAATGTACCTGCAATGAGAAGGCACACAAGCAGAAAATGGAACACATAATTTCATGCTGAAGGAAATACAGACCTAGTTGTGACAAGTTAGCATTTTAAATCAATGGTGCACATTTAATATACCTGTGCACATTCAACCGCAAACTGAATAAAAACTGTCAGTACATTAGAGTCATATTACACGTTACATACAGGTGAAATAACTTTAAGTACATGTATATAGGTCTGACTAAGAACTACATTATAAATGCA
Organism: Triturus cristatus; assembly: GCF_964204655.1. Lineage (NCBI taxonomy): Eukaryota > Metazoa > Chordata > Amphibia > Caudata > Salamandridae > Triturus > Triturus cristatus. The sequence goes on from NC_140593.1 coordinate 743,580,428, forward strand.
AATATGAAACATTAGTGCACACATTAGATATGTCTTTCTTGTTTCTAAAGTAAATACATTTTAATAGTGTAAAGATGGTTTTCCTCAGATTTCTAAGAAGTATATATCATTTAACACACAGTGTATGTATGAGTCTTTAATCCTACAGTAAATGTACTTCAATAGTGATGTCAAGTGCAACACTTTACATTACTAACTTTAGGGTACATAAATATGAAGTGCTAATTAAACATATATATTGTGTATTTATGACATGGCGTTTACCACACATATTGCTAAGCTCCCAGGGGTTCACGCTGTAGAGATTCGGACACCCAGCAGCAGCGCACAGATCTTAGTACCACATCATGCTACACCATTGTGGTGTGGTACTTTAAAATTTGGGACCGCGTAGGAGGCAGGGCCCTACCCCTGTCTCTTCCGGTATTAGCAAACCGCGAATGGCCAATGCGGTATGTACAAGTGCTTTATATAACGTTTCATTGATAAATGCACTATGTATACGATATTATACATCACTACGTGGGTTCCATCTTAGAGCGGTGGCCATCTTATGGTTGCCCTCACATAGGCTACATATTATGAAGTAAATACGGGCCTTTAGAGCACATGTGCCTTCCTTTGACTTCTCTATGACCTGGGCAGCTTGGCTCTGCTGCCCCAGGTCAGTCCGGTCTCACGAGCTCCCCGTCCTCTGGCCACCTGTGATTAGCATCAGGGCTTGACACACCATAAAGCCTTTACATTAAACACGAGCCTCCAGCTAATCTCTTTCACACCTGACTGTTCCTGCTTTATGGCTTGTTTCCCAAACAGGAGATGCTCATGTTTATTGGGGCCTATCGATATCTGATGTGGGATCTGAACCTCGCTGGGTAAATAATTGTGGGCTGGTTAAACAGGAATGTGGGATTGTCACCATGACTCTGCCTTTTCTTTGAAGCCAAAATATGTGAATGACCACTTGTAAAACAGGGGCGGTGTTGCCCAAAGCGTAATATTCTGTATAAAATAGAAGACTGTTTTTTGTTCTGCAGACTGCCTCATTCAGTTGCTAAGGCTTCTGTGCGACGTAGTCTCACTCATTTGAGTTTAATAAAGATGTCTTTTTCATATTTCAGCTTCTTCTGCCAAGTTCTTTGTTACATTACCATGAGAGCGTCTTTTATAATACTACAGCAACAGGATAACCCGAAGTCATAGGGTGCTATCCCTGGCACCGCTGGGGTCCTAAAATCCCCAGTACTTCAGTTGGCGCCCGACAGCGCGGCATCAATACAAGTGACTATCTGGAGGAGCGATCTTGTCAGAGGACAGAAATCTACTGGGGAGAATAGGACAGAAATCCGCTAAGCAGGTACCGAGGTTCTGGGGGATTCTTTGTCTCTGCAGCCCAGTATATCTCTGATCTTTCTGACTTTGACTCTCCAAAAGATGTCACTCCCGATTAGAACCCTTTTTGGCGTGAGTATTATAAAAGACGTTTTGTTATGAAGAACTTGACAGTAAGAATTTGGATAACCTTTTGATTAATAAAAGTAAGAGTTAAGTATAAGTGGGTCGCTCCCACTCCTTTGGTTCTTTGGGTCTTTGATTTGGTTATCGCAATTACCAAAGCCGAGGGGTTGGTTTCTTGGTTTTTAATTTGGTCATTGCAATTACCATAGCCAAGGGTCTTGTATATTTGCGAGTGTATTGATAGAGATAACCCCTTGAAGTTTGAAGTTAGATTAGTGAGCTATAAGATGCCTGATCTTAGCAAGTTTGAAATGTAGAAATTTGTGTTGGCCAACTTTTGGTTTGTATAGGTTTGGATATGCGAATTGCAATTTGTGTAGGCAGGTAATGAGATATTTCTCCATTTGGTTTAGTTGCATGCCTGTTTGTAAGCTCACATGGAAAAATGTGTTGCTTTTTGGGATGGTACCATAGTTAAAATTGGTTAGATTTGAAAACATATTTCTTCCTTGGTGATTTTGTATCCCCAGGGAATTAAAATATGACATAATACAAAACAAGTATCCTTCGTTCTGCGCAGTTTCATGAATAAAGATATGCAGAACGATTTTGTGTGGTGTTCTGCTAGGCAAAGCTAGTGAATTGAGCGCACTCACTACTTCTTGGACATACATCTGTCTGTTGGGCTGTTTATGCAGCCTTTTGGAATACTATTGAGAAGCGTTTCTTGTAAATATGACTTACAACTAGTATTTGCAAATGGTTTGGTTCAAGTATAGTCTGTGAGCTGTTCTTTCTTTCTGTCATGCGTATTGATTTGCAAGTCAACTGTGTGTTTAAATGTCTATGTGGTTTTCAAGTTAGTGCAACTTCCGTAAGTAAATTGCGACGGCGCTATTTATGAAAAATGGCTAAAGCACGCTGTATTGTCTGTTTGACCCCCCTTTCCGTTTATGTCTGAAATGAGCTCAATATGTGTTTGTGGGTCTTCTGATGTTTTCAGTCTGTTAAGCAAAATGTTGGTTAATTAATGTTAAGTAGAAACTTAGGAAAAATCCAGATATGAACAATGTGATGTGCTAAAATAGCTATGTGTTGCTATTTAATTTATAGAATGAGCAGTTGTGCACATATACAAAACTGCCGTTAAATGCTTCAAGGATAAAATTAGAACCACATTCAATAGATATAAATAAGGCCCCAAAAACGAAATTATCTATTTTTGCAAAAGTAAATAAATTTACAGCATTTTCCTTAGATGCATTGTATTAGATGTTCACAGGCAAACTTTTCAGCTGCAGTATATTTGATAGGAATCTTCATTCAGCCAGCACTTTCCCAGTTAAACACGGGTGGAATTTTGCATAACCGTCCTTTTAAATGAAAGTGGCGCAAAAATGTGACGCGTTTCAAATTGGGCTTATGCGCTTAGGCTTGTGAGTTAAATGTGTCCAAAATGATAGGCAAGGGATGCAGCTTGTTTTTTATACATGGAATTATCACAAAAACGAATAATTGGGATTTTTTTTAAAGAAAATTATTAATCATGGAAAAATTATTTTAAAAAAATAAGTGCTTTTCAAAATCGTTTTTTGATATTTATAAAGCTTAATACTCATACTATGGCCTCCTAGCATTAAAATTTGATTTGAGTTGTGTTGCATCACTAAAATGGCAAGCATTCGTGTGTACAATTTTCCCTTGGCGCAGGCGCAAACAAGCTCATTTTTATAAAGTATAAGTTATTATTTCCAATGCCTGACTCATGGGTTATGTAATGGACATTCTGGTAATGCATATTATGCAAGAAAATTGTAGGATACTCATTTTTTAATACCTAAAATATCAAAGTCGAATTTGGGTAAAAGCGCTGTTTTAACTGCATTTTCTTTCATTCAGAGTACTTTTTAAAGTGTCTCAGGCTTCAGTAAATACATACATTTAGGTTTGATATATATTTTCAGGTTGTGCCTTCTTATGATTCAATGAGTTAATATGCCAGTACAACGGCTTGTTTTAATATCAGGGTTGAAGGTTCTAACTTCAGCTGGGCCTACTGAGAAGTTCATTAATTTAAAGTTGATGAAATGTGTACCATTGCATAGGATTGCAACAAGCATTTATTCTAAAAACTGGTATGTGTGTTATTAAGTTTTGTGAATTATTCTCAGTACATGTAGTTTAACAATCTGGGAATAGGGATAATTTTTTTAGCGCCTAAAAGGGAGAAATTATTTTTCAAAATAGAGTGAATTATTGCAAGTTAGGAGGAATTAGGAAGGCCTTCTGGCTTTGACAAATTCAGAGTGGCAGAAGCTGGGGGCTGGGAGAGCTGCAGAGGCTGGCTCGGTCACGCTGCTGAGATGCTATCTTTCCCGTAAACAATGGAGTTGACATTTATGACCTTTTAAATTAGGGCCTTGCCTCTGTGGAATGCAGAATGACCTTGCTACACGGGCCTCTAAAGCTGGGGTTTCTGGTTTCTCCATAACAACATCACTAAAACTAAAGAACTTAATTCCAAAGGGAAAATATAGAAAAGGGGTTTTCTTTGAAAGCCCAAACATCATGTTAAATGCTTTGCAGAACTGATACATTTGTGTTATTTAACAGAAAACGAAGTGTTGCATTAAGTCTTAGACAGAAAACAAGATGCAGCCTTTTTCTAAAAAAATTTTAAGGCTATATGCCTACGTGAGAACGCATTGCCAATTAAGACCTTTTTTTTTTCACAGTGGAAATTGTAGGTGCCAAATTAATATGGAGTGTCATGTAACGATTTTTACTTTCAGAAAGGTAAAACTACGGTGGCTTGATGTTGCAACAAGAGGGTAACAGTTAAGTAATGGAAATTTATTTTTGTGTATTTGGTCCTATCATGAATTATTCTTGCTGGTCCTGTATGTTAGAAGAGAGACAGTAAAGTTATGTTTGACAGCAGATTTCCATTGACTGGGGATCTACTGTCAAAAAGGAGGGTAAGGATTTTAAACCTGACAAATTAAACAGGCCCAAATATTGGGTTTTGGGCTGCAGTTTTACAGTGCATAAAGTACATGACATGGTGTTTGTGTGTCACCGCTTACTCACATATGCTATTGAAATTTGCCTATGCTTTTTGTGCTTGATATACAGCAAGTATATCTGATGGCTTGACGTTTTGTGCGTTTTTGATTTTTTTTTGCATGTTTTCGTTGTTTTTGTTGCTGCTTTTGATACTATTACAAGTTTACCTGTGTTGTGAGGGGATGGTCATGACGATGCCCATCGCTACGCAACAATTGGTTGAACTTGTTCTGGTTACTAAATTCCAGGGCTAATGATATTTCATGCTGTGAACATGAGAGACAACACTTTACCAGTGCATGTCTATTTGGCTATAATTGTATTGAAGGGAAATAAAAGAGATATACAGGATCAAAGTGTGTCACCTGTAGTTAGTCACGTTACTGCCCCTTCCCTTAAAGGAACAGGCAGCCTTACATTTATGTATCCTTGATTGGACCTAAGGATGAAATTATAGATCTGTGACTCAAGGTGGCCTAATTTCTATATTACATTAGTTAATGATGTTTTGCTTCCTAAGTAGCCTATGGCTTTTGTTCCTTAAAAGAAAACTAGGTTTTCATTTTTCCCTGAAGAAGGAACTGGAACATTACCTAAGATTACCGTATATGGTGTAGCCGCCAGCGGTACAGTTAAAATGTATGTAACTTTGGCCTTTGTGTATCACCCGTACTCTTGGTGTTGTGTCACATGCCTGACTATCACCCAAATAATTTTTGGTCTTCCTATAGATTTTTTTTTCCTTTTGTTGCTTCTCCCCTGACCAATGTTGCATCATGCTTAGTTATTGGGGATTTTGGTTGTGTCCTAGTTCCAATTCCCTTTTCCGTATTCCTTTCACCAGTCAGCCCATTTATTATTGTAGGTGTATTGTTCAGGTACACACTTCCAGACTGCATGTTTATGTATAATTCCCTTTTGTATGACCAGACTGGTTTCCAAGAATTTTCCTTAGGCCTGCTTCAATGTTTTCCGGCCTGACTGTCAGAGTAGCGATAGACTGGTTAACTGACTCAATATTATAGTAAGACAAGTTTTCCATCTCAAAAGGAGATATCTTACGTTTACTTTTTGAACATGACGAATTTTCAATGTCTATTTTTAATGTGGTTTTTACCCTTTTGTTCCTGCTGCTTTAATTTTTGGTGGGATCAGATGTGTTCTAATCATGCAAATATCAGGACCCTCTAGTTCTTGTCTTTTGTTTGCATATTTGACTATTAGCCTGTGTATTGCATATTGCACCTGAAAGTTTTCTACATGCCCATGATAATCTGTACCATGTGATTTCTCTATTGAGATTTTCTAGATAAGGAATTTAGGAACACCTAATCATTGAAAAAAAATGTGTTTGCCCCATTACACAATGCCACCATATGTGAAGACATCCATGTAGACAGAATTCTCGTGTAGTTATCTACCATTAAATGATGGAGGCTCTCACACGGAAACCCAATTGAAAAGATTAGAGACGCTGTTTTACCTACTGCCTTTATATTTGTATTGCTTTTTGAGAATGACAGTGTATTCTAGACCAAAATTGTCCCATGGCGTGTGGCCACTCCTTTGAAAGACCGCAGGCCACCTGTTTGCAGTCCCCTTGTTATACAATGAAGTGTTTAAAGCATTGCACTTGCTTCATCAGAAGGCGTTCAACATCAGAAAAGATGGAGGAGCTGGTTTTGCCACAGAACCAGAATTTCAGTGCACAAGAGCGCCTGTCATGTGCTGGTAACCTCTGACAGTGTGCAGTCCCTTGAGCCCCTGGGCCTGAGTTTTTGGCCACACACCCCCCTTTCCTTTGCTCCAATGGAAGTGCAGTGCACCGGCGGATCCAAGATTGACAAAAGGCACTAATTCTAGGGCCCATGGAAGAACAGCCCGAGCGTCCTCTGACACTGAATGATGAGTGTTGGAGCCTGAGAATGGTCCCAGGTCTGCACGAGATGACCTATGCCCTTGATCAATGGAGAGCACACTACCTGTAGTGCCTGCCGCAAAGGAAAGATACTGGCGCACTGCCTTGAGACATTGAGACTCTCGAGTGAGCTGTGGGTGTTTGCCAGGAGGGCACTCCAACTAAGCAGTACTTTTCTCATGTATGGCTTGAATGAAGAGGCCCATGCAAAAGAAAACAACAGAAGAAGATTTGATGGACAATAGAAGCCTGCCAGAGAGGCTTTTTGAACGGACTCTGGGCATAGGTGGTTTCACAAGAGGTTTCCGTGTGATTGTATAGAGTAGGTGTTAAGGAGACAGATTGTTTTGCTGGCATTGTTTTAAAGTACTATTCTGTTTAGTATAAGCAGAATAAAGTCCATTTTCTGTGGAAAGAGTACCCCCTTTTCACCTTAGAGCATTGATGAGGGTCACCACTGTTTCACCTGAACATACAAGAATTACTGAAATTACTGAGCCCTAAAAATGTTACTAGATAATTTTGGGATTTGCTTTTTGCTTAGGGTTGTGAAAAACTATTATTTCATTTGCAATAGTGGTTACTTCTTTCTCCCGTTGTTTATATGTTCTTAATAACGTGTTTTCTAGTGTCTTTTCAAGCATGACATTGTCATTTAGGGGTGGGATCGTTTTTCTCTACTCAATTGACTTCTGCACCCGCTTCCCAACCTATGTCTTTTCCTACCACTGCTTCTTTGTACTCTTTTCACCCTATCCTGAACATGGGCAGGTTAAAAGATTAGAATTTGTAAGCAATTCTTTTGTACAGCTTCTGCATCAACATTAGTTGGTAGTGAACATCACTAATTATTGGGTGTGTGATCTTATGCCGCCTACTACAGACAGAGGTATTCCTTATTTTGTCCCGCCATATGTGGCCTTTGTGCTACTACATGTGTAAGGAAACGTATCAGAAAACGAGCTAAGTAATAGGATGATGCTACAGCAACATCTCCATGACTTCATGAATATTGACCTAGACTCGGATTGATGAGAGTATAGTTATTGCCTATGGAAGGGCAAAAGGAGGGTCTGTGATACTTTAAAATTTGGGACCGCGTAGGAGGCAGGGCCCTACCCCTGTCTCTTCCGGTATTAGCAAACCGCGAATGGCCAATGCGGTATGTACAAGTGCTTTATATAACGTTTCATTGATAAATGCACTATGTATACGATATTATACATCACTACGTGGGTTCCATCTTAGAGCGGTGGCCATCTTATGGTTGCCCTCATATAGGCTACATATTATGAAGCAAATACGGGCCTTTAGAGCACATGTGCCTTCCTTTGACTTCTCTATGACCTGGGCAGCTTGGCTCTGCTGCCCCAGGTCAGTCCGGTCTCACGAGCTCCCCGTCCTCTGGCCACCTGTGATTAGCATCAGGGCTTGACACACCATAAAGCCTTTACATTAAACACGAGCCTCCAGCTAATCTCTTTCACACCTGACTGTTCCTGCTTTATGGCTTGTTTCCCAAACAGGAGATGCTCATGTTTATTGGGGCCTATCGATATCTGATGTGGGATCTGAGCCTCGCTGGGTAAATAATTGTGGGCTGGTTGAACAGGAATGTGGGATTGTCACCAACACTCTGCCTTTTCTTTGAAGCCAAAATATGTGAATGACCACTTGTAAAACAGGGGCGGTGTTGCCCAAAGCGTAATATTCTGTATAAAATAGAAGACTGGTTTTTGTTCTGCAGACTGCCTCATTCAGTTGCTAAGGCTTCTGTGCGACGTAGTCTCACTCATTGGAGTTTAATAAAGATGTCTTTTTCATATTTCAGCTTCTTCTGCCAAGTTCTTTGTTACATTACCATGAGAGCGTCTTTTATAATACTACAGCAACAGGATAACCCGAAGTCATAGGGTGCTATCCCTGGCACCGCTGGGGTCCTAAAATCCCCGGTACTTCAGTGGCTCTTATTTCTCTGGCAGTAAAGGGGCCTCGGCTCCTTCTGTTTCTTCTGGAGTCTCTATGTGTGGTTTCCTCTCAAGTGGCGGGCTTGGGGTGCCAGGGAAGCTCACTCTGCTGGTGGGTGGGCACTGCAGCACTCCTGGCAGACTATGGAGGCTTGTGCATTGGAATCCCCGGGGGAAGAGGGGCCATGATGGATACCAAGGACATGAAGGCTGCGAGGGGGCAGAAAGCTAATGCCAAAGCACCGGCTAAGCCCCAGGCTCTTCCTATGGATTCCCAGGAGCCCAATCTGGAGCCTAAAAAGCCCAAAGAGCCCACAAAGTACCCAGATGCCAAGGTTACCACTGGTCCTTTTTCTGTGGTGTTCGTTTTAAAAAAGAGCAAAGTCTGCTGGAGATTCCGGGTGCAGCACAGAAGGTTTAATTACTGGTGAAGTTGCTGGGGCCTGATCCATGGAAGTAGAATTATAGATAGGCCCCCAAGTTGGTGCTCTTGCTGCTCATCTGCAGACAATGAGCCAGATCCCAAACCAGTGAACCATGGTTAATTTGTTTGGTCCCAAAGGTTGTGGTCTGTCTATTCCTAGCCTCCCTCCATCTGTCTCTTTTTCATTCATGCAGGAGTCTATTGATGGGGCCAATGGGACTAACTCCAAAGTCTGATTGGCTGCAAAACACAGGGACACGCAATCCATTGTGACTAATATTGAGGATGCCCGTACAGAGAAAGATACCACCCTGCTTAGTGCTCAGATGGAGATGTTGCACATGGGAGGCCACGCTATTAGAGAGGGGGATTTCATGAGAATCAGGAAGCCCTGGCAGCCTTTTTTCCAGTCTCAGATTTGAATAAGAATGGTAGCCTATGTAGTTCAGATTTTGACGCTGATCCTGATTAAAAGGCGGTGGGGGAGGAAGAGAAATTGGATACTCAAGCATATGGGATGGCCGAGCTTCACTGCCATCCAAAAAATCATAGAGAATTAGTGCTGATATGGGGATCATAGGTAACTCTGGTCTTGCGGGGACATCAGATGAAATCGCTCTGAACGGCTAGGAGGAATTGCTCTGGTATTTCCAGGGTGTGGAAGTGACTCCCACGAATGCAATTAGAAATGACAGATCATTCGGGGGCCTTTCCATCCAGTCAACTGTCATAATACCTCCTGTGCTGTACAATCCTCAGATTCTATGCCCACCTCCAAAATGGACTCAAAATTACAAACTATGTCTCACCTCAGTGCTGATGGCAAGGCCATGGGGTTTGAGTGCTCCCTACCTTTCATCTATTTATATTCTGCTTCAGCTTCTTGGGGAGGAGTGTAAATAGTAATTGATGGCTTTGAAAACTTCCCATCTTAAAACAGAAGTAGTTCTGCGGAAAATGTAAAAATTATGGAGCTATTGTATGATCGCCTGAATAATTTGGAATCAGAAGTTGCTGCCCTCAATCAATCAGCCACAGCCACAACAAGTCAGGTTGCTTAACACGATGGAACAATCAGGGACATTTCTCAGAAGATGGCGGATATTCAAAATTGTATGAGGCGGAACAACCTATGTGGTCTGGGAATCCTGGAGGACAATGAGGGTGACAATCATCGAGGATACATAGTTCATTTGTTTAAGGAGTTATTTGCTCAGCTCATTGATTGAAACATTGACTGCCAGATCCAGTGTGCACACAGGTTTCCCTGCCACAAGCCGCTTAAGGGTAGGGTGGCTCACACCATATTAATCTACATGAAGAAATTAATCCTGAAGCAGCTTATATTTCAGTTGGAGCACCCCCTTAACCCACTAAAAGCCTGCAGGGTGGAGTTTTTCATCAGGTCTGACTTTTGTCGTGAAACTGTCAAATGCAGATGGTGATTACGAGAGACAATTGCTTCTTTTCAGAAACTCTTCACCACTGTTTCACTATTAGAGCCAGCTAATTTAAAGGTATGCCATAAGGGCCAGACAATGTACTGTCCGGACTCTGAAAAAGCTAACGATCTGTTTAAACAATAGGGGAGGAGTCTGCTGCCTACTGAATATAATTGTTTCCAGGCACTTGGGACTGTGTAGAATGGCACTTTTGTTTTTTTTTCCTTGGCTTGCGTGGGTTATCTGTTGGGCAGGTGATGATTTTTAACTCAGTGAGGGGTTGCCTTGTCAGACTTGCTGCAAACGCCGATATGTTTTGTGACTTTTGAGGGGCCTGTGGATTCGGTGTAGTTTTACACCAAATCCATACAAATGATTTTCTCCGGTGAGAGAACAGGACAGGAATGGAAGAGGTGGGGGGGGGTTGTGTGTGGCTAGGTGGAGTTTGTTTGGGTGCGGGGTGAGTTTGGGGTTGTGGTTGGGTAAGGTCTAGGCACACTGGATTATCTCTCAGCTTGAAGTAACTCAAGGGGGGTCTCAGAGGGTATAATGATTGAAAAGGAAAGCATATGGTACTAATTAATGTAAATTTTCATATCTTGCATGGGCAAACTTTATTCTTTGATGGGTAGTAGTTCTGGTGTATGTAACCAGGAGGCTCATATACTTAGCAGGAACATCAATGACATTCACTCAGCTGCGAAGGCCAAATATAGTAAGAAAGAACTTTCTACTTTAAGCTCACATATTCGTTGTTTTTAAGAAACCCATCTTACCACTAGAAATTGTCAACTGCGCAGGCTAGGCTTTTATAATCGGGCTGCAGCTGGGATTGATTTTCCAAAGTGGGGAGTCACGTTACTGGCTAATAGGAAGGAGTGGGTCACACATTAGGTAAAGCTGGACAAGTCTGGGCATTAGTTGATTTCCAGTATTGCTAATGGTAACTTACACATCACAGTTTTCAAAATATGTGTCCTACAAATAGATGACCCACCAGTATTTACCTTTCTCCTTGGGAAGCTTGGTTTGTGTCAGGAACCACTTATCATGTGTATGGATTTTAACTTCTCCACCCACCCATGGGTGGATTCAACAGCGACTCCTGATTCAAGTCAGTGGTGTGTGTCGAAGTCCAGAGTGGTACTGAAGAAAATACTTGAGACTAGTGCATTGAAGGCTATCTGGCGCATTTGAGGGATGAGGCAGTCCATTGTGACTATTATTGAGGATGCTCCTACTAGGAAAGATATCTTGTTGCTTATTGCACTGAGGAGTGTCTGTCATGTGGGGGGTTAAAGTGCTTTTACGTTCTATTCTATTCCACATGGGACATCTTCTCGTATAGGCATGTTTCTGGCTAACCACATTTTACATGTCTTGACTATTAGAATCAGAATCAGAATATACTTTATTCGATTTCAAATCATATTAGAATCATAAAAGCCACAGTTAAAACATTCATGAAAAATTGACGATACATTACACAAAATTGTCTACACATCTTCTCTTTAAGAGAATTTGAATCAATTATTATTTTCTCAATTAATATTTTTCTCAATCAACCCAAGCATTTAGGACCATTAATACACTTTGTGCTTTTAAAATAGAAGCCATTACCTAGTAATACTCTTTCTTTTTTTCATTATGCTTTTCAAGAGACCAGACATGATCGTCACACAATAAACATTTTTCAACGATTGCAGATATAAAAAGGCCGGTCGACATTACCTCCAGCAACCTAGTTTTAAAAAAGGCAGAATCCATCTAGCTCTTTCGTTTGAATATATTTTGCAAAAGAGAATCACATGAATAGTTGATTGATTTGAGATATTATCACAAGGGCAATGACACAAATTTCTGGACCAATCATTGACGGAGGGAAAACTGACCAGACGGTGAAACAGTCAAACCTGAACCTTGTAAGGAGTTATCTGTCGTACCCTCCAATGCACCAAACCAGATAAGGGTGGATACAATAGGTTACTAATGTCAATTGATGCTGAATCACCATCCGTTTATTCATCTCTTGTGCAGCTCTTAGAGACTCTAAATGAGGAGACGGAGGTTCCACGGCGGGTTTCCACCTCAGGATAAGCGGAGAGCACCATGAGGAGGTTGTCAATGACCCGGTTGCTACGCTTCGTCGCGTAGGTTCGTCGTGGAGTCAAACTGCCCCATACGTTTTCCTGTCGTCCTCTTCAGCAAATATGGAGAGAATGTAACGAAAGGGGAGATGACAGGCTGCCCCCTGCGCAGAGACGTCGCCAGTGTTGTAGTTTGAAGAAAACCATGAAGTCAAGAAGACGAGGTAAGTAAAGCATTTATTTCCTGTCATCCACTCTCCTGAACTGAAGAGCTCACCTCAACATTCTACTGTCACCTCTCAAGGGACATACCACCAGGGTGGGAAACAGAGGGGTGTGCGGAGCATACCATTTAATACAGAACTGAGATTACAACACATCTCCCTATATATGTATTAAGTGAAAACATAACATGACATATGCATTTTTGGCATCCCTGATACACCAACTACAGTTGCGATGCCACTGCGATTCTGTCCTTGCTCCACGTCTGACCATTCTCTAGGCGTACCACATTCTTGCCATCTTTATCCACTTTTTGTTGTGTCTGATACTTGCTCAACCCAGGTTGTACATGTGTGGGCTTCTTTACAACTACAGTGGTACCCCTCGTGTACTCTTGTGTTTTGACTCCCTGACTATGATCATACCAACCCTTGTACCTACTTTGATGTTGGGATCTCAGCTGCTTACTGACCCCCAGGTCTGGGTTCACCATTTTTCCACCTCCCAGCCAGTGCGGGACTAGTTTGGTACACGGTTCCCTTCCCCTTAAGTTGACAAACGGAGACACTCCCGTGACCAGATTGGGGGTAGTGTGGTATGCCCAAATGCACTCTCTCAGGGAATCTTCCACGTTGAACCCACTAGCAATGGCCAACTGAATGTGCTCTTTTATGAACCTGTTAGTTCTCTCCACCAACCCATTAGCTCTCGGACAATAGAGTGCAGTTCTCTCGTGTTTTATGTTCAACTCTTCGAGAAAAATGGTCATGGCCTCTGAGGTAAACTGCACTCCATTGTCTGTAACCAACGTTGCCGGAATGCCTTCATATACAAATACATTTTTCAAGAATGTGATGAGGTTACTCGTGGTAGTCTGCGGTGTGAACTTTACGTTTACCCAATGTGACGTGTAGTCCACCAAAACAAACATAAACCTCTTCTGGGTGCCAAGAACTTCCATGGGACCAATTATGTCGACTGCCAATTTGGTCCACGGAACTTCTGGCACTTCTACAGGGGATAAAGGTGTCTTACGTGTAACCTTGCTCTTATCACTACTAGCGCAGCTGTTGCATTCCTTTACTTTAATCTCAATCATGGAGTCCATCTTTGGAAACCAGAAATCATTCCTGACTTTGCATTTGGTCAGGCTCCTCCCCAAATGGCCCTCATGGGCCAGGTCAATTATTTTGTTTCTCATGCTGTAAGGAGGAACAACTCTTTTCCCCCTATGTATTATATCCGACATAACTGATAATTCATATCTCACTTCCCAGAAATCCTTAACTTCTTCTGGAACTTGAGAACGGTGTTCAGGCCAACCATTGAGAATTAGTTCTCTGAGGATACTCATTTCCTTGTCCCCCGCCATGCTTTTCTCCCACTCTTCCTTTGACAAGGAAGAAAGATGCATTGAAAAAATAGGAGCGTCTAACTGTTCTTCTTTTGCATACTCCTGCAGGGGTGCCCTTGACAAGTAGTCTGCAGTTATATTCTTTGGACCTGGTAAATACTCTACCTTGAAGCAATAGTTTTGTAACCCCAGGACCCATTTAGCAATTCGTGGGGAATTGTTGTGTATATTTTTTGGTGAAAACATGAAGGTCAAAGGCTTGTGGTCAGTGTGTATGACAAATTGTATCCCCCACAGGAAAAATTTAAAATGGTTCACTGCCCAGAAACACGCCAAAGCCTCCCTCTCAATCACGGAATAGTTCTTCTCCGCTGAGTTGAGCGTCCGTGATGCAAATGCAATAATGGTGACCTTCCCTTGTTCATGTTGAGATAGCATTGCTCCCAACCCTTTGTTGGAAGCATCTGTGGTCAGGACCGTTTTCTTGCATGGGTCGAATGCGCCCAACGCAGGTGACTCAAGAATGCTCTTCTTTATTGCCTTAACCGCCATGCTGTGTTTTTCCTCCCACAGAAATTCCTTGTCTTTTTTTAGCATGTCACGCAACTCATCACACATGTCAGCAAAGTTCCTTACATATTTAGACATGTATTCGGCAAGACCTAGGAATGATTTAAGTTCTTCCTTGTTGGTAGGATCATGGGCGTCCATAACTGCTTGGACCAAACTATACTTAGGTTTGAACCCATCTTTGGAAATAGTATGACCCAAATAGTCAACAGAGTCTACTTTAATTTTACACTTTTCCAGTTTCACGGTTAACCCCGCCCTGGTCAATCTTTGACACACCGTGTTGAAAATGGCATCGTGTTCTTCTTCCGTAGCCCCATACATCAAAATGTCATCTTGGAAACATAACGTGTTTTTGACACCTTCCAACACTTGTTGCATCACTTTCTGGAAGATAGATGCCGCCGAGGCTAAACCAAACGGCATCCTTACAAACATGTAAGCACCAAACGGCGAGGAAAACGCCGTTAGCGGCCTAGAATCGGGGTGTAACTCGACTTGGTGGTAGGCCATGGACAAATCGATGACTGAGAAAAAACACCCTTTACCCATTGTGCTCAACATTTCATTTATGTTGGGTAGAGGAAACCTCTCCACCCAGATGTTGTCGTTTAGGCTGCGTAAGTCAACACACACGCGGATACCCTTGTCGTTGGCCTTGGACGCTAAAACCAGGGGGGCCAACCATTCAGATGCATCAATGGGTTGTATAACCCCCATGTCGCATAGTTTGTCCAATTCGTTTTTTAGAACTTCTCTCAAGCGCAACGGCACGGGGCGCGCCCTATGAACTACTGGTTTTGCGCCTTTCTTAACTCTGATTTTGTGCTGGAACTCCTTCAGTTTACCTAGTTTGTCTGTAAACAGGTCAGGAAAGGCCTTTTGTAGACGATAGCATTCATTGTTGTCAAGGGTGTCTACCAAAATGACTTGTTCCTTGTTATTAGGATCAAGGATGATACCTAGTACTTTTTGGTGCTGCCAACCCAAAAGGTTCGCCCCTCTTTCAACCACATACACTTTTCCCATCATAGATCTGCCTTTAAATTCTATGTGGCTATTCAACATCCCCACTAAGGGAATGGGGTCTCTAGTGTACCCCTCAGGAGAAATGTCAGGGGGATGTAGCATGTTTTTGCTGCAACCTAGGATTTCCTCGAAGTCCTTTTCATTTATTAGAGTATACGGGGAACACGAATCAGCAAACACTTCAATGGCTTTGTTGTCTATATGTATTACACATTTGGGATAGTTGGGCTTGGACGATTCATCACTGTCCTTGACTTGGAAAACGAATCTTGCCTGTGTTTCTCCACTGGGATTGCTGACCCTGGAAGTATTACTAGTCCCCTCCCTGCATACCCTGGCCAAATGCCCTCTTCTGTTGCATTTTTTACACATAATACTGCGTGCTGGGCAAAATGGGCTATTTGCTAAGTGGTTGCTGCTTCCACACCTGTAGCATTTCAAATTTTGACCCTCCTTGTGGACGGATAGATTTTTCGCACTTTCCCTATTATGCACCTTCAGCACTTCTCCATCAACTTCTTCACATTGAATGGGGGCGACCACTTCTTCCTTTGCTTTCATCTCTCTAACACACTTGGCCGTGTGCTCAATAGATTGGGCAATGGCAACGGCCTCCTTTAAGGACGGATTTTTTGCAAGTAATTTTTCCTGTACTTTCCCACTGTTAGTACATCTTACTAGTTGGTCTCTTATTAAAGAATCATTAAGCTCCCCAAAGTCGCACAATTGCGTCAAACCTCTAAGAGCCGCTATGTAATTATTGATGGATTCGCTCTTTCCTTGTACTCTGCTAAAGAATTTGTGGCGTTCAAGCACTACGTTGACCTTGTCTCCAAAATGAATTTCTAATTTCATCAGTGTCAGGTCGTACGCATCAGCATCATCCTCTTCCTCCAGTTCAGGCTCAGGTAAAGTTTCGTAAACTTTACGACCATGCACCCCCAAATTATGCAGTAGTATGTGTTGTTTACGCAACGGAGAAAACCTTTCTCCACCCATCGCAATCAAATAGGATTCGAACAGCTTAGTCCAGTCCTTCCAGTGTATTTCTGGATCACCACAATCATTTAAAAATGAGGGAGGTTGGCTCATGCCAGGCGTACCCATATTGTGTGAACTGGAAGGTACTTGGTTGACGTAACCTGTCTGGCAGGTGTGGGAAAACACCGTGCGGTCAATCACCCGCTGGCTAAAACCCCACTAACAGAGCCTTGTATAGGGGATACTCCAAGTCACACTAATCCCCTAGTTGCGCAATATAAGGTTGTGGGACTCTGGGGAAACCTGAGCTGAGGAGACCTTAATTAGCGTAGCTTACAGTGTGTGTGTGCGCATCACAGAACAGAACAGAAACGCACTGTAGTACAAGAAGCAGGGGTTCTACTTCCTTCTTTGGGTGTGCATCGTAGAACTCCTAGAAGGCACGTGGAATGTGTGCCCATCACAGTGGAAGCAAAACAAAGAAAATGGAACAGTCTTACTTTAAAAGACGATTTTTCTCCCTGGCTGGCAGGCCGCTGCGCAGAAACCGAGGATCGGTGACTTTCCGATTCACGGAGGCAGGACCCAGCTGATGTTGACTGGAACACCGGTGATCTGCCCTGAGGCGTCGACTGCCAGCTTCGCCGTGGAATCGTCTCGAAACTGCTGAAGCGCTGGAACTGACAGGAAGTATGTCGACTTCCAACTTCACCGTGGTCCCGGCTGGCACAGCTGAAACGCCGGTAACAGACAGGAGGCGTGTCACCCTCACAGCCGCTGAACTCAAAGAGGCGAGGGCGTGAACTTTACCGCTGCGAAGACAGAACCTGCCGGCTGACTGAGACGCCGGCAACTGACAGGAGGCGTGTCCCCTCACAGCCGCTGTATTCGATGAGGCGAAGACGTGAACTTTCCTGTTGCGGAGACAGCTGACTGAGGGAAACCCCAAGGTACGTACACTCCTCTAGTGTCAACACGCCTGGGGGAAACCAGAACATGTAGAGTTCCGCGCCGCTGACTGGATGACGAAGGCAGAGTCTTCCTCAGCTGAGGAGACGGAGGTTCCACGGCGGGTTTCCACCTCAGGATAAGCGGAGAGCACCATGAGGAGGTTGTCAATGACCCGGTTGCTACGCTTCGTCGCGTAGGTTCGTCGTGGAGTCAAACTGCCCCAAACGTTTTCCTGTCGTCCTCTTCAGCAAATATGGAGAGAATGTAACGAAAGGGGAGATGACAGGCTGCCCCCTGCGCAGAGACGTCGCCAGTGTTGTAGTTTGAAGAAAACCATGAAGTCAAGAAGACGAGGTAAGTAAAGCATTTATTTCCTGTCATCCACTCTCCTGAACTGAAGAGCTCACCTCAACATTCTACTGTCACCTCTCAAGGGACATACCACCAGGGTGGGAAACAGAGGGGTGTGCGGAGCATACCATTTAATACAGAACTGAGATTACAACAGTGTTGTACAAAGACGTTTAAAATCTTTCCTAGAAATAGAGCTCATGGTTTCTGGAGAGTTATAAAAATCATATAGATTAATATCCAATAAGAATTTTGTAATATAATTCAGCCAGTTAATCCTGCATACATGGTCCAATTTCATTGTAGCCTTAATGATTTCTCTGTTCAATCCTGTACTAGTAGAAGTCCAAACTCAATGCCATAGAAATAGAGGTTGCATTCTGATCATGTCCGATATATATGGAATCCCTAGTTCACTATGACAATTAAAAACTGGGGTACTCTGTGGGACCGCTAAAATAAATCTTAAAAAGGTATTTTCAACTAATTGGATTTGGTAGACATCATAAAAAACCCAGATTCCTGCCCCAAACATTGCAATACTCATGCACTTGGCCTGGTAGATTTTGAGGAGAATCTCTGGGGGCCTGTTGCCCATTTTATTTGCAAAACTAATCACTGCCGCTATTGACCTCTTAAAAAGGAGACTCCTGTTCTTAATCGCGGCTCCCCAAGAGCCAGTACACTCAAACAAAACACCCAGGTAAGAGAATGTCCCGGTTGAGCCTATCCTTTCTTTCCCAACTGACAAGCTTCTACCTTTGCTTCTCCCCTTCCCATATGTCATTACAAATGTTTTTTTGACATTAAGTTTTAAGCCTCGGTTATCCATAAAACTGATATACGAGGCGAGAGCTCTCTGGAGACCCAACTGAGTTCTGGCCATAATCACTGCGTCATCCGCGTAGAGAAGAGATACTATCGGCTTATTGTTGATCCGTGGTGGGTCTCTCGCCCCGGCCACCAGTTCCTCCTCTAATGCATTAGTATATAAGGAGAAGAGGAACGGAGCCAGGACGCAGCCTTGTCTCACACCCCTCTCCACACGGAATGACGCCGTACATTCTCCCCTTAGCCCATACCTCACCTTTGCGCTGGTCCCCGAGAATAGTTGTATTAAAAATTGCACTAGGGTTGGATCGACTTTTAAATCTGTCAGGATTTTCCACAGTCTATTGTGAATAACACAGTAGAATGCGGCCGTGAGGTCTACGAAGGCCACATAAAACTTGCCTTCCTTAGCTTGTGTATATTTCGCCATTAAAAGACTGAGATTTAGAACCTGCTCGTTTGTCCCCAACCCCTGTCTAAAACCATATTGGACCGTGCTCAGAATGTTATTATCCTCCGCCCATATTTGTAGTCTGTTCAGCACAATCCTGCCTGCTCCATTCACCAAAGCATCTAAAAGAGTGTTGTCGGTCCTTCTGTTGCCTCTCAGAATCGGCTCGTTGCTCAAATGGGTCCACCTATTGACAGCCTTAATTCCGGAATGCCATAAAGGCACGGAAGCTTAAGGTGGTCAATCGGGGGAAGGAAAGGATAGGGACAGCGGGGAGGGAGACCTGTAAAGGAAACAAAAAGATAATCACACCACATGTACTCCTATCTCTCCTCCTCTCCACCTTTCTGTTAGGGAGTCCCTATTACTAACATACCTGTAAAGAAAATAAAGAGCTTCGTTGGTCAAGTTTCTCAAAGGTGTTGTAAGACTTTACACCTCTTTTACAAGGCCGTAGTAGGGCTTGGTATCGCTCACCAACTCTTTGAAGTTTCGAAAGGGCGTACTAGAACAGAAAACAAGCCTCAGAATCCATATATCATACACCTAGGCTGTACACCCCTATTGAACAGCTGATCTTGATACCCACCATGTGCGTGTTGGTTCGGGCTTCACAAGGGCAGAGGGTGCAACTTCCACCACTCCCTGTTCCCCCCTGCTATAAAATGGACAACAAAACACACGCCACTATTATATATCCCAAATGAAGCAAAAAGCAAGCGCGTGGGTAAATAAAGTGCTTTGTTACACTCATTCAAGTTTCTCTAGTTTAGTGTTACATCACACACACACCTCGCATTCTTGCTGCCGTGTTATTTGAATGTCCGTGGTTTCTGTCACCCACTATAAACGTGCCGAAGGCACCCACCAGGAATATGGACCTGGAACTGGTCCGGCAGCTACTTGGTAGATAAGCAACTGTACTTTATCCTTGTAACACAATTCTCAATGAACCCCTTATTCCTCTTCTTTGTTTCAGATAATGCAAAATAGGTCCCAAGATACTTTTAGCAGAAATGATACCCTAAGGTCTCAGTAATTTGCGCACGTTACGCTAGATACCAGCGAATAGTTCAGTAGCTGCCGGTGTCCGTGACACCCTTACCGCACCACCAAGGACCGCGGGTCCGACTCCGAGAACCTTCGGGATCGCCAACCTGCACGAATAATCTGCAGCGTCTTCCTCCTTGTGATCGGCTTATGTAGCCCTCGGGGACGCCATGTCGTCACTTCCTGGGCGCGCGCGCGACTCCTTGCGTGGCCCGATGGGAGTGGTAGTTCTTTAGGGTGTCTATATGGAACGGGACTCGCCTTCCTGACTCCAGTGCGCGCAGAGCCCCTGGAAGATCGCGGCCTGTCTCACCCACGCTGCGCTCGTTGGTGGAGGGATGGGTAGAGCGGTTGTCTGCTTCAGGTACGTGACAGCACATCCCTCTTCCAACGACCGCCTACCGGGCCAGGTTTGGTGGGATACCTTGCGTGGAACAGTTTAACCTTCCTTGGAGCATGTATTCCTATTGCAGGTTCCCATGAATTTTCTTCTACTCCGTATCCTTTCCAGGACACTAAGTAACATAGTTTGGAACCTCTCATTTTGGAGTCCACTATGTCGCAGACTTCATACTCTAGCTCGTTATTTACCCAAATGGGTTTTGGTCTTTTCTTTACTGGTGTATAAGAGGGTTTCAAAAGAGACACATGAAATACAGGATGTATTTTCATGGTGTTCGGAAGATCCAATAACATGGCCACTGGCGAGATAACCTTTTTGATCCTGTAAAGGCCAACGAACCTTGGGTTAAAGATACTGTATTTACGGAAACGAATGTTCCGAGTCGATAACCATACCACATCCCCTACCTTATAGGAAGGTGCCAGTTGTCGGTGTTTATCCGCTTCTGCTTTGTATTTGACTTTAGCTTTCTCAAGATTGGTATATGTCTGTTTCAAGGTCTGTCGGATGTGGTTCACTCTTTTTTGAGCTTCCGGTACTTGTAGATTGTTGGGGGGGCTGCACAAAGGTATGATTCGCGGATGGAACCCATAGCTGCTGTAAAAAGGTGCTACTTTTGTTGACTGATGTTTGGCACTATTAAACGCAACCTCCACAAGACATAGTAAATCAACCCACCCATCCGAGTTCTTTGCAACATAACACCTTAGGTATTGTTTTAAAGTTTGATTTAGTCTTTCGGTTTGCCCATCTGTTTGTGGGTGAAAACTGGTTGAAGTGGAGGACTTCATATGAAGAGCCTTGCACCAGGCTTTCCAAAACCTTGCTGTGAACTGAGGGCCTCTACCAGACACGATATTGGATGGAAGGCCCTGTAATTGAAACACGTGTTGTGTTAATAACTGTGCCAATTGTGCTGCGGTGGGTTCCTGCGCACAGGCGATGAAATGTCCCCTTTTCGTGAGGCTGTCCACCACCACTAGGATGGCAGTACAGCCGTTATCTTTGGGAAGCCCCACCACAAAATCTAGGGAAATGGTCTCCCACGGCACCATTGGTGTGGGAAGGGGTTGTAGCAAACCTCTGATTTTCCCATGGTCGGTTTTGGATTGCACACACACTTCGCATTTGCGAATCATATCTCGTACTTCTGTTTCCATCTGAGGCCACCAGAATTGACGACGTATTCTGTCGAGGGTCTTTTCTATCCCGTATTGGCCTGCACTATGATACTGGTGACACCAATGGAATACTTCCTTTCTTAGGTTTGCGGAAGGGACTAACAATTGTTTGCCTTTCAGAGGTATTCCTTTAACCAAGATCCATTGGGTATAGGTTTTCAGCCAATATTTCCAGTAACGGGTTTTTACCCCTATTTCCACTCTCAGTAGGAAGGACTCGGTTTGAAGAAGCCCAATCACTTGTTGAGGCTGAAGAATGGAATGAGTTGTCTCTACCCTACTTTCTAGGATCGACTCTTGTCTTGATAGGGCATCCGCTTTTTTGTTTTCTGTTCCTGGTCTGTATGTACCCGCATTCCTATCATCTATGGAATCCCGAAAACTCATAAGAACACCTTGGACCCTCCTTTGAGACCGATAGTTTCTACTATCGGCTCAGCAACAGAACCTCTCTCCAAATACGTTGACCGCTTTCTCCAACCGTTGGTCAACAAACTGGAGTCTTTTGTTAAAGATACTGGCCATTTCATCTCCAGAATTGAGGGAACCCCATTTTTTGCGGAGAGAGAACTGTTGGTAACCTGTGACCTTGAGTCACTATATACCAATATTCCGCAAGAGGGAGCCCTTTCGGTGATTCGAGAGGTCCTGGCCGCTGAACCCGACATCATCAATGCTCCCTTTATCATCGAATGTCTCAAAATAGTTCTCTATGAGAACTATTTTGAATTCAACCAACGCTACTTCCAACAGATCCAGGGAGTCAGCATGGGGGCTTCCTGTGCTCCTAGCATCGCCTGTCTTTACATGGGACATTTTGAACACACGAATATCTACAATGAATTGGCCCCATTTTACGAAAATGTTCGCTCATGGGTCCGATTCATAGATGATATTTTCTTTGTGTGGGAGGGCGATCAAACCTCTTTGGATACGTTTCTCCTTTGGATTAACGCGGCTGATACCAACTTGAAGTTCACGGCCCATTCCAACAACCTCCAATTGGAGTTTCTTGATGTTTGGATTAAACATAGGGAAAATCAGATCTATGTGTCCCTATTTACCAAGCCTACTGCTAGGAACACACTCTTGCAGTATGGCAGCTACCACCCCCGCTGCCAAAGGGACAGCATCCCATTCAGCCAGTTTCTTCGAATTCGAAGAAACTGCTCCAACATCAACGACTTCCTGGACCAGGCCAGTGTACTTAAGAGTAAACTTATCCATCGGGGCTACCCCCCCAAACTTATTAAGGACTCCCTCAAAAGGGCCAGATATTACAATCGAGAGTCGATGTTTCTCCCAAAAGAAAAACCCTTGGCTGACAAATTGGTCTGTGTGACCAAACATTCAAACATCAATCACAAACTAAGACAAACGATAAACTCGTGTTGGTTTCTTCTTAACATGGGCAATGAAGATTCCATTCTCCCCAAGCCCATTTTTGCTTTTAAAAGAAACAGGAACATCAAAAACTTTCTGGTCAAAGGTAAACTTCAGGGAGCCCCCTCCCCTCAACAAACTGGCATCACCAATCTTGGTCCTATTCTAGGCAATCACCACTGTGGCAACTGCCACGCTTGCCCCAATGCCATCACAGGAGACTCTATTGATACCCCAGAGCGCAAAATCCAACTATCTAACATGACCAATTGTCGTACCTCCAACATTATATATTTGATCATGTGCCCATGTCCATTGGTATATGTTGGAGAAACTGGGCGAGAGTGCAGAATCAGGATAGGAGAACACAAATCCAACATCCGAAATGGGAAACTGTCGGCTCCACTGGTTCAGCATTGGCTTGACATGAACCATACTGTACATGACCTTAAGTGGTCCATCCTTGAGAGAATCATTACCCCTCCTGGAAAAGATCCCACTCAGATTCGTAAGAAAAGAGAGGTATTCTGGATTTATTTCCTGAATGCAGTAAACAAAGGGCTCAACGAGCACTGCCCTTGGGAGAATGCCATTATTTAAAAAGTTTTTTAGTAGAAGCTGTCTCGTTTGTCCCCCCTTGCCATCTCTGGGCTCTCACACATGCGCGATGTATTCCTGAATTCTGTTGGTCCATGTTCATTTTTTGGACCTCTCTCCCTGTTTTCTCTCTTTAATATTATTGTGTTTGGGTCCCTGCATCTCAGTCCCTTAATTGTCTGCCTACTTTGTGGGGTCTCGCGCTTTCCGTCCCTGTCCCCTTGATTTAGTTTCATCATTGTCCTATCGTTAGATACGTTCATTGCGGCCGTTACAAGATGGCCGCCGCATTTGCCTACTCTCCAGTCCTCCCTCCATGTCCATCCCTCGCCGTTTCTACTTGATTAGCACATCCTACCCCTAGCGACCCATTGGCCAGTTCACCTCCCTATCATCTCTGATAAGGAGGTGCTATACCTTGCTTGTCCCCGCCCATCTTGGAAGACATTCTGCTCTTCGTGCTCCCGCCAGGACGTATGCCGGCAGCCGTTGCCTGATTATCGCTATACCGAAGTAGCTCGGGTAAGTCCTGTCCACCCTGCGTTTTCGCACCCTTATTCCCCCACCGCCGGCGGCAACCCCTCTTTTTAAAACCCCCCCCCCTTCACCCGTATTGAAATAGTTCCCCTTTTTATTTTTCTGTCTCGTTTTAGGCTTGAGAGCCCAGTCCGCCGATATCTCCTTCCCCCGACGTGGTCCCTCGTATGGAGGATGTCTTCGAGCGGCTAGCTGCTGCCTGGCCTAATAGGAATACCCCCGTCACTGGATGACCTTACTCGATAATATTTGGGTAGGTAATCCCTTCCTCCTCCACAGATTGGCTCAGCTTATTGGTTGTATAGCTACCAGCGCGAGGGTCTATCACGATTATTTAACCTTTGCCTTCTTGACAAATATACACATTGTAAACTTGCAGGTTTTCCCACATTCATTGACGCTGATTATTTCTGTGAAGAAACCCCGCCCCCGCCTCTGCCGGCCGGTAATTGATCATCTTATCATCAGACCTTGACCACCACTTTTAGCCTGAGATCCACTGACCGCTAGGTATTGAATTTTTCTCCTTGAGGAGTACACTGATGGTTTCCGCAACTCTGAGGAGGTCATTTTAACCCTCTCGATCACCAAGGGTTATAAGGAGAGCACTATTCTTTTTGGCACTCTCTCCATTGTTTCTTTCCTATTTGATAGATTCTAAGTGTTATTAGACCACGCTCTATGGCTCACGTTTCTTTCTTTTTTTCTGCTGTCCCAGCATGCATTTATTCATCATTTATCCAGAGAACAACTCTCCATTTTCATTTTATCGTTTTCTCATTATTATGATATGTTGAGTTTGATGTACTAATTGTCTATTATATACTCTCTCCCTGTTTCATTTTTTGGAGATTAGATCTCCAGTTTTGCACCTTATTCCGATGTTCCCATATTTTGATCGATATCGCTTATATGTTCATATTATTGCTTCAACCACTTGTGGCTAACCAGTCCATGACATATGATTGACTCTATTTAGACCCGAATTATTTTGATAAGATTAATTCTTTACAAACCTTTGTTTAGAGTTTTACATTGTATTATGTATGCCAATGTAATTGCTAATGTTTTTTGTAACTGGAGCCCTAGATGTATAGATAACACGCACCGGTTATCCCTGTTATAACTCTCCCCTTATTGTTCTATATTTTTATTTATAGGTGTGCTTGTCCTACCATCCCCGCCCTCCTTCGCCCTGATGAAGGTGCAGCCCCTGCTGGGGCTTGTTCACCGAAACGCGCGTCGGCACTCTGTCACCACATTTTTTGTTATTGTAAACGTACCTATTGGTGCTTTTTAGCTGCATGGGCTGCAGAAAGTCCATTCCTTCTAACTAGATATGTTAAAATGATTATCTCTATTTTGTACATGTTTTTAATCTACATGCATTTTTGTTGTCTGGTGTTTGTTGAGACTGTTGGATGTGAGAGAATCTGAGTGTAAGGTTGCATGAAGGAGTGGTTCGTGGGACTGTTAATGATTTGCTAATTGGAAATTGTATTATCCTAATTATCCTCTTTACTTCTTTGTTGAATTTACTTTGTTAACCTTCTTTAACCCTCTCTACAAACTCTCTCCAAAAAAATGAATTCTATATGCACACAACGAATTATGATGAAATAAAAAGATTCTATTCTAAAAATATCCTAACCTGTTTAGACTCTGTCTGCTTGGTCGTCTTGTGCCCTGGTTTTGCCCGTTGGTTGAAGCTCTTAAGTATCCGGACCCCTCGTAGGGCCGTACTTACTATTTATTTGTGGCAGGTACTCTGTTTTCCTTGGTACTGGTCTGTATGTCACCAGGAAATTGAATTCCGAAAAGAAGAGCATCCATCGGAGCTGTCGGGGAGATAACAGTCTAGCAGATCTCATAAACCGTAAGTTCCGGTGGTCCGTGTACACGTTTACCACATGTTTGGCCCCCAACAACAGGTTGTTGAAAACTAAAACAGCGACATGATTAAGCATTCACTAAAGACATGAATTCTCTTTAGTTAAAACGTGTTCCTTGTCTTATGTTGACTAATGTCCGGACTCCATTTTGTATTGTCATGTCTCCACATGCTTTGCACGAGAAGAGTCCTACCTCTTCTCTAGTTGCCCTTGTAATCTGCCTAGTAACAGTCTATAAATAGCCCCTTTGTCCGTCTGGCGCATGCCCAGACTTGACCACATCTGTTATCGGTTAGTCCTTGTTTGACCATGTTTTCGCGGGCTCAGGAAATTGTTAGCTCCGCCCATATATTGATCCTGTATCGAAAATGTCCATAAATGGTAATGAATTTTGCTCTATGTTGTATCCACCCACTTATGAGCCCCTCTGTTGTGTATAAAAGGGGACCGTGTACGCAAGTTCTGTGTGCTACTCTATGCAATACTGAAGAGTGTTGTGTAG
This sequence comes from Triturus cristatus, assembly GCF_964204655.1. NCBI lineage: Eukaryota > Metazoa > Chordata > Amphibia > Caudata > Salamandridae > Triturus > Triturus cristatus. Next base: position 743,607,078 of record NC_140593.1, read on the forward strand.
GTTGTAGGACCACCCTTAAGGGTTAATAAACTCTGTCTTTGTATTTGCAGTTTCCGTGCCAACTTCCTTCTAGCTTTCGTTACAGGAGGGCGAACCCTTGTATTTGCGGGCCTAGCTGGGGCCTGTATTCCTCAATTGGCGCCCAACGTTGGGCTCACCAGCGACTCGGATGCTCGAAGGACTGGTCGTGACGAAGGTGAGGAATTTGGCCGGGGATGTGATCACTGCCAGCAGCATCTTTTAGTCCTGGCATCCCGAGGTTTCTTCCTTCCCTTCCGAGCTGACCATCTGGGTGGCGCCGGTCCTCGACTGAGACCTCTTCTGTCGGTTTGCCGTGTGACAGCCGTTTGGGCGAATTTTGGAACTTGGCAGTTGGAATCTGGACACTCTTGATTGGTAAGAACCGTTGTACGGTACTTGCTCCGAGTTTTGAAGCCTGGGTTGGCTATTTGAGTTTGATTTGTGATGACCGGTCATATTTTGTATTGATTACTGTGAGAATATATGCGTTGCAACACATATAGGCAGGTAATGTGGAGATATTTCTCCGGAGTTGTTTAAATTTGAACGGCGCAGCGTTTAAGTGCCATTTTTGATAATACTGCATATTTTGCATTATTTTTGAGCATGCCTGCTTTTAACGCACTCCGTAAGTGGTGCTGCTGCTTTGGAAACCGGTTAAATCTTGAGGAATCCGCTCCAGCCCCCCCAGAGGGGACTCCTAATAGGGATATGTATGTGAAGCATGGTCTTTCCTCTATAATGTACAGCACAGTGTGGAGGAAATACACCAAAAAGGATCCTGAGTTACGATGGCCTTTGTATGGATCGTTTGATATGCGTAAGATTGAGTATGTGGAACAGTGTATGTGTAAACGGCGTGCTAGGCAAGACATGTTTGAATGTGTACGGTTATGGGTGAAGGAAGTGCGTGAGCGGGAGAAACGTGAGAAAGCGCTGATTGATAAAGAGCAACGGAAAAATGATCATGTGAGAGCGCAGGAAGCGAAGCGTCGGGAGGAAAGAGAACTGGCGGAGAGACAAGAGAAAGAGCGTAGGTTGCAAGTCTCGGGTCAATATGCTGTCCGCCAGCCACTTTATCCTGTCCTTACTAATCTCGAAGATGATTTTCATTTATTAGATCGCTCTCCGCCCCCTTATGTTGGCGCATCTGCCCCGAGGTCACAGGATTCTGGATCGGTTTCGGATAAGGTAGACACGCGGTTCATGTTATCAACTGATCGTATGGGTGAGCTTCGGAAAATTTCTTTTCGCGCGCTTAAAGGCAAGCTATCTCTTACTGAATTATTGGAATTTTTGGGAAGTTGGCAGGATAGAGAGAAGTTGTATTTTGTTGAAACTTTGTCTGAAGAAGTGGTTACTGCCTTTCGGAAATATTCTGATGTCTTTGAGCCTGAAGATGTAGTATCCGATTCTAAAGCATTACGTAACGGTGTCTTTTCTCCCTCTAAGGTACCCGATGCGGTTCGACGGCTGTTTACATTGCGGGACGCGATGCTTGAACTTAAAGAGAGAGCGCGCCAAAAGACAGGGGAGAAGGAGCAATCGGATTCACACGTCGGCGGGAAACAATCGTCTACCTCCCATTCAGATAAGAGCGAACTAGTGCATGCTAAACCGATGCGAGAGGCGGCACCTTTGAATGTTCCTCCTAAAGGAGCAGGAACTAGTTCAGACATGTCTTCCCCCGATGCTAGGGGATATTTTGTGTACAATTGGGTTTATACTCCCTGGCATAGGACTGATGTTATGGCATTAAAGAATGCATTGCCCGACCCCCGCAAGAATCCAGCGGCCTTTTATGAAGAGGTCGAAGGGGCTTTGAATTCTTGTACTATGACTTTAGCAGATATAGATTTGTTCTTTGGGCTCATTTTACCACCGGATATGTGGCGATCTGTGCGGAAGGTGGATGATCCAGCCGCTTGTAAGGCTAAGTGGTCTGAGATTGAGGATGAGGATAGGGAGAGAAAGCCCACGCAAAAACCACCCCAGCTTATTTTAGATCTTCCTGCTGCTATCTTGACTAAATTGAAAACGATTATTCCCCCTAAAAAGATTGACTGGAATATGTTAGCCTCGTGTAAACAGAAGGTTGATGAATCAGTTTCAGACTTCTTTACGCGCTTTGAGGAAACATTTCATGATTTCAGTGGTCAGTCGTTTACGGATGATCCGGGTCGACATCTTTTTGTTGATAAATATGTGGCGAATTTATTACCGGGAATTGCAGCTCGATTAAAGGCGAGTGAAAGTTCTTGGTCCACTTCGTCTCCGGCATCCCTCCTGACCATGGCTCAGTATTATGGGCGTCAGGAACAAGAAGCGAAGGGGAATGAGGAGAAGAAATCGAAAGATTTGAAAACTAAGGTGATGTTAGCACAAGTGTATGGTCTGCCTCGTCGGGGTGTTGAAAGAGGTAGAGGAGGATTCTATGGCCCCCCTTCGGGTCGGTCGGATGTTAATAGAAATCAATGTGCGTATTGCAAACAGTTGGGTCATTGGGCCAGGGATTGTCCAGTATTAAATGCATCTCGTCAGGGACGTGGTCAGGGACCGCCGAGAGGTAGAGGGGGCTTTTCGAACTTCAGAGGGAATTCCAATGATCATGCTCGATTTGATCCTAATGTGCAGCAACGAGATAGACCTAATGTGTTTGATCGGCAAAATCAGTATCAAATGTCTGGGAATGACCGCCCTGGGTACCATGATACGCAGCATGCATAGGATTGCGTTGGGTGGGGGTTGGAATCAGTTGAAGTGCCAGTTGATCAGAGGGGTCCTTATGTTACAGCAAATGTTCTGGGTTCTACTGATCGGTTCCTAGTTGATACAGGAGCTACTCGCAGTGCGCTGTCCAAACAATTGGTTCCGAGGGCTCCCCCATCTGGCTTAATGGTTACATCGGTAGGATTTGATGGTACACTGTCTCGAAGCCCTCTATCCCAACCCCTTGCATTTCAGGTTGACCAACTTTCTGCACTCTGTCCGTTTTTGCTTGCCCTGAATACGCCTGACAACATTATGGGTCTTGATATGCTTAAGTACTTTAGAGCTACGATCCGCTGCTCCCCTACTGGAGTACGTATGATATTAAACGATAATCACCCTATGACAGAACGGATGTGTGTGGTTGCAGAGGATGCTGTATTAGCTTCCCTCCCTCGTACTTTGTGGGCCACTTCGGATACTGATGTGGGACAGATGGTGATTCCGCCTGTCCACATTAGTGTCAAGGAGGGTGCTGTGTTACCACGCCTCCCTCAGTATCGTATTTCCCAGGAGGGGGAGGAGGCACTCATACAGATTGTGCAGGGTTTGATTAAGGTGGGAGTAGTGGAGGAAGTTCCCTACAACGTCTGCAACAGTCCTATTTTACCCATTTTGAAGAAAGATACTGATACTAGGGTTTATCGTTTTATTATTGACTTACGAGAGGTGAATAAGATAGTGATACCTCAGTATCCAGTGGTTTCTGATATCACGACGTTGCTTACTCTGATTCCGCCTACGGCGACCACATTCTCGGTTATCGATTTGAAAAATGCTTTCTTTTCGATTCCCATTCATCCTGATAGCCGGTACCTTTTCGGCTTCACTTTGAATAATCGGTCCTACAGATTTTGTAGAGTCCCTCAGGGTTATACAGAGAGTCCTAGTATTTACAGTCAAGCATTGAAAAGACAATTGGATTCCTTTGTTCTGCCTGATGGTGTCGCCCTTATACAATATGTCGACGACATCTTGTTGGCGGCCGACACTCCTGAGCTGTGTGAGAAGTGTACGTTATCCTTGCTTTCCTTTTTGGCATCACACAATCACAAAGTGTCGAGGAAGAAATTGCAATTCTGTAGACCAAAGGTGACTTACTTGGGTCACCTTTTGTCTAAGGAGGGGCGTGCACTCACTCCAGATCGTATTCAAGCAATTTTGGATACGCCAGGACCTTCCACACAGAAGGATGTGCGTGCATTTTTGGGTCTTGCTTCTTTCTGTAGGCAATGGATATTGGGGTTTTCACACATAGTTAAACCATTGTTAGCACTTTTGACAAAAGATACCCCAATTCCTCTTCCCTGGTCACATGAGTGTGAAATTGCCTTTCAGCAATTGCGACAGGCCCTTTGTTCAGCACCAGTGTTAGGTACCCCTGATTATACGAAGCCCTTTACATTGTATGTACATGAGAGAGATGGATGTGCATTATCCGTTTTAGTGCAGATGCACGGTGACAAGCAGTGCCCTTGTGCATATTTTTCGTCCGTACTTGATCCTGTTGCCCGAGCATTGCCTGGTTGTTTTCGCTCGGTTGCGGCGACAGCTGTGTCAATACGCCAAAGTGAAGGAATTGTGTTATCTCATAAGCTGTTGGTATTAGTCCCCCATGCTGTTGATGCCCTGCTTAATCAGACAAAGACGCAGCATTTGACCAGTGCTCGTTTAACGGGATATGAGTTGACGCTTTTGGCTCCTCATATTACGTTAAAGAGGTGTGCAACGTTAAATCCAGCCACATTGTTGCCGTTTCCGGAAACTCAGTCTGAAGCACGAAAAGCACACAACTGTATTCTTGTGACTGAGGAACAAACAAAGGGTCGTATTGATCTCCAGGATACGCCCTTTACAGACGTAGATGGAGAGCTATGGGTAGACGGATCATGACTGAAGCTACCAGATGGTACGACTTCAGCAGCGTATGCAATTACCACATTACAAACAATAGTGGAGACAGCACGCATACCGCAGAAATCAGCTCAGGCAGCGGAACTGATAGCATTAACACGAGCATGTGAGCTCAGTGCAGGATTGTGTGTGAATGTTTATACAGCTAGCCGCTATGCCTTCGGAGTAGCGCACGATTTTGGCCTACTCTGGAAGGAGAGAGGGTTCCTAACATCACATGGAGCACAGATAATGTATGGAGAGTTAGTTCACAACCTTTTGACTGCATTAACATATCCAAAGAAGATTGCTATAGTTAAATGTAGTGCCCATAAAAAGGTGGTTGATAAAGTTGGAGAAGGGAATGCTTTGGCAGACCGGGTGGCACGAGAGACGGCGATGCAGCCTGGCTCTACTGCAATGTATGTTGTGAAGTCACAGGCAGAAAGATGGCACGATGCTAGAAGAGAAGTGTTGGAGGTACAGAGGACCGCTTCCGATAAGGAACGGGAGCAATGGTCCAATGATGGAGAATTCGATGATGAAGGGTGTTGGAGAAGTAAGCAGATGGATAAATGGAAGTTACCCACAGCTTTCCTACAACCTATGGTTCAGATGGCACATGGACTAGCGCATGTCGGAGCTTCCGCAATTGTTAAATTACTCACACGAGTTTGGGAGCATCCAGAGATCGCTAGTACAGCAAAGAGGGTAGTGCAGACCTGCATGATTTGCCTGAGGTACAACCCAGGAAAGGGTACACGAACTCCAGCAGGAGGATTTGCAACACCCACTGCACCCTTTGAGGTTTTGCAGATGGATTACATTCAGCTTGAGCGCTGTAACAATCTGAAGTATGTTCTAGTAGTGGTTTGTGCCTTCAGCAAATGGGTTGAGGCATACCCTACGAAAGACAATACTGCAATGACTACAGCCAAGATGCTATTGAAGGAGTTCTTCCCTCGATATGGTGTTTGTAGATTGTTGTGGAGTGATAACGGACCTCATTTTATAGCAGACGTTATCAAGTATGTCCTGAAAGGACTGGGAATTAACCAAAAATTCCATGCAGTGTTTCACCCTCAGTCTGCGGGATTGGTTGAGAAATATAACGGTACTTTGAAGCTTAAGATCGCTAAGATCCAAGCTTCGACTTCTTTGACTTGGCCAGACGCCTTACCGCTGGCATTATTGTCAATTAGATCGATACCGCATTCTCGGACCGGTCTCACACCCTACGAGATCGTGTTTGGACGCCCAATGAATATTTGGGGTCCACCGAAACCGAAGTCAGTGTATGATGTACCTTGTGTAATGATGAATGAATATCTGGCACAGTTAACGGATAATTTGGTTTCTATTCACCAACAGGTTCGAGAAGCGCTCCCTGATCGGTCCACAGGTGAAGGACATAACCTCCGGCCTGGAGACCATGTTATGATCAAGGTGTTTGAAAGGACGAACAGTCTGGAGCCGAGATGGGTTGGTCCTGAGCAAGTCTTGCTCGCAACGAGAACAGCTGTGCGAGTCTCCAATCGGAAGAACTGGATTCACTCCTTGCACTGTCGTAAAGTGCCGCCTGGATTAGTGGAGCCTGCTGTATTGACCGACCATCGAGAAATCCTGACTGCAGAGAAAGGCCGTGCTGTGGAACCGAACGACACTGAGGAGCTCTTCCCGGACCAAGCGATTCCTGGAGGCAGGAGATATCATCTCAGACCGAGGAAGTGATTTCTTTCTGTATCAGGACACATTGTCAGAACGGCCCTTAGGTTAATGAAACAGAGAGCCAATGAGGCAAGGGGGGGGGATCAGCCCTGCATTAGTGTAGTGACACCCGTCTTGGCCCGCTGGTGAAGAAATCAACGGCTGCCTAAGGGGAAGAGTTCTGACAACCTTTTAGTTTCAGGAAGATATTGACTTTTGCTATAAAATGGAGAAGAAGAAGATTTTTTGTGCGACAAGCTTTATTATCATTGTAGCTATTGTTGGTATAACCACGTGGTTTGTTGAGGATGTGACTCCTGCCCGTGAGTTGCTTGTTTTGACTACTCCAGTGCCTGAGGAGCACTACTTTTACACCCTTCTGTATCAAGAATTGAAGCATCGTCAGTCTTATCTGAATAATACTTTTATCCAGATGTTGCATCATACCCATGTTGCTACAAATGCTACGAACTGTTGGATACGTGGTATGATGCCAGCTCACCAGAAGAAAGGAGGAACGCCATTCATACCTCTTCCTTTCTCTCATAATGGCTCTTGTAGAGCATGGTACACTTTGCTTTTTGCCACACGAAAACCTACAGTGGTACGATTACTTTTTAGACTTAATAGGGAATGTCATCAAGATAAAGAAGGCTATCCACAAGCGAATGGGACAATATGGGAGTGGGAAGAATATCGACCAGATAATGAATCGATCCCCTACATCTTCACGAACACCAGAGACACTGTCGGAAATGAAAAATTTGTAATTCAAGTGGCACAAGCTCAAGCGGACCTGTGTGTCCAGAGTGTGGGTCATATTCCTGTTGGTGTTAGTGACTGTATTATTGTGTTGAATATAGACGGATTAAATAATAGTACTTTCTTAGCTTCCCATAATATGTATTTCATATGTGGGAATAAGGGTTATTATCGCTTACCAGCCGGCTGGTCCGGAGTATGTTATGTAGCGTTTTTATTACCCCCTGTATTCTTAGCGCCTGCATCCTATCATAAAGACTTGAAGTTGTTGAACAATGTAACTGTAAATAGGTATAAACGTACTTTATCTATTGATGATGTTGACCAAACTGACACTAGCTTATAGCAGTATGTTGATTTTAACTTAGGATTGTTTTTCTTTGTTGGAGCTGCCCTAAATAGTAGGAAGGTTCAACGATTAACAAGAGTTGTAGAGGCTGTAACAAATCAAGCTGCTGCTGCTCTTGGGAATCTTACGGAAGAATTGCAAATCACTAGAATTGTTGCGTTACAGAATCGTATGGTATTAGATGTTATGTTAGCAGACAGAGGTGGAGCATGTAGAATTATCGGAAGTAGTTGTTGTGTATTTATTCCTGACCACACGCCATCAGTCTATAACGCTATTAATAAATTGCATAAAATCGCAGCTGAGATTCATACAGAAAATGGCACTTGGACCTTTTCTGGATGGTTTTGGGCATTGATTACTACATGGGGATGGAAAGTTTTAACTGGTCTCTGTATTATTGTAGCAGTTCTGTTTTCCTGTTGCATCTGTGTTCAGTGTGGTCCTTTACTCTGTTCTTTATGTGTGTCATTCTGTATTCCTGATAAGAAAGCTATTGCCAATGTTACCTATCAGAAACACTTAAGCAAGGAGGTGGAAGAGATGATGAAAATTGACATATATGATGATTATCCCAACAAGCCGAATGTCTTCAGTAAATGCTGAAAGGGTCGTCTGTTGAAAACTAAAACAGCGATATGATTAAGCATTCACTAAAGACATGAATTCTCTTTAGTTAAAACGTGTTCCTTGTCTTATTTTGACTAATGTCCGGACTCCATTTTGTATTGTCATGTCTCCACGTGCTTTGCACGAGAAGAGTCCTGCCTTTTCGCTAGTTGCCCTTGTAATCTGCCTAGTAACAGTCTATAAATAGCTCCTTTGTCCGTCTGGCGCATGCCCAGACTTGACCACATCTGTTATCGGTTAGTCCTTGTTTGACCATGTTTTCGCGGGCTCAGGAAATTGTTAGCTCCGCCCATATATTGATCCTGTATCGAAAATGTCCATATATGGTAATGAATTTTGCTCTATGTTGTATCCACCCACTTATGAGCCCCTCTGTTGTGTATAAAAGGGGACCGTGTACGCAAGTTCTGTGTGCTACTCTATGCAATACTGAAGAATGTTGTGTAGGTTGTAGGACCACCCTTAAGGGTTAATAAACTCTGTCTTTGTATTTGCAGTTTCCGTGCCAACTTCCTTCTAGCTTTCGTTACAGGAGGGCGAACCCTTGTATTTGCGGGCCTAGCTGGGGCCTGTATTCATCAAGGTGTCTCTACTCGCTGAAGCCTGCCTTGATGGCTAAAAGCTCTTTTTCAGAGATGGTGCATCTCCCTTCGGTCTCGTTCAATTTTCGGGACATGTAAGCCACTGGATGCAGCTGGCCAGTGTCTTCTTTTCGTTGGGACAAGATGGCCCCAATAGCCACGTCTGAGGCGTCTGCTTCTACCACATACGGCTTTTCCGGGTCAGGGTGAGCTAAGATAGGAGCGGTTGTGAACGCCTTTTTCAGGGTTTGGCACGAGGCTTCTGCTTCGTCTTCCCACTTGAAGGGGGTCTTTTTTCAGAGGAGCTTAGTGATTGGAGCCACTATGTTCGAAAAATGACTTATAAAACGCCAGTAAAAGTTAGCGAATCCAAGGAAACGCTGAATGTCTTTAATGTTAGTGGGTTTGGGCCACTCCTTTACTGCTTTGATCTTGCGCTCTGACATTTCCTGACCTCCGGGAGAGAGCATCACCCCCAAAAACTCTCCCTTCTGCACGTGAAACTCACATTTGCTGAGTTAGCTATATAACTTGTTGTTTCTCAAAGCTTCGAACACTTGCTTAACATGTTGTACATGATCAGTAACAGAGGAGGAGTAGATTAAGATATCATCTATGTAAGCTACTACAAAGTGATCCAAGAACTCCCTCAACACTTCATTCACGAAATATTGGAAGGCTGCGGGGGCATTGCAAAGCCCAAAGGGCATTACGGTGTATTCATACAACCCATACCGAGTACGGAAGGCGGTTTTCCATTCGTCGCCCTCCCTCACCCGTACCAAGTGATAAGCCCCTCGCAGATCCAACCGGGTGAACACAGTGGCGGTCTTCACTTGTTCTAACAGCACTGGAATTAACGATAACGGATGTCGTTTTTTTATGGTAACATTGTTTAGGGCTCGGAAGTCTATGCATGCCCCCTTTTCTCCATTTGCTTTGGGAATAAAGAAGAGAGGGGAGGCGGCCGGGGACCTGGACGGTCGTATAAAACCGTTCTCTAGGTATTTGTCCAGGTATTCTCTAAGATGTTTGTTTTCTGGTTCTGTCAAGACATACAACCTACCACAGGGAATGACCGCCCCTGGCACCAGATCAATCTGGCAGTCATAAGGCCTATGTGGGGGGAGAGTGTCTGCATTCTTCTCACAAAACACATCTCTGTATGCAGCGTAACACATTGGAAGGGATACATCTCTTTCTGCAGCTGTAGCTATGTTATGTACCGGATTCCTGCTCGGCTCTGGTAGGGGGACCGTGAAACATCCCGCCTCTTGACACCCTGGACTCTGAAACTCCAAAGTTCTTTTCTTCCAATTAACTGAGGGGTTGTGCTGTACCAACCAAGGGAGCCCCAAAATAATACCATATTGCGGGGCCTGAATGACGTTAAACTGAATTGTTTCTGAATGGTTGTTCCCACAGCTCATTGCTAAGAGCTCAGTATGGAACTGTACCGGACCAGTACTTAACTCTGTTCCGTCTACTGTGAGTACGTATTCTGGAATGTCCTTGGCTAGCAACCCTAACCCCAATCCTTTGGCTAAACTGGTATCTATAAAGAGCCCTGTGACTCCGGAGTCTATCATTGCTTCAGTACTTTGCCACCCTTTTCCCGTCTTTATCTGAACGGGGATAAAAGAATGGTACGGAGAACGCGTAACGCGGTATTTAAGAGAAGGGACATTCATAGAACCCAAAGATCCCCCTTCTATTATCTTTGAGTTCATTAGTTTTCCTGTACTAGCTCTGTTACTGCCACCTGTGGTTTTTTTAAACGCTAAAGGGGTCCTTGGTTTATGTAGGCATTCTTTAACGAAATGTCCTTTCTTACCGCAGTACATGCAGAGACCGTTTTGTCTTCCGGTTACCCGCTCGGTTGGAGTTAAGGGTGCACCTACGGCGCCTATTTCCATAGGTTTGACTGACGAACTTGCGGAAACCCTAGGATTGCTGGCCTTTTCAAAACGATAGGAGGGTCTTTCAGTTTTCCTCCTTTCCCCCTTGCGTTCTCCCATTCGGTAATCCAACCGTAACGTTAGATTAATCAGATCCATACATTGTGATAACTGTGGGTCTATTTGGGCCAACACATCCTTCATTTCGTCTCTCAACTCTTGATAAATCAAGGCCGCCCTCTTTTCCTCGGGCCACTGAGTTTCCGCTACTAAACGTTGAAAGGTGTTTATATATACCACTAACTCTTTATTGCCCTGTTTTAATTCCAGCAACTCTCTGTCGGCCGAAAAGGATGCTACTCTGCGATCAAAGACCTTTTCGAATTCCTTTCTGAACTCGTCCCAGTCGTACAATAAGGGATCATCCCTTCGTACGAAAGGCACTGCCCATTGTGCGGCGTCCACAGTTAAATACGATATCAGAAACGCCACATGAGCCTGGCTAGTAGAGAAGTCTTTGGGCCTGCAGGAAAAATGCAACAATACTTGTGTCATAAAAACCTGAACCTTGGTGGCTTCGCGCTGAAAACGTTCTGGTGCTGCCAGAGGTATAGGGGTAGGAATTTCTACTGTAAGCGGCGCCTGAAAGGGGGAACTCCCCAAATGCCACAGACTACCCTCCGTACTTCTTCCTGCTTGAATACTGAAGGGGTTTCTTTGAATACTGCCTACTTTTTCCTGTAGGGCGGCTGTTTCCGCCCTAGAGGCAGCTACGTCCTGTTGTAATAGCACTAGGGTGGCCAACACTTCCTCTAAGGTGGCCATAATTGCAACGAACCAAACGGGAGAGGGTATACTATTTAAGGCAGATTATTCTGTCGTCGGTCCTTCTGTTGCCTCTCAGAATCGGCTCGTTGCTCAAATGGGTCCACCTATTGACAGCCTTAATTCCGGAATGCCATAATGGCACGGAAGCTTAAGGTGGTTAATCGGGGGAAGGAAAGAATGGGGACAGCGGGGAGGGAGACCTGTAAAGGAAACAAAAAGATAATCACACCACATGTACTCCTATCTCTCCTCCTCTCCACCTTTCTGTTAGGGAGTCCCTATTACTAACATACCTGTAGAGAAAATAAATAGCTTCGTTGGTCAAGTTTCTCAAAGGTGTTGTAAGACTTTACACCTCTTTTACAAGGCCGTAGTAGGGCTTGGTATCGCTCACCAACTCTTTGAAGTTTCGAAAGGGCGTACTAGAACAGAAAACAAGCCTCAGAATCCGTATATCATACACCTAGGCTGTACACCCCTATTGAACAGCTGATCTTGATACCCACCATGTGCGTGTTGGTTCGGGCTTTACAAGGGCGGAAGGTGCAACTTCCACCACTCCCTGTTCCCCCTGCTATAAAATGGACAACAAAACACACGCCACTATTATATATCCCAAATGAAGCAAAAAGCAAGCGCGTGGGTAAATAAAGTGCTCTGTTACACTCATTCAAGTTTCTCTGGTTTCTTTGTCTCTAATTATCAGCGTGTTACGTCACACACATTCATCACTCTGGTCGCCTTGTCTCAAAACCTTAGCGTGTTACGTCACACACACTCCTCGCATTCTTGCTGCCATGTTATTTGAATGTCCGTGGTTTCTGTCACCCACTATAAACGTGCCGAAGGCACCCACCAGGAATACAGACCTGGAACTGTTCCGGCAGCTACTTGGTAGATAAGCAACTGTACTTTATCCTTGTAACACAATTCTCAATGAACCCCTTATTCCTCTTCTTTCTAGCACATTTGTTTCAGATATTGCAAAATAGGACCCAAGATACTTTTAGCAGAAATGATGCCCTAAGGTCTCAGTAATTTGCGCACGTTACGCTAGATACCAGCAAATAGTTCAGAAGCTGGCGGTGTCCGTGACACCCTTACCGCACCACCAAGGACCGCGGGTCCGACTCCGAGAACCTCCGGGATCGCCAACCTGCACGAATAATCTGCAGCGTCTTCCTCCTTGTGATCGGCTTATGTAGCCCTCGGGGACGCCATGTCGTCACGTCCTGGGTGCGCGCGCGACTCCTCGCGTTGCCCGATGGGAGTGGTAGTTCTTTAGGGTGTCTAGATGGAACGGGACGCGCCTTCCTGACTCCAGTGCGCGCAGAGCCCCTGGAAGACCGCGGCCTGTCTCACCCACGCTGCGCTCATTGGCGGAGGGACGGGTAGAGCAGTTGTCTGCTTCAGGTACGTGACAAAGAGATATTGGTTGGTAGCAGGCTGGGTTGTCACTGTCCCCCTTTTTAAAAATCGGTATGATCACCGATTCCAACCAAGACCTAATCAAACCCCTTGCACAGCAAGCTTCTAAAACCCGAGTTAACAATGGGGACCATAATGTTGGGATGGATTTAAAAAGATCCATCCAGACACCGTCAGGCCGGTGCCTTACCTCCTTTACTGGCATTGATAGCCACTAACACCTCCTCATGTGTTATATGCATCTCTATAGGCAAAAATCCACCATCATCTTCCCAGTGGTCAAGTTCGGGACCCAATAAGTTTCCTGTCTTCTCCTTACAGCTGTATACATTTGAAAAGAAGTCAATCCATGATTTTTCATCTATTGCCCCATCATTATTCGAGAAAATTGTGGAATTTACCTCCTGCCAGAAGGAGGTGCAGTCCTTGCGTAGGGACGCTTCGTAAAGAGTGTCCCACGCTTGATCTTTAAGTTCTTTCTTTCTTACTTTTCTGGCAAGATTATAGGCCCTCCTACTTTCTCTAATTCCCCCCGATCTCTCACAGTTCTATGAAGAGCATTTTCCAACCTTGAATGAGTGTTAGTGCAAACCAACCTTTTTCCTTTATAGGGGCTCCCTTACTCTGTGCTGTGAGCAAATTTTGGACCACAGTAGTCATATGAGCAAATGCCCTCAGAATGTCATCAAAAGCAATATTTTCTTGTAAACACACTACTATGTTGTAGTATGCTTTAGTAATGATCTGTTTATTGAGCACCTCTGGGTCCCATCGCAAGGAGTATCCATTTTGGCAGACTAAAGCGATATTTTGGGTCCATGCCAAACTATTATTATTAAAATAAACGCCCCGTAGGCAGGTGATCGCTCAGCACATTGTGATGTGCTTTAAATTTATCAAACCAGGTGGCGTAACGATTTGGAACAATTATAAAATCAATTATAGATTCACAACCTCTACCAATAAATGTATAGTCAAAATCCACCGGAGGGGAGAACAGCAGATTCACGAAACCCAAATCATATGAGGCTATTAAATCATTAAACTTCTTACCCCTATCGGTACGAGCAAAATGAGTCATCGGTTCGTTCTCTTCATTTACAACCCCACATTGCCCAGATCCAGCTTGAGAGCATATGTTTACATTAAAATCACCTCCCCAGATCGTGATCACATCAAAAACTTTTAAGGCTCCTATTTTGTCCATTTCCTCAATGAGTGACTTTAAAATATCACCTAATTGTCCCTTCTCCGTGTTATTGTAAAAATTGACTACGGACACAAATATATTACAATTCAAGTAGATAGTAACAATTTGATAAAATGTTGTGCATGTAACCATTTCAATTCTTAAAACCCCCATCAGATTTGAGATATAAACACATATCCCTCCTTTGTTTCTCCCATGGGTTGACCGTATTGCTGGCGTATGATAGGTCTTATACCCATCAATATTTACTTCACCAAGCAGCCAGGTCTCCTGAAAACATATGATATCAAACCTGTGGATAAAGTCTATCCAGATGGAGTTAATCACCTTAGTCTGCAAGCCAGCAATATTCCAAAAGAGCACGGTGATATCCATGGATCAGTTGGATTAATGTTGACCAGAATTTTCAAGGCCTGACCCATAACCTCCATCCTCCTTGGATTACTGACTATACTTTCATCACTAGTATCACTGGACAGTGATCCATACAGTCCCACCCCAACACTAATTAACTCGCTCTAAAACGATAATGAGTTTCCTGGAATGAAGTGTTTGAGTTTTCTCCTGGGTAGTTTGGTATGTTAATCTTTCCTCGCGAGTACATTGATCAAAAGCATCAAGGATTCAATCATTCTCATTTAGGGATTGGAGGGGCCCAAATCTATTTGACACCTCTAAGTTGTAGGTTGAATGGTTCATGGACTGAGTAGGTGGGTGCGGGTTTAAATACCTATTAGTTGTAATAGGCTGGTAGAAATATCCCAGGGGGAGAACTTGTATACCTGCCACCATATTATTAATTTCATTGGTTCTAAGAATAATTTCTCAAACCAATAAAGGGTTCCCCAAAGAAAGAATAATGCAGTCCCCTCAGAAAGCTTTCCTTCTTGCACCCACCCAGGGGACGCGTCTTACCATCTTAAATGCAGAAAACATCTCTCTAGTTAAGCCCACTCTTTGTCCCAAGTAATGAATAGAACTATTCCTCAGGGTAGTCCATGTTTCATTACTCCCCTCAGACAATGAGGGAACATTAGTCAGGGCGACTGTGTAGGGTGTGGCAGCAGGGGGCAAATTTAAGTTCTGCAGTCTAGATTGATGATCGTGCATGTTTGAACTGTAAGGCCTTAAGCTAGGGCATAGATCTCTCACCAAAAGTCCACCTTGCTGTTCTACTGATCTTCCTTTTGCTGCCTCACTCGGGACCATCTCTTTTGGCAGTGATTTACATCTCAGTGTTTCATTTGGACTCTTGGGTCTTGAGACACTAAACTTCCTGGTCCTCTCAACAATCTGACTACCGAAACTCATATAGCTAGCTGATAGAAACTGGTTAGAAGACTTTAAAGCGCTACCCTCTCTGTCATAATTTTTCTGTATAATATTCGCTTCCTTTGCATAAGTCACATGCTGTTTCTTTAGAATGCTTTCCAGCCCTGCTTCTATTTCCCTACCTTGCCTCTAAAGTACCAATTGATTGTCTAATATACTGAGTAAGATTGGTTATCAGACTTACTATCCCATTCATTTCATTAGTAGGGGGGCATTACCCATGCTTTTATTACGTGTAGCCAAATCTTTATCTTTACCTTTATAGTTTAACGGGATGCCTTTCCCTTGCTGTTTGTTAGCTTTAGACTTATTTATAGGGGGCACAGAGGGGACCTGATGAATAATTGGCAGCTGATTTCCAGATGATTCCTTCACTTTGGAGTTGCAGGATCTTTTAGATGGTGGGAGTAGCTCCAGGTCTGGATCGCTAAGTGATATCTCATCTCTGTTGGCCTGGATGCAGCCATTTGAAGGTTCCTCAACCGCATTATTTGCACTCTCATTGTGCTGTGGATCTTTTGCTTTACTATTTATTAAATAACCCTGTACATCCTTAGTTAGGGACTCCTCTACGGTAGATATCTGCTTTTCGAGGGCTCCAACCGCCCCGTATGATATTTCAGCCGAGTCAAATTAGCATCTTTTGGTTTACTAGCTGTTTGCACTGTTTGCCCAGAATTCATAATGTGTAGCTTCCTTTTACCCATATCCAATAATTCTCAACAGCTAAAAAAAACTGCGGAATACACCAGCCCTTCTACCACAGTAGATAAAATGTGTCACTATCTACTATATCCGTTCCCCTCTACTTCCATACATCCATATTATGACAAAAAATCAATTAAATACTGTATATGAACCCTCTTTCATATAAACGGAGATATACAACAATTATCTATATAAGGTTGCTTACAAATGTTGCAAATCTTCCTCTTGCCCCATACAGCGAAACTAAGAGATGTGGCCCAGCCCAGCCTCTTTCAGTCTCTGATGGGCTCAGACGGGCCCGCCCTTGGCCCGCACGCATCCCACGCCGCGGGAGGAGAGGCTGCGCTTTGTAGCATGATGGAAGCACCTCCCCCTCACCTGCGGTCACGGAAGTGGCAGTGCTGAGTCCCTTGTAGCACCCTGGGACTGGTAGTCTCACCTGGGTGGATGGCGGCCCCAAAAGCATCTCGAGGGAACGTAGCGATGATTTAAAATGGAGATGGTCACTCTGGGCTTAGACTCCCACGAGAGTATGCAGGTATGAGACAGGAGCAAGTGGCCAAGATGCCCCCTTCAGTTCCAGCGTGTCCTGTGCCGTTGTGGTGCAGATCGGAGCTTTCGAATCCCCTCTACTTCCACGGGCGGAGTGATCACACAGTCACACACGCATACACACATCACACGCTGGTGGGGCCCATTTCACCAACATTCATCCTAACCATTCTATCCGTGCCCCGTAAAGGAGAAAACACTTGCACAATACCTATCCAATCTGCCTGTACTTTGAGGTCAATGGCATCTGCTTAGTTGCTTATGAATCTAGCGAAAAACATTTCAAGGAATACACAAATAAATTCAATAAACATGACCAGAAATAATCACCCGACACAGAGATTCAAACAGAATTATATGTTTATCTAAAATTGTAAGAAAAGCCAATTAAATGCAAATTCATTTCTCTCATATTTACCTATTCTGTCTAAATGTCAGATCCTAAGTCAGAACCGGTCCTCTGTAGAAGAATTAGAGTTTCCTGCCGTCATGTAGAGTCATCGTCCTCTCCGTCAGCATAGGGACCTCGGATCATCAGCTCGGGAAGAAGTGGCGCTAGACCTCTCTAGCCTACTATTATTTATACTAAAATTTACATTCTATAAAGTTACAATTCTTTGTTCGGAACGGATGAATGGCGGAAATAATGTCATCTTGGTACATTTTCGATATTGTGCGAGATTTTCTCACACATAGATTGTCCCAAATAATGAATAGCAGAATTGAATGTCCATGACTAATTCGATACATCTACAGATGTCTCTACTGGGTAAATTTGTTTCAAATGGTGGGATCATTATAAGTTCATGAAGTCAAAATTTCAAAATTGCAACATCTCCATCTTCCAGGGGCACTTGGCAGCTGTCCTGGACTTGTCATCATGCTCATGGCTTTTCAGTTCATCGGAGGTGCAAGGTCACAGGCAGAGCGAAGCCTTTTTGTAAAATTTCCATCTACTCGAATGCAGGCTGCGGGTGGTGGCCATTTTGTGGTAGGCCACATTAGACAACTTAAGTGAAAATAGACATAAAACAAAATTACTGCACGGAAATGATTATACAGTGTTATTCCCCTGCTAATACCCTTATGTGTGTGTATTTATCTAACCATTTGCGACATCAAAAGCCATTAATGCATATTAATTATAAGCGCAAACACAATAACATCACATAAGCAACATCGATTTCGGTCAGTTTGCTCACCAACTTAGTTCACTTATTATTTTAGCCATGCAATAGCATTCCCACTTGTAATTCTTTTGTTAATAAGGTTGGTTAGACAACATTCGACAAACTTTTAATAATTAATAATTAATCAGTAGTACTTTTAGTTATAACATGCGAAAATGAAGCAGGTATTCGGTTTTAAAGTAAAAACCCTGCTCCATCAATCCCCCCTTTGGTGATATCTAATCACCACAAAAATCAAAACCCCAAAAATCAATTTAGTTTTCCCTTTTGGAAGAATTCAAAATATCTTCTTGTTCATGTTTTAAACCCTTGTTTCCATCTCATCTTCTTTTTTAGTTTCTATATACATGCTTTCTCTTAGCTCTTCCAATTCTATTTCTTGTGGATCTCTTTCTGGTTTCTTTTGTCTCCTTTTAACATTTTCTTTTGTGATTTTCTTTTTATTTCTTCTATATCTACAACACATACATCCTAATCTAAGGATCAATACTGCAACAATTACACAGGTTAATGGAAATAATATCTTACCAAAAATGGTACTACCTATTTTATCTATAAAGTTCTTAATAGCAATCATCTTATTAGCCATTTTAGTCCAGATACTTTCAGCTTCCAGTGGTACTAATTCTTCATGCAAATCTGTAATATTTTTGATATAAACTTTTAGATCTTTGCTTTCGTCAGGAATGTAAGTGCAACAATGTTGAACTTTCAGCATTCCACAGACTCCACCCTCTTTTGCCAAAAGAATGTCAAGGGCAAGTCGATTTTGCATCGCCATAGCACGCAAAGCAACCATTTCTGTATTAACCAAAAGAAAGCCTTCAGCGGTGCTTGTTGACAAGCGATCCACCACTGTTGACAGTTTTCGAATGCCAAATGCATTCAAAGAAATTCCCACTGCTGGAATTAAAGCTCCAAAAATATCTCCTACAATTTCTGTCCATGTTTCTCTTCTATAGCATGTTAATGTATTAGAATGTTCAGCATCATCTACTCTATCCATGTGAAAAATCTTTGGAAAGACCAGGCCAACATAACATGTACCAAACCAATGGTCAGGCAAATGGTAATAAGCCTTGTTCCCACAAATATAATACACTCCCGGGAAAACTGGATCTTCTCCTCCTCTAAATCCCCATCCAGTTGCAATAAAGTATGTATCATGGCACTCACTAGTCCCTATGAAATAATAATCATACTGGGATCTCTTTCTGGTAATGCACAGTTTTCCTTTCTGTTGGGCATCTATAGCCATAGTTGGACTGGCTCCATTTTTCAACTCCTTTTCTTTCTCAATATCCCACATTGTGTCACTCATTTTATGCACTTCTGCTTTCTTGTGCATGTTCAATCTTCTTCTCTCAACCATGTCTAGAACATTCTTCTCTTCTCCTTTCAAACTGCAAGTTAAATTATTTCTAAAAACATATTCTAATGTTAATTCTTTGGTTTCTAAAAAAATCTCACCTAAAGTGTTAGCTTCCTTTGCAGGATTCAGTGCTTTATTCATAGGCAGTTGCCCAAGAATATTATCTACATTAGACATATTATTATCTAATTTCCCTAACTGATAAAATATACTAATTAGCACACTACAGGAAATTCCATACGTAGCCGGAAGATGATGATAAGTCACTCCTTCCGAAACAGAGGCAGGTAATTGCATGCAGACGTAGCAATCCCTTACTTCCATTGTCTTTACGTACTCATACAACAATTTAGAAAAAACATTGCTAGAAAAATCATTAATTGACCTATCCTTATGTATATGTATATTGCTAGTTCTAGTCGGTACTATTTTCTGTGAACTTTTCCCTACATTAGTTTTGTTCTCAGTATGACCTTCTAAAGTGTCTATAGTGACTCTAAATGAAATCAATAGAGCAAGCACGCTCCAAAGCAGCATTAATAAACCTGTACAGCAGCAGCACATCTTGCACCATCTTTTCAGAAAGGTACATCTACTTTTATTATTCTCAGTGTTAGCCATTTTGTTAATTTGACCGTGTCTTTTGACTTAGCCTCTTCTACTCCTCTACTGAACTTTTAAGGGCAGCAAGAACCCAACAGATTTTTACAATCTATTTTTTTTTTTTAATATTGCTTCTTTTCTTCTCCCCTCCAAGTGACTCTCCTTGGATTTACTCAATTTGGATTTTCATCACTTTTCACTGTCTCCTCATCATCATCAAACTGTATAAGGTCCTGAACATCCGTCTCTTCTCCAATGTCGGACAAGATAACTCTCAGGATTCCCACAGCTTCTTCTTCAGCAACCTCCTTCAGTAAAGCCTCCTCTGGACTTCCTTGGCTGTCCGCCTCTTCTCCTTGTTCAGGCAGTGCCACATACGTCCATTCCGGTGACTTGTACCTCTGGTTTGGTTTCCTTATTCTTTTAGTTCTCTCGGGTATCTTTGTTTCTTCTTCTTTGGTTGGATTTTGACTTGACACTTCGTTCACTTGTTCAGCTTTCGATGAGTTAACTCGTGTCAGTCTGTACCTTAATCTCTTTATCTTATTTGGCCAAAGATCTCCTTTAGCATTTCTCTTTTGTTTTCCTTCTTTATTGTTTCTTTCTCCAAGCCAAGTTCTCTTTCTCAGAACTCGTCCTCCATGTATCTCATTGTCACTATCCTCAGACTCTGTCTCAGTTGCCTCTTGTTCATTAACAGTTTTCTTTTCCCCAACAACTTCCTTTTCTCCAACAGTCTCTTTTTCCACCAATTGAGATTTCCCTACTTCTGTCCCTCCTCGGGTCTCCGTCACGCAATCTTCTTGCTGTCTACTTGTCCCTTCACCTAGCTTGTTGTTGATGTTCCCTACACCTCCTCTGGGTTTTTCCGCAATCTGTCCCTCACTGTCTTTGTCTGTCCCTTTTTCTTCAATATTTATCTCAGGTGGAACTTGTCCAATTTCCCCTTGTGATTCAGGTGTCTCCTCTGTTAGAATGTTCTTTTCTTTTCTTTCTTTCTTTTTGTGTTGGTCACTGTCAATTGGAACCTCAGGTAATTCTTCTGAGTCTGAACTTGCTTCTGCAGTTTGCACTGTTCTCTTCAGAACCTCTTCTGGTGGGATGAAAATTTCCCTTGACTCACTTTCCCCACTTTCAGGATTCTTTTTCCTTCCTACTGTCTCACTGTTTGCATCATCACTGGAATCTGATTCTTCAAAGTATTCTTTTCCAGTACCCTCTCTTGGATTTGGAACTCTCAGTGTGTGACTTGCATGTATCCAATTTTTCACTCCAGCACACTTCACAGCAGTCGTGGTCAAGATAACTTGTCTTGGCCTTCCCCACCTTGGAACCAGGCAATTTCTTCTTCTGTGGACTTTTATCCTTACCCAGTCCCCTGGGCTCAGATCATGGGCTGGTTTCTTTTCAAGTGTGGTGGCGTCTTCTCCAACCTGGTGAAACACAGAATGAACTGCGTCAGCCAGGCCTTTACAGTAATCCAAAATCATGTCATCAGTTATTGTCATCAACTTGTTGACTGGTACATATGCATGCCTCATTGCTCGTCCCATGATAATTTCATGTGGACTCAAACCTGTCGTTCTGTCTGGAGTAGACCTAATGGTCATCAGGACTAGAGGCAAGACATCAGGCCATTTCATTCCTGTGGCTAAGCACATTTTGCCAATTCTGTTTTTGATGGTACCATTCATTTGTTCAACCACCCCAGAAGCCTCTGGTCGGTAAGCACAATGTAACTTCTGCTGTACACTTAATGCTTCACAAATTAAACTCATGATTTCATTATAAAAATGTCCTCCTCTGTCTGATTCAATTGTTACTGGGAACCCGCACCTTGGGATGAACTCTCTTAACAGTAATTTGGCCACTGTTATCCCATCATTTCTTCTTGTTGGATATGCCTCCACCCACCTGGAGAACAAACAGACCACCACCAGGACATACCTCAATCTGTTGACTGGGGGCATTTCAATGAATTCAATCTGCATTCTTGTGAAGGGTCCCCCCTCTCTGCCTATTGTTCCTAAACTCACCACTGTTTTCTTTCCAGGATTGAATTGCTGACATATCAGACATCTCTGACAGAGACTTTCTGCTATCAGCCTGAACTTTGGACTGTACCAGGTTTGCTTAAAGGCTCTTATCATAGCATCCCTCCCCAGGTGTCCTTGGCCATGATACATCCTTGCCATCGTTGATAGCATGCTATTTGGCATGACTGGTCTTCCATCCCTATAGACCCACACATGATCTTTTTCTCTAGGTGCACAACCTGCTTTCACCCAATCTCTCATTTCTTCATCTCCTGCCTCATCCTGCAGCTGTTTTACTTCCTCCCATGTTCCCACCTCATTAGTAAATATTAAGGAACAAGAAGACATTTCTCGCTCTTTACTCCTGTTAATTGAATGATTGTTTCTTGCACAGTATTGTGCTATGTCTTTGGCGAACTTGTTTCCCACAGTTACAAAATCATCACCATGACCATGAGCAGCACATTTTACAACTGCTAGTTCTTTAGGCAGCTGTATCGCCTCCAGCTGTTTTCCAACCACTTCAGCATTCTTTATGGGAGTTCCACTTGAGGTCAGGAAACCTCTTTGTAGCCATAGCTGGCCAAAATCATGGACAACTCCGAAGCCATACTGGCTGTCAGTCATCACAGTCACTCTCACACTTCTCCCAATCTTGCATGCTTTTGTCAGTGCCACCAATTCTGCCACCTGAGCGGATTTAACTCTTTTCAAGGGTGATGCTTCCACAACTTCCGAGACTTTGCACACAGCGTATGCAGCACTTAACACTCCTTCATCTGTTCTCAGACAAGATCCATCCACAAACAACACATGATCACTTTCAGGCAGTGGCAGATCTCTTATGTCTGGCCTTGGCTTTGTACAGTAATCTAGTACATCCAGGCAGTCATGATCAACGTCATTTCTCACTCCCACACATTCAGCATCAGGCAACAGTGTCGCTGGATTCACATTCACGCATCTCTCCAGGCTTACATTGGTTGCACCAAGAATAACTTTCTCATATTTAGTCAGCCGACTATGAGACATGAACTGCGTCCGGCTCCTTGTTAAAAGGATTGCCACATCATGAGGTACAAATACCCTTACAGGGTATCCCATTATGATTCCCTCACTTTGTTCCAGACTTTTGCAAGTAGCAGCTACTGCTTTCAGGCAACCTGGTAAAACCACAGCTACTGTGTCAAGAGTTGCTAAGAAATAGGCAATTGGCCTCCTCAGACGTCCATGTTTCTGGATTAACACTGAAAGTGCACATCCATTTCTCTCACTACAATACAGCTCAAATTCCTTTTCATAATCAGGCATTCCTAGGGCAGGAGCTTCACATAGTCTGTCTTTCAGCTCTCTGAATGCAGCCATTTCTTCTGGGTTGAGTTCCAATGGGTCTTTCACCTCACCTTTGGTCAATTTTATCAATGGTTTGGCAATCAGGGAAAAATTACTTATCCACTGACGACAGTAACCCACCATTCCCAGGAACATTCTCACCTCTCTTTGTGTCATTGGGGCTCTCATTCCTCTAATGATTTTGATCCTGTCAATGGTCACTTTTCTCAGGCCTTTCTCAATATTATGTCCCAGATACTGGACTTCTTTCTTACAGAACTGCAATTTGGCTGGAGATACTTTTAACCCTCCATCTGCCAAGTGATTCAGTAATGCAATGGTATCTACTTCACAAGCTTCACGTGTTTTTGATGCCACAAGTAGGTCATCAATATATTGGACCAAGACTGAATTTTCAGGCATTGTCAGACTTTCCAGAGATTTCTTTAGCAATTGATTAAATATTGACGGGTTCTCTGTATACCCCTGTGGAATTCGGCACCATGCCAAAATCCGTTCTCCAAATCTAAAAGAAAATATTGGCTGGCTGTCATGATGCAATGGGATTGAAAAGAAAGCATGACACAAATCAATTACTGTATATCATTCTGCATCATGGGGAATCTGATACAAAATCACTGATGGATTTGGCACAATAGGACAACATGGCACAACAATCTTGTTAATTTTTCTCAAATCCTGTACTATTCTGAACTTTCCATTAGGTTTCTTCAGTCCCATTATTGGTGAATTACATGGTGTTGTAGTTTGAAGAAAACCATGAAGTCAAGAAGACGAGGTAAGTAAAGCATTTATTTCCTGTCATCCGCTCTCCTGAACTGAAGAGCTCACCTCAACATTCTACTGTCACCTCTCAAGGGACATACCACCAGGGTGGGAAACAGAGGGGTGTGCGGAGCATACCATTTAATACAGAACTGAGATTACAACACATCTCCCTATATATGTATTAAGTGAAAACATAACATGACATATGCATTTTTGGCATCCCTGATACACCAACTACAGTTGCGATGCCACTGCGATTCTGTCCTTGCTCCACGTCTGACCATTCTCTAGGCGTACCACATTCTTGCCATCTTTATCCACTTTTTGTTGTGTCTGATACTTGCTCAACCCAGGTTGTACATGTGTGGGCTTCTTTACAACTACAGTGGTACCCCTCGTGTACTCTTGTGTTTTGACTCCCTGACTATGATCATACCAACCCTTGTACCTACTTTGATGTTGGGATCTCAGCTGCTTACTGACCCCCAGGTCTGGGTTCACCATTTTTCCACCTCCCAGCCAGTGCGGGACTAGTTTGGTACACGGTTCCCTTCCCCTTAAGTTGACAAACGGAGACACTCCCGTGACCAGATTGGGGGTAGTGTGGTATGCCCAAATGCACTCTCTCAGGGAATCTTCCACGTTGAACCCACTAGCAATGGCCAACTGAATGTGCTCTTTTATGAACCTGTTAGTTCTCTCCACCAACCCATTAGCTCTCGGACAATAGAGTGCAGTTCTCTCGTGTTTTATGTTCAACTCTTTGAGAAAAGTGGTCATGGCCTCTGAGGTAAACTGCACTCCATTGTCTGTAACCAACGTTGCCGGAATGCCTTCATATACAAATACATTTTTCAAGAATGTGATGAGGTTACTCGTGGTAGTCTGCGGTGTGAACTTTACGTTTACCCAATGTGACGTGTAGTCCACCAAAACAAACATAAACCTCTTCTGGGTGCCAAGAACTTCCATGGGACCAATTATGTCGACTGCCAATTTGGTCCACGGAACTTCTGGCACTTCTACAGGGGATAAAGGTGTCTTACGTGTAACCTTGCTCTTATCACTACTAGCGCAGCTGTTGCATTCCTTTACTTTAATCTCAATCATGGAGTCCATCTTTGGAAACCAGAAATCATTCCTGACTTTGCATTTGGTCAGGCTCCTCCCCAAATGGCCCTCATGGGCCAGGTCAATCATTTTGTTTCTCATGCTGTAAGGAGGAACAACTCTTTTCCCCCTATGTATTATATCCGACATAACTGATAATTCATATCTCACTTCCCAGAAATCCTTAACTTCTTCTGGAACTTGAGAACGGTGTTCAGGCCAACCATTGAGAATTAGCTCTCTGAGGATACTCATTTCCTTGTCCCCCGCCATGCTTTTCTCCCACTCTTCCTTTGACAAGGAAGAAAGATGCATTGAAAAAATAGGAGCGTCTAACTGTTCTTCTTTTGCATACTCCTGCAGGGGTGCCCTTGACAAGTAGTCTGCAATTATATTCTTTGGACCTGGTAAATACTCTACCTTGAAGCAATAGTTTTGTAACCCCAGGACCCATTTAGCAATTCGTGGGGAATTGTTGTGTATATTTTTTGGTGAAAACATGAAGGTCAAAGGCTTGTGGTCAGTGTGTATGACAAATTGTATCCCCCACAGGAAAAATTTAAAATGGTTCACTGCCCAGAAACACGCCAAAGCCTCCCTCTCAATCACGGAATAGTTCTTCTCCGCTGAGTTGAGCGTCCGTGATGCAAATGCAATAATGGTGACCTTCCCTTGTTCATGTTGAGATAGCATTGCTCCCAACCCTTTGTTGGAAGCATCTGTGGTCAGGACCGTTTTCTTGCATGGGTCGAATGCGCCCAACGCAGGTGACTCAAGAATGCTCTTCTTTATTGCCTTAACCGCCATGCTGTGTTTTTCCTCCCACAGAAATTCCTTGTCTTTTTTTAGCATGTCACGCAACTCATCACACATGTCAGCAAAGTTCCTTACATATTTAGACATGTATTCGGCAAGACCTAGGAATGATTTAAGTTCTTCCTTGTTGGTAGGATCATGGGCGTCCATAACTGCTTGGACCAAACTATACTTAGGTTTGAACCCATCTTTGGAAATAGTATGACCCAAATAGTCAACAGAGTCTACTTTAATTTTACACTTTTCCAGTTTCACGGTTAACCCCGCCCTGGTCAATCTTTGACACACCGTGTTGAAAATGGCATCGTGTTCTTCTTCCGTAGCCCCATACATCAAAATGTCATCTTGGAAACATAACGTGTTTTTGACACCTTCCAACACTTGTTGCATCACTTTCTGGAAGATAGATGCCGCCGAGGCTAAACCAAACGGCATCCTTACAAACATGTAAGCACCAAACGGCGAGGAAAACGCCGTTAGCGGCCTAGAATCGGGGTGTAACTCGACTTGGTGGTAGGCCATGGACAAATCGATGACTGAGAAAAAAACACCCTTTACCCATTGTGCTCAACATTTCATTTATGTTGGGTAGAGGAAACCTCTCCACCCAGATGTTGTCGTTTAGGCTGCGTAAGTCAACACACACGCGGATACCCTTGTCGTTGGCCTTGGACGCTAAAACCAGGGGGGCCAACCATTCAGATGCATCAATGGGTTGTATAACCCCCATGTCGCATAGTTTGTCCAATTCGTTTTTTAGAACTTCTCTCAAGCGCAACGGCACGGGGCGCGCCCTATGAACTACTGGTTTTGCGCCTTTCTTAACTCTGATTTTGTGCTGGAACTCCTTCAGTTTACCTAGTTTGTCTGTAAACAGGTCAGGAAAGGCCTTTTGTAGACGATAGCATTCATTGTTGTCAAGGGTGTCTACCAAAATGACTTGTTCCTTGTTATTAGGATCAAGGATGATACCTAGTACTTTTTGGTGCTGCCAACCCAAAAGGTTCGCCCCTCTTTCAACCACATACACTTTTCCCATCATAGATCTGCCTTTAAATTCTATGTGGCTATTCAACATCCCCACTAAGGGAATGGGGTCTCTAGTGTACCCCTCAGGAGAAATGTCAGGGGGATGTAGCATGTTTTTGCTGCAACCTAGGATTTCCTCGAAGTCCTTTTCATTTATTAGAGTATACGGGGAACACGAATCAGCAAGCACTTCAATGGCTTTGTTGTCTATATGTATTACACATTTGGGATAGTTGGGCTTGGACGATTCATCACTGTCCTTGACTTGGAAAACGAATCTTGCCTGTGTTTCTCCACTGGGATTGCTGACCCTGGAAGTATTACTAGTCCCCTCCCTGCATACCCTGGCCAAATGCCCTCTTCTGTTGCATTTTTTACACATAATACTGCGTGCTGGGCAAAATGGGCTATTTGCTAAGTGTTTGCTGCTTCCACACCTGTAGCATTTCAAATTTTGACCCTCCTTGTGGACGGATAGATTTTTCGCACTTTCCCTATTATGCACCTTCAGCACTTCTCCATCAACTTCTTCACATTGAATGGGGGCGACCACTTCTTCCTTTGCTTTCATCTCTCTAACACACTTGGCCGTGTGCTCAATAGATTGGGCAATGGCAACGGCCTCCTTTAAGGACGGATTTTTTGCAAGTAATTTTTCCTGTACTTTCCCACTGTTAGTACATCTTACTAGTTGGTCTCTTATTAAAGAATCATTAAGCTCCCCAAAGTCGCACAATTGCGTCAAACCTCTAAGAGCCGCTATGTAATTATTGATGGATTCGCTCTTTCCTTGTACTCTGCTAAAGAATTTGTGGCGTTCAAGCACTACGTTGACCTTGTCTCCAAAATGAATTTCTAATTTCATCAGTGTCAGGTCGTACGCATCAGCATCATCCTCTTCCTCCAGTTCAGGCTCAGGTAAAGTTTCGTAAACTTTACGACCATGCACCCCCAAATTATGCAGTAGTATGTGTTGTTTACGCAACGGAGAAAACCTTTCTCCACCCATCGCAATCAAATAGGATTCGAACAGCTTAGTCCAGTCCTTCCAGTGTATTTCTGGATCACCACAATCATTTAAAAATGAGGGAGGTTGGCTCATGCCAGGTGTACCCATATTGTGTGAACTGGAAGGTACTTGGTTGACGTAACCTGTCTGGCAGGTGTGGGAAAACACCGTGCGGTCAATCACCCGCTGGCTAAAACCCCACTAACAGAGCCTTGTATAGGGGATACTCCAAGTCACACTAATCCCCTAGTTGCGCAATATAAGGTTGTGGGACTCTGGGGAAACCTGAGCTGAGGAGACCTTAATTAGCGTAGCTTACAGTGTGTGTGTGCGCATCACAGAACAGAACAGAAACGCACTGTAGTACAAGAAGCAGGGTTTCTACTTCCTTCTTTGGGTGTGCATCGTAGAACTCCTAGAAGGCACGTGGAATGTGTGCCCATCACAGTGGAAGCAAAACAAAGAAAATGGAACAGTCTTACTTTAAAAGACGATTTTTCTCCCTGGCTGGCAGGCCGCTGCGCAGAAACCGAAGATCGGTGACTTTCCGATTCACGGAGGCAGGACCCAGCTGATGTTGACTGGAACACCGGTGATCTGCCCTGAGGCGTCGACTGCCAGCTTCGCCGTGGAATCGTCTCGAAACTGCTGAAGCGCTGGAACTGACAGGAAGTATGTCGACTTCCAACTTCACCGTGGTCCCGGCTGGCACAGCTGAAACGCCGGTAACAGACAGGAGGCGTGTCACCCTCACAGCCGCTGAACTCAAAGAGGCGAGGGCGTGAACTTTACCGCTGCGAAGACAGAACCTGCCGGCTGACTGAGACGCCGGCAACTGACAGGAGGCGTGTCCCCTCACAGCCGCTGTATTCGATGAGGCGAAGACGTGAACTTTCCTGTTGCGGAGACAGCTGACTGAGGGAAACCCCAAGGTACGTACACTCCTCTAGTGTCAACACGCCTGGGGGAAACCAGAACATGTAGAGTTCCGCGCCGCTGACTGGATGACGAAGGCAGAGTCTTCCTCAGCTGAGGAGACGGAGGTTCCACGGCGGGTTTCCACCTCAGGATAAGCGGAGAGCACCATGAGGAGGTTGTCAATGACCCGGTTGCTACGCTTCGTCGCGTAGGTTCGTCGTGGAGTCAAACTGCCCCAAACGTTTTCCTGTCGTCCTCTTCAGCAAATATGGAGAGAATGTAACGAAAGGGGAGATGACAGGCTGCCCCCTGCGCAGAGACGTCGCCAGTGTTGTAGTTTGAAGAAAACCATGAAGTCAAGAAGACGAGGTAAGTAAAGCATTTATTTCCTGTCATCCGCTCTCCTGAACTGAAGAGCTCACCTCAACATTCTACTGTCACCTCTCAAGGGACATACCACCAGGGTGGGAAACAGAGGGGTGTGCGGAGCATACCATTTAATACAGAACTGAGATTACAACACATGGGCTGCTCAATATTTCTCTTAACACCCCCTGCTGAATCATTTTCTCGATTATGGGTGTTATTCCTTCAATTATTTCAGGTGTCAATCTGTATTGCGGTATGTTTGGGTAAACCACTCCCTCTTTTACAGTAATCTTTACTGGATCTACATTTCTCATCAGACCCACATCTTCTCCAGTAAAATCCCAAACTGCTGCTTATACTGTCTGTTTCAACTCTGGGGGTAATGCATCTGGATTAAATATTGCATATGTTCCCAAAGCCTCACATTCTCTGTTATCCATGGTCATTCTGTATAGAACATCCTCATCAGGTGTCTCAAAGGTTATTCCATCTGGAGTACAGAAAATAGTGCAATTCATCTTGCACAGCAGATCCCTGCCTAGCAAGTTCACAGGACTTGTGTCACACACCACGAATCGGTGCATGTCTGAAAATTTCCCTATTCTAACCCTTACTGGTTCAGTAAGTAGAGTTTTAATCTGTGTGTTGGACACACCAACTACTTGGATAGCTTTATCCGAGAGAGGAAGATTCTTTATATCTGCTGACCTGACAGTTGATCTCGTGGCCCCTGTGTCAACTAGAAATGTGACACTTTCACCATTAATTTTTCCATCTACAAAAGGCCCTGCCTGGTCTATTTCTAGAGTTGCGCCAGGTACACACTCTTCTTCCTCTCTTCGGCAACGTCAGAAGTCTCCCTCGGAGTCACTTCCCTCATTCTTCAGCCAGTACTGAGAAACTGCGATTGCGTGTTTTGGTTTGATTACCTGCTCTTCATCGTAGAATCCCGACTCTTGGCTGTACTTCTGAGATCCTCTTCTCTGTGGCAAGGGTGGTTTTGGCACCTGATTCTGCTGCTTATCAGCCTTCTGCTGTTGCCAATGCTGACCACACCCCTCACTCTGCACCTGCAAATTCAATGATGGATTATCATCATTAGTAGACGGTGGATTCTTACACTCGGATTTCCAGTGCCCCAATTTTCCACAGTTGTGGCAGGGGAACTTTTTCTTTGCTTCTTCGATATTCCCTTTCCCTTTTCCTGGACCAAACCTGGGCTTATTTCCTGGGTTATTTGCCTGTTCAACCAACTGAGCTTCCTGTCTTTCTGCAACTTTCACCTGTGCCCACATTGCCTTTTCTTTTAGCTTTCTCTGCTTTGCCTCAATCTCATCACTGAAGTATTTTGCATGTCTCAGAATCTCATCAATCTTCTTACTCTGCCAGTCTACGGCGTGCTGCCGTATCATTTCACTGATTTCCGGTCGCAAACCATACACAAATCTATACACAAAATGACTCAGATCCTTGTCACCCAGATGTTCATCTCCACTGAACTGCTTAAAAGCTAGTATCAGTCTTTCATAGTAAGCATGGACGGATTCTTTCAATTCTTGATGTGTTCGATCTATTTTAACCCAGTCTGTTTCCTTGGGGGGTACCTTATTTTTCAAGAAGGCCATAACCTGTTCATACTTCTTCATTACCTCCGGGTCTGGAGCTCCTGTTTTTGGATCTCTTGGGTATTCCTTAGTGGGCCAGTCTATGACTATTTTACATTCTGGCCACAGGTCTGCTGGTACAATTATATCAAACAGACTATTCAGGTCAATCCACAGTACTTTTGACAGCTTTACAAATCTGTCGACCTGTCTGTACCACTCAACGGGCTTTTCCCTTAGTCGAGGAAAATCATTTGTAAATTATAAAATATCCTGTCTGGTCCATGGGACATGTACGTACCCACCTCCTGGAATCTCTCTCATGGGGTAAGCTGTCACTGCCTTCTCTTTTTCTTTCAGGGGAAATGCCGAGTAAGTTCTATCTCCCCCATCCTCTCGCTTTCGGTACCATCTGTGTTTCCATCTTTCTACATCTCCCCATTTCTTCAGCAAGGCAATCATTTCCTTAATATGTCCTGTTCGACCTGCATTGTTCAGATTCTCAATGTCCTTATCTGAAAAATCCACTCGGTAAGGCTTTTGTTAAGCTTTTACCTTATCCATGTCAATTCCCAATTCACTGGCTATTCCTTTCAACCTGTCATGTATGTTCTTTGCTCTCCATGTGATGCTTTTGCACAGGAAGAGGATCTCCCCTTCCTGATAATTCTTCAGTGTTTCTGTAGGTATTGTTCCTACTATCATCTCTTCCATTTCCATACGTAGCCTAGCTACATCAATTCCCTGTGACTCTTTCTCCTTTTTCTGTAAAGTTTTCAGCCAATCATTCAAATCCTCAGCAGTTATCACAGATTTTTCTGCACCCCCTGGTTCTGTCACTCTTTGTGGTTCTAAAATTGATCCTCTGTTCCCTTCCACACATCCAGAATTCAAACTTGAGTTAGTCTGCACACTCAATTCTCCTCCACATATGGTATGTCTCCACTGATTTTCTCCTGCTCTCCATTGTGTTTCTCCTGCTCTCATTTCTGCCTGCTCCGGAGGAACAATCAATCTATTGCTCACATATGGTACTGTCAAACCATTCTCACCCGTCCTCTGCTTGTCAAAAATCGGTATAACCGGGCCTATTGTCACAGGCACTGTAACTGCCTCAAGATTTTTAGTCAGTTCTCTGATTTTCTCTATCAGTTCAAAGGTAGTACTTGCTAGTTCTCTGGTCTTTTCATCCTCAAGTTCATTCTCTCTTTCTATCTCTCTTTCTCTTTCTCTCTCTCTCTTTCTCTCTCTCTCTTTCTCTCTCTCTCTCTCTCTCTCTCTCTCTCTTTCTCTCTCTCTTTCTCTTTCTCTTTCTCTCTCTCTCTATCTCTCTCTCTTTCTCTTTCCGCCAGAGAACAACTGCTTTTCAACCCAGGGGTGGTACCCTCTGTCTTAATAATCCGTAGCGTGTCTCTCATCGGGGTCACTGCTGTTCCTACCTCTGGTTCTCGTCTATACGGGGGTGGTCTTTTATAGAGCATGTCCTCTAAGACATCATCATCAGACTCATTTGCCCCATATCTCCTGGGTTCTACATTATGTTCTTTCTCTGTACACTTTCTCCCTCCTGATTCCTCTGCCGTTCTCACAGGATATAATCCCTCGGTCATACTGGCATCTCGCCACCTTCTCATCCTGTCATGATGGGTTTTGCGATCATACTTTCGCCCAAACATGTATCGGTAGCTACCCCCACCCCTCTGCTTTTCTCGTTCATGCATTTCATCTTCCCATTCAGTCAGTGCCTCAAACTGCGTTGGCCTAGGCCGAGGTTCTAGATTCATCATCTGCTCCCGTAAGTTCCTCGGTATGGCCAGATTAAATGAACCATGTTCCGGGAACGCTAACACTCCATCGTCCTTTGTATAATTCACCCAGTTATCTAACCAAATACAGGTATGATACCCATACTTCGCAACCATGAAGGATGCCGGGGTTCTTATCGGGGGCAATAACTGTCCTTCCCTAGTCACTATGTCTTTATCCTAGTCGAACCAGTTCTTTACTTTACTAAGCAAGGATTTTTTCTTCTTTTCCTCAGCCTGATAGTACATTTTCCTGATTTTTCACTAGCTGTTTGTTCTTTCTACAACTGTACGATCTCTTGTCCAATTGCAGCGCGACTCACACCAACCCACCAATCCTGGAGCGTCTACGTCACTGACTCTGTCCGCGAATCCCAGCGCGACTCACACTAACGCACCAATCCTGGAGCGTCTACGTCACCCTGTATGTCTCCCAATCCCAGCGCGGCGTACACTAGCACACCAATCACCGTGCTTCTACTGTTCTAACCCACTGTCTAATCACAGCGCGGTCTCCCTGACGTCAGCAGTCGCTGCAGTCGCTTCTACTCCTGTCTCCTGTCTCTCGTCTACCCCTCCTTTACAAGACTACTTGGTAGACTTTGTTTCAACTTCTACGAGTCTGTTAGTTACAACATACAAACATCTCCATTGTCTGCTTTGCTAGCCACAGAACAGCAAAAGACCTTTCCCACGAGAATTCTGCCTTTGCCGAGAGCAGCGCTTACCTCTGCCCTACTACAGAATCGTTACTTCCGTTGATAAAGTAGCACATCCCTCTACTTTACCCTTCTAACAAGCATCAATTAACTGTTTTCCTCCGGAATGCTCCTAAGAGTTTCACAAATTAACTAGAATGCCTTCATTCTCGCACTTTCACACTAGAAAATGTAGTACATTCACACAGAATTCTGTCTTTCCCGAGAACAGCGAACAGTCTGTCCTACTACAGAATTATATCACACGTTAACAAAGCAGCGCTTACCTCTGCCCTGTCCTTCTAACAAGTTCCGAGAATACCTATTACCTCTCCAGCGGTAAGCTTTAACGGAATGCCATACGGATCCCTGAGACCTAAGACCAGAGTTTCACAGATAACCTTCGCTATCATACACACTCCTCTCACACAGAAAATACGTTTCTAATGGCAACACACGGCGATGCTACCTCTTCGAACCCAGACAATGCGACGCGCAACTTCAATTGTCACTCTTTTTCCCCTGTCTGCATACAGGGCCAACAATCCCGCCTTTTTCCGAGAGCAACACTCCCTCTGCTCTACTACGGAACTGTCACCGACTCCCTACGTCCCAGAAGCCGTTCACAATACATAAAACTCAACACGACTTCAACATATAGTGTTAGTACAAATATCAATCAATAATCAACAAGCCTATATACACGCAATTTCGCCAGACCAAGACAATAGCAAACCATCATTCTGCTACCAAGAAACTGGTGCAGATCGGAGCTTTTGAATCCCCTCTACTTCCACGGGCGGAGTGATCACACAGTCACACACGCATACACACATCACACGCTGGTGGGGCCTATTTCACCAACATTCATCCTAACCACTCTATCCGTGCCCCGTAAAGGAGAAAACACTTGCACAATACCTATCCAATCTGCCTGTACTTTGAGGTCAATGGCATCTGCTTAGTTGCTTATGAATCTAGCGAAAAACATTTCAAGGAATACACAAATAAATTCAATAAACATGACCAGAAATAATCACCGACACAGAGATTCAAACAGAATTATATGTTTATCTAAAATTGTAAGAAAAGCCAATTAAATGCAAATTCATTTCTCTTATATTTACCTATTCTGTCTAAATGTCAGATCCTAAGTCAGAACCGGTCCTCTGTAGAAGAATTAGAGTTTCCTGCCGTCATGTAGAGTCATCGTCCTCTCCGTCAGCATAGGGACCTCGGATCATCAGCTCGGGAAGAAGTGGCGCTAGACCTCTCTAGCCTACTATTATTTATACTAAAATTTACATTCTATAAAGTTACAATTCTTTGTTTGGAACGGATGAATGGCGGAAATAATGTCATCTTGGTACATTTTCGATATTGTGCGAGATTTTCTCACACATAGATTGTCCCAAATAATGAATAGCAGAATTGAATGTCCATGACTAATTCGATACATCTACGGATGTCTCTACTGGGTAAATTTGTTTCAAATGGTGGGATCATTATAAGTTCATGAAGTCAAAATTTCAAAATTGCAACATCTCCATCTTCCAGGGGCACTTGGCAGCTGTCCTGGACTTGTCATCATGCTCATGGCTTTTCAGTTCATCGGAGGTGCAAGGTCACAGGCAGAGCGAAGCCTTTTTGTAAAATTTCCATCTACTCGAATGCAGGCTGCGGGTGGTGGCCATTTTGTGGTAGGCCACATTAGACAACTTAAGTGAAAATAGACATAAAACAAAATTACTGCACGGAAATGATTATACAGTGTTATTCCCCTGCTAATACCCTTATGTGTGTGTATTTATCTAGCCATTTGCGACATCAAAAGCCATTAATGCATATTAATTATAAGCGCAAACACAATAACATCACATAAGCAACATCGATTTCGGTCAGTTTGCTCACCAACTTAGTTCACTTATTATTTTAGCCATGCAATAGCATTCCCACGTGTAATTCTTTTGTTAATAAGGTTGGTTAGACAACATTCGACAAACTTTTAATAATTAATAATTAATCAGTAGTACTTTTAGTTATAACATGCGAAAATGAAGCAGGTATTCGGTTTTAAAGTAAAAACCCTGCTCCATCAATCCCCCCTTTGGTGATATCTAATCACCACAAAAATCAAAACCCCAAAAATCAATTTAGTTTTCCCTTTTGGAAGAATTCAAAATATCTTCTTGTTCATGTTTTAAACCCTTGTTTCCATCTCATCTTCTTTTTTAGTTTCTATATACATGCTTTCTCTTAGCTCTTCCAATTCTATTTCTTGTGGATCTCTTTCTGGTTTCTTTTGTCTCCTTTTAACATTTTCTTTTGTGATTTTCTTTTTATTTCTTCTATATCTACAACACATACATCCTAATCTAAGGATCAATACTGCAACAATTACACAGGTTAATGGAAATAATATCTTACCAAAAATGGTACTACCTATTTTATCTATAAAGTTCTTAATAGCAATCATCTTATTAGCCATTTTAGTCCAGATACTTTCAGCTTCCAGTGGTACTAATTCTTCATGCAAATCTGTAATATTTTTGATATAAACTTTTAGATCTTTGCTTTCGTCAGGAATGTAAGTGCAACAATGTTGAACTTTCAGCATTCCACAGACTCCACCCTCTTTTGCCAAAAGAATGTCAAGGGCAAGTCGATTTTGCATCGCCATAGCACGCAAAGCAACCATTTCTGTATTAACCAAAAGAAAGCCTTCAGCGGTGCTTGTTGACAAGCGATCCACCACTGTTGACAGTTTTCGAATGCCAAATGCATTCAAAGAAATTCCCACTGCTGGAATTAAAGCTCCAAAAATATCTCCTACAATTTCTGTCCATGTTTCTCTTCTATAGCATGTTAATGTATTAGAATGTTCAGCATCATCTACTCTATCCATGTGAAAAATCTTTGGAAAGACCAGGCCAACATAACATGTACCAAACCAATGGTCAGGCAAACGGTAATAAGCCTTGTTCCCACAAATATAATACACTCCCGGGAAAACTGGATCTTCTCCTCCTCTAAATCCCCATCCAGTTGCAATAAAGTATGTATCATGGCACTCACTAGTCCCTATGAAATATTAATCATACTGGGATCTCTTTCTGGTAATGCACAGTTTTCCTTTCTGTTGGGCATCTATAGCCATAGTTGGACTGGCTCCATTTTTCAACTCCTTTTCTTTCTCAATATCCCACATTGTGTCACTCATTTTATGCACTTCTGCTTTCTTGTGCATGTTCAATCTTCTTCTCTCAACCATGTCTAGAACATTCTTCTCTTCTCCTTTCAAACTGCAAGTTAAATTATTTCTAAAAACATATTCTAATGTTAATTCTTTGGTTTCTAAAAAAATCTCACCTAAAGTGTTAGCTTCCTTTGCAGGATTCAGTGCTTTATTCATAGGCAGTTGCCCAAGAATATTATCTACATTAGACATATTATTATCTAATTTCCCTAACTGATAAAATATACTAATTAGCACACTACAGGAAATTCCATACGTAGCCGGAAGATGATGATAAGTCACTCCTTCCGAAACAGAGGCAGGTAATTGCATGCAGACGTAGCAATCCCTTACTTCCATTGTCTTTACGTACTCATACAACAATTTAGAAAAAACATTGCTAGAAAAATCATTAATTGACCTATCCTTATGTATATGTATATTGCTAGTTCTAGTCGGTACTATTTTCTGTGAACTTTTCCCTACATTAGTTTTGTTCTCAGTATGACCTTCTAAAGTGTCTATAGTGACTCTAAATGAAATCAATAGAGCAAGCACGCTCCAAAGCAGCATTAATAAACCTGTACAGCAGCAGCACATCTTGCACCATCTTTTCAGAAAGGTACATCTACTTTTATTATTCTCAGTGTTAGCCATTTTGTTAATTTGACCGTGTCTTTTGACTTAGCCTCTTCTACTCCTCTACTGAACTTTTAAGGGCAGCAAGAACCCAACAGATTTTTACAATCTATTTTTTTTTTTTAATATTGCTTCTTTTCTTCTCCCCTCCAAGTGACTCTCCTTGGATTTACTCAATTTGGATTTTCATCACTTTTCACTGTCTCCTCATCATCATCAAACTGTATAAGGTCCTGAACATCCGTCTCTTCTCCAATGTCGGACAAGATAACTCTCAGGATTCCCACAGCTTCTTCTTCAGCAACCTCCTTCAGTAAAGCCTCCTCTGGACTTCCTTGGCTGTCCGCCTCTTCTCCTTGTTCAGGCAGTGCCACATACGTCCATTCCGGTGACTTGTACCTCTGGTTTGGTTTCCTTATTCTTTTAGTTCTCTCGGGTATCTTTGTTTCTTCTTCTTTGGTTGGATTTTGACTTGACACTTCGTTCACTTGTTCAGCTTTCGATGAGTTAACTCGTGTCAGTCTGTACCTTAATCTCTTTATCTTATTTGGCCAAAGATCTCCTTTAGCATTTCTCTTTTGTTTTCCTTCTTTATTGTTTCTTTCTCCAAGCCAAGTTCTCTTTCTCAGAACTCGTCCTCCATGTATCTCATTGTCACTATCCTCAGACTCTGTCTCAGTTGCCTCTTGTTCATTAACAGTTTTCTTTTCCCCAACAACTTCCTTTTCTCCAACAGTCTCTTTTTCCACCAATTGAGATTTCCCTACTTCTGTCCCTCCTCGGGTCTCCGTCACGCAATCTTCTTGCTGTCTACTTGTCCCTTCACCTAGCTTGTTGTTGATGTTCCCTACACCTCCTCTGGGTTTTTCCGCAATCTGTCCCTCACTGTCTTTGTCTGTCCCTTTTTCTTCAATATTTATCTCAGGTGGAACTTGTCCAATTTCCCCTTGTGATTCAGGTGTCTCCTCTGTTAGAATGTTCTTTTCTTTTCTTTCTTTCTTTTTGTGTTGGTCACTGTCAATTGGAACCTCAGGTAATTCTTCTGAGTCTGAACTTGCTTCTGCAGTTTGCACTGTTCTCTTCAGAACCTCTTCTGGTGGGATGAAAATTTCCCTTGACTCACTTTCCCCACTTTCAGGATTCTTTTTCCTTCCTACTGTCTCACTGTTTGCATCATCACTGGAATCTGATTCTTCAAAGTATTCTTTTCCAGTACCCTCTCTTGGATTTGGAACTCTCAGTGTGTGACTTGCATGTATCCAATTTTTCACTCCAGCACACTTCACAGCAGTCGTGGTCAAGATAACTTGTCTTGGCCTTCCCCACCTTGGAACCAGGCAATTTCTTCTTCTGTGGACTTTTATCCTTACCCAGTCCCCTGGGCTCAGATCATGGGCTGGTTTCTTTTCAAGTGTGGTGGCGTCTTCTCCAACCTGGTGAAACACAGAATGAACTGCGTCAGCCAGGCCTTTACAGTAATCCAAAATCATGTCATCAGTTATTGTCATCAACTTGTTGACTGGTACATATGCATGCCTCAT
Organism: Triturus cristatus; assembly: GCF_964204655.1. Taxonomy (NCBI): domain Eukaryota; kingdom Metazoa; phylum Chordata; class Amphibia; order Caudata; family Salamandridae; genus Triturus; species Triturus cristatus. Next base: position 743,645,841 of record NC_140593.1, read on the forward strand.
TGCTCGTCCCATGATAATTTCATGTGGACTCAAACCTGTCGTTCTGTCTGGAGTAGACCTAATGGTCATCAGGACTAGAGGCAAGACATCAGGCCATTTCATTCCTGTGGCTAAGCACATTTTGCCAATTCTGTTTTTGATGGTACCATTCATTTGTTCAACCACCCCAGAAGCCTCTGGTCGGTAAGCACAATGTAACTTCTGCTGTACACTTAATGCTTCACAAATTAAACTCATGATTTCATTATAAAAATGTCCTCCTCTGTCTGATTCAATTGTTACTGGGAACCCGCACCTTGGGATGAACTCTCTTAACAGTAATTTGGCCACTGTTATCCCATCATTTCTTCTTGTTGGATATGCCTCCACCCACCTGGAGAACAAACAGACCACCACCAGGACATACCTCAATCTGTTGACTGGGGGCATTTCAATGAATTCAATCTGCATTCTTGTGAAGGGTCCCCCCTCTCTGCCTATTGTTCCTAAACTCACCACTGTTTTCTTTCCAGGATTGAATTGCTGACATATCAGACATCTCTGACAGAGACTTTCTGCTATCAGCCTGAACTTTGGACTGTACCAGGTTTGCTTAAAGGCTCTTATCATAGCATCCCTCCCCAGGTGTCCTTGGCCATGATACATCCTTGCCATCGTTGATAGCATGCTATTTGGCATGACTGGTCTTCCATCCCTATAGACCCACACATGATCTTTTTCTCTAGGTGCACAACCTGCTTTCACCCAATCTCTCATTTCTTCATCTCCTGCCTCATCCTGCAGCTGTTTTACTTCCTCCCATGTTCCCACCTCATTAGTAAATATTAAGGAACAAGAAGACATTTCTCGCTCTTTACTCCTGTTAATTGAATGATTGTTTCTTGCACAGTATTGTGCTATGTCTTTGGCGAACTTGTTTCCCACAGTTACAAAATCATCACCATGACCATGAGCAGCACATTTTACAACTGCTAGTTCTTTAGGCAGCTGTATCGCCTCCAGCTGTTTTCCAACCACTTCAGCATTCTTTATGGGAGTTCCACTTGAGGTCAGGAAACCTCTTTGTAGCCATAGCTGGCCAAAATCATGGACAACTCCGAAGCCATACTGGCTGTCAGTCATCACAGTCACTCTCACACTTCTCCCAATCTTGCATGCTTTTGTCAGTGCCACCAATTCTGCCACCTGAGCGGATTTAACTCTTTTCAAGGGTGATGCTTCCACAACTTCCGAGACTTTGCACACAGCGTATGCAGCACTTAACACTCCTTCATCTGTTCTCAGACAAGATCCATCCACAAACAACACATGATCACTTTCAGGCAGTGGCAGATCTCTTATGTCTGGCCTTGGCTTTGTACAGTAATCTAGTACATCCAGGCAGTCATGATCAACATCATTTCTCACTCCCACACATTCAGCATCAGGCAACAGTGTCGCTGGATTCACATTCACGCATCTCTCCAGGCTTACATTGGTTGCACCAAGAATAACTTTCTCATATTTAGTCAGCCGACTATGAGACATGAACTGCGTCCGGCTCCTTGTTAAAAGGATTGCCACATCATGAGGTACAAATACCCTTACAGGGTATCCCATTATGATTCCCTCACTTTGTTCCAGACTTTTGCAAGTAGCAGCTACTGCTTTCAGGCAACCTGGTAAAACCACAGCTACTGTGTCAAGAGTTGCTAAGAAATAGGCAATTGGCCTCCTCAGACGTCCATGTTTCTGGATTAACACTGAAAGTGCACATCCATTTCTCTCACTACAATACAGCTCAAATTCCTTTTCATAATCAGGCATTCCTAGGGCAGGAGCTTCACATAGTCTGTCTTTCAGCTCTCTGAATGCAGCCATTTCTTCTGGGTTGAGTTCCAATGGGTCTTTCACCTCACCTTTGGTCAATTTTATCAATGGTTTGGCAATCAGGGAAAAATTACTTATCCACTGACGACAGTAACCCACCATTCCCAGGAACATTCTCACCTCTCTTTGTGTCATTGGGGCTCTCATTCCTCTAATGATTTTGATCCTGTCAATGGTCACTTTTCTCAGGCCTTTCTCAATATTATGTCCCAGATACTGGACTTCTTTCTTACAGAACTGCAATTTGGCTGGAGATACTTTTAACCCTCCATCTGCCAAGTGATTCAGTAATGCAATGGTATCTACTTCACAAGCTTCACGTGTTTTTGATGCCACAAGTAGGTCATCAATATATTGGACCAAGACTGAATTTTCAGGCATTGTCAGACTTTCCAGAGATTTCTTTAGCAATTGATTAAATATTGACGGGTTCTCGGTATACCCCTGTGGAATTCGGCACCATGCCAAAATCCGTTCTCCAAATCTAAAAGAAAATATTGGCTGGCTGTCATGATGCAATGGGATTGAAAAGAAAGCATGACACAAATCAATTACTGTATATCATTCTGCATCATGGGGAATCTGATACAAAATCACTGATGGATTTGGCACAATAGGACAACATGGCACAACAATCTTGTTAATTTTTCTCAAATCCTGTACTATTCTGAACTTTCCATTAGGTTTCTTCAGTCCCATTATTGGTGAATTACATGGTGTTGTAGTTTGAAGAAAACCATGAAGTCAAGAAGACGAGGTAAGTAAAGCATTTATTTCCTGTCATCCGCTCTCCTGAACTGAAGAGCTCACCTCAACATTCTACTGTCACCTCTCAAGGGACATACCACCAGGGTGGGAAACAGAGGGGTGTGCGGAGCATACCATTTAATACAGAACTGAGATTACAACACATCTCCCTATATATGTATTAAGTGAAAACATAACATGACATATGCATTTTTGGCATCCCTGATACACCAACTACAGTTGCGATGCCACTGCGATTCTGTCCTTGCTCCACGTCTGACCATTCTCTAGGCGTACCACATTCTTGCCATCTTTATCCACTTTTTGTTGTGTCTGATACTTGCTCAACCCAGGTTGTACATGTGTGGGCTTCTTTACAACTACAGTGGTACCCCTCGTGTACTCTTGTGTTTTGACTCCCTGACTATGATCATACCAACCCTTGTACCTACTTTGATGTTGGGATCTCAGCTGCTTACTGACCCCCAGGTCTGGGTTCACCATTTTTCCACCTCCCAGCCAGTGCGGGACTAGTTTGGTACACGGTTCCCTTCCCCTTAAGTTGACAAACGGAGACACTCCCGTGACCAGATTGGGGGTAGTGTGGTATGCCCAAATGCACTCTCTCAGGGAATCTTCCACGTTGAACCCACTAGCAATGGCCAACTGAATGTGCTCTTTTATGAACCTGTTAGTTCTCTCCACCAACCCATTAGCTCTCGGACAATAGAGTGCAGTTCTCTCGTGTTTTATGTTCAACTCTTCGAGAAAAGTGGTCATGGCCTCTGAGGTAAACTGCACTCCATTGTCTGTAACCAACGTTGCCGGAATGCCTTCATATACAAATACATTTTTCAAGAATGTGATGAGGTTACTCGTGGTAGTCTGCGGTGTGAACTTTACGTTTACCCAATGTGACGTGTAGTCCACCAAAACAAACATAAACCTCTTCTGGGTGCCAAGAACTTCCATGGGACCAATTATGTCGACTGCCAATTTGGTCCACGGAACTTCTGGCACTTCTACAGGGGATAAAGGTGTCTTACGTGTAACCTTGCTCTTATCACTACTAGCGCAGCTGTTGCATTCCTTTACTTTAATCTCAATCATGGAGTCCATCTTTGGAAACCAGAAATCATTCCTGACTTTGCATTTGGTCAGGCTCCTCCCCAAATGGCCCTCATGGGCCAGGTCAATCATTTTGTTTCTCATGCTGTAAGGAGGAACAACTCTTTTCCCCCTATGTATTATATCCGACATAACTGATAATTCATATCTCACTTCCCAGAAATCCTTAACTTCTTCTGGAACTTGAGAACGGTGTTCAGGCCAACCATTGAGAATTAGCTCTCTGAGGATACTCATTTCCTTGTCCCCCGCCATGCTTTTCTCCCACTCTTCCTTTGACAAGGAAGAAAGATGCATTGAAAAAATAGGAGCGTCTAACTGTTCTTCTTTTGCATACTCCTGCAGGGGTGCCCTTGACAAGTAGTCTGCAATTATATTCTTTGGACCTGGTAAATACTCTACCTTGAAGCAATAGTTTTGTAACCCCAGGACCCATTTAGCAATTCGTGGGGAATTGTTGTGTATATTTTTTGGTGAAAACATGAAGGTCAAAGGCTTGTGGTCAGTGTGTATGACAAATTGTATCCCCCACAGGAAAAATTTAAAATGGTTCACTGCCCAGAAACACGCCAAAGCCTCCCTCTCAATCACGGAATAGTTCTTCTCCGCTGAGTTGAGCGTCCGTGATGCAAATGCAATAATGGTGACCTTCCCTTGTTCATGTTGAGATAGCATTGCTCCCAACCCTTTGTTGGAAGCATCTGTGGTCAGGACCGTTTTCTTGCATGGGTCGAATGCGCCCAACGCAGGTGACTCAAGAATGCTCTTCTTTATTGCCTTAACCGCCATGCTGTGTTTTTCCTCCCACAGAAATTCCTTGTCTTTTTTTAGCATGTCACGCAACTCATCACACATGTCAGCAAAGTTCCTTACATATTTAGACATGTATTCGGCAAGACCTAGGAATGATTTAAGTTCTTCCTTGTTGGTAGGATCATGGGCGTCCATAACTGCTTGGACCAAACTATACTTAGGTTTGAACCCATCTTTGGAAATAGTATGACCCAAATAGTCAACAGAGTCTACTTTAATTTTACACTTTTCCAGTTTCACGGTTAACCCCGCCCTGGTCAATCTTTGACACACCGTGTTGAAAATGGCATCGTGTTCTTCTTCCGTAGCCCCATACATCAAAATGTCATCTTGGAAACATAACGTGTTTTTGACACCTTCCAACACTTGTTGCATCACTTTCTGGAAGATAGATGCCGCCGAGGCTAAACCAAACGGCATCCTTACAAACATGTAAGCACCAAACGGCGAGGAAAACGCCGTTAGCGGCCTAGAATCGGGGTGTAACTCGACTTGGTGGTAGGCCATGGGCAAATCGATGACTGAGAAAAAACACCCTTTACCCATTGTGCTCCAACATTTCATTTATGTTGGGTAGAGGAAACCTCTCCACCCAGATGTTGTCGTTTAGGCTGCGTAAGTCAACACACACGCGGATACCCTTGTCGTTGGCCTTGGACGCTAAAACCAGGGGGGCCAACCATTCAGATGCATCAATGGGTTGTATAACCCCCATGTCGCATAGTTTGTCCAATTCGTTTTTTAGAACTTCTCTCAAGCGCAACGGCACGGGGCGCGCCCTATGAACTACTGGTTTTGCGCCTTTCTTAACTCTGATTTTGTGCTGGAACTCCTTCAGTTTACCTAGTTTGTCTGTAAACAGGTCAGGAAAGGCCTTTTGTAGACGATAGCATTCATTGTTGTCAAGGGTGTCTACCAAAATGACTTGTTCCTTGTTATTAGGATCAAGGATGATACCTAGTACTTTTTGGTGCTGCCAACCCAAAAGGTTCGCCCCTCTTTCAACCACATACACTTTTCCCATCATAGATCTGCCTTTAAATTCTATGTGGCTATTCAACATCCCCACTAAGGGAATGGGGTCTCTAGTGTACCCCTCAGGAGAAATGTCAGGGGGATGTAGCATGTTTTTGCTGCAACCTAGGATTTCCTCGAAGTCCTTTTCATTTATTAGAGTATACGGGGAACACGAATCAGCAAACACTTCAATGGCTTTGTTGTCTATATGTATTACACATTTGGGATAGTTGGGCTTGGACGATTCATCACTGTCCTTGACTTGGAAAACGAATCTTGCCTGTGTTTCTCCACTGGGATTGCTGACCCTGGAAGTATTACTAGTCCCCTCCCTGCATACCCTGGCCAAATGCCCTCTTCTGTTGCATTTTTTACACATAATACTGCGTGCTGGGCAAAATGGGCTATTTGCTAAGTGGTTGCTGCTTCCACACCTGTAGCATTTCAAATTTTGACCCTCCTTGTGGACGGATAGATTTTTCGCACTTTCCCTATTATGCACCTTCAGCACTTCTCCATCAACTTCTTCACATTGAATGGGGGCGACCACTTCTTCCTTTGCTTTCATCTCTCTAACACACTTGGCCGTGTGCTCAATAGATTGGGCAATGGCAACGGCCTCCTTTAAGGACGGATTTTTTGCAAGTAATTTTTCCTGTACTTTCCCACTGTTAGTACATCTTACTAGTTGGTCTCTTATTAAAGAATCATTAAGCTCCCCAAAGTCGCACAATTGCGTCAAACCTCTAAGAGCCGCTATGTAATTATTGATGGATTCGCTCTTTCCTTGTACTCTGCTAAAGAATTTGTGGCGTTCAAGCACTACGTTGACCTTGTCTCCAAAATGAATTTCTAATTTCATCAGTGTCAGGTCGTACGCATCAGCATCATCCTCTTCCTCCAGTTCAGGCTCAGGTAAAGTTTCGTAAACTTTACGACCATGCACCCCCAAATTATGCAGTAGTATGTGTTGTTTACGCAACGGAGAAAACCTTTCTCCACCCATCGCAATCAAATAGGATTCGAACAGCTTAGTCCAGTCCTTCCAGTGTATTTCTGGATCACCACAATCATTTAAAAATGAGGGAGGTTGGCTCATGCCAGGCGTACCCATATTGTGTGAACTGGAAGGTACTTGGTTGACGTAACCTGTCTGGCAGGTGTGGGAAAACACCGTGCGGTCAATCACCCGCTGGCTAAAACCCCACTAACAGAGCCTTGTATAGGGGATACTCCAAGTCACACTAATCCCCTAGTTGCGCAATATAAGGTTGTGGGACTCTGGGGAAACCTGAGCTGAGGAGACCTTAATTAGCGTAGCTTACAGTGTACTACAGTGCGCATCACAGAACAGAACAGAAACGCACTGTAGTACAAGAAGCAGGGGTTCTACTTCCTTCTTTGGGTGTGCATCGTAGAACTCCTAGAAGGCACGTGGAATGTGTGCCCATCACAGTGGAAGCAAAACAAAGAAAATGGAACAGTCTTACTTTAAAAGACGATTTTTCTCCCTGGCTGGCAGGCCGCTGCGCAGAAACCGAAGACCGGTGACTTTCCGATTCACGGAGGCAGGACCCAGCTGATGTTGACTGGAACACCGGTGATCTGCCCTGAGGCGTCGACTGCCAGCTTCGCCGTGGAATCGTCTCGAAACTGCTGAAGCGCTGGAACTGACAGGAAGTATGTCGACTTCCAACTTCACCGTGGTCCCGGCTGGCACAGCTGAAACGCCGGTAACAGACAGGAGGCGTGTCACCCTCACAGCCGCTGAACTCAAAGAGGCGAGGGCGTGAACTTTACCGCTGCGAAGACAGAACCTGCCGGCTGACTGAGACGCCGGCAACTGACAGGAGGCGTGTCCCCTCACAGCCGCTGTATTCGATGAGGCGAAGACGTGAACTTTCCTGTTGCGGAGACAGCTGACTGAGGGAAACCCCAAGGTACGTACACTCCTCTAGTGTCAACACGCCTGGGGGAAACCAGAACATGTAGAGTTCCGCGCCGCTGACTGGATGACGAAGGCAGAGTCTTCCTCAGCTGAGGAGACGGAGGTTCCACGGCGGGTTTCCACCTCAGGATAAGCGGAGAGCACCATGAGGAGGTTGTCAATGACCCGGTTGCTACGCTTCGTCGCGTAGGTTCGTCGTGGAGTCAAACTGCCCCAAACGTTTTCCTGTCGTCCTCTTCAGCAAATATGGAGAGAATGTAACGAAAGGGGAGATGACAGGCTGCCCCCTGCGCAGAGACGTCGCCAGTGTTGTAGTTTGAAGAAAACCATGAAGTCAAGAAGACGAGGTAAGTAAAGCATTTATTTCCTGTCATCCGCTCTCCTGAACTGAAGAGCTCACCTCAACATTCTACTGTCACCTCTCAAGGGACATACCACCAGGGTGGGAAACAGAGGGGTGTGCGGAGCATACCATTTAATACAGAACTGAGATTACAACACATGGGCTGCTCAATATTTCTCTTAACACCCCCTGCTGAATCATTTTCTCGATTATGGGTGTTATTCCTTCAATTATTTCAGGTGTCAATCTGTATTGCGGTATGTTTGGGTAAACCACTCCCTCTTTTACAGTAATCTTTACTGGATCTACATTTCTCATCAGACCCACATCTTCTCCAGTAAAATCCCAAACTGCTGCTTATACTGTCTGTTTCAACTCTGGGGGTAATGCATCTGGATTAAATATTGCATATGTTCCCAAAGCCTCACATTCTCTGTTATCCATGGTCATTCTGTATAGAACATCCTCATCAGGTGTCTCAAAGGTTATTCCATCTGGAGTACAGAAAATAGTGCAATTCATCTTGCACAGCAGATCCCTGCCTAGCAAGTTCACAGGACTTGTGTCACACACCACGAATCGGTGCATGTCTGAAAATTTCCCTATTCTAACCCTTACTGGTTCAGTAAGTAGAGTTTTAATCTGTGTGTTGGACACACCAACTACTTGGATAGCTTTATCCGAGAGAGGAAGATTCTTTATATCTGCTGACCTGACAGTTGATCTCGTGGCCCCTGTGTCAACTAGAAATGTGACACTTTCACCATTAATTTTTCCATCTACAAAAGGCCCTGCCTGGTCTATTTCTAGAGTTGCGCCAGGTACACACTCTTCTTCCTCTCTTCGGCAACGTCAGAAGTCTCCCTCGGAGTCACTTCCCTCATTCTTCAGCCAGTACTGAGAAACTGCGATTGCGTGTTTTGGTTTGATTACCTGCTCTTCATCGTAGAATCCCGACTCTTGGCTGTACTTCTGAGATCCTCTTCTCTGTGGCAAGGGTGGTTTTGGCACCTGATTCTGCTGCTTATCAGCCTTCTGCTGTTGCCAATGCTGACCACACCCCTCACTCTGCACCTGCAAATTCAATGATGGATTATCATCATTAGTAGACGGTGGATTCTTACACTCGGATTTCCAGTGCCCCAATTTTCCACAGTTGTGGCAGGGGAACTTTTTCTTTGCTTCTTCGATATTCCCTTTCCCTTTTCCTGGACCAAACCTGGGCTTATTTCCTGGGTTATTTGCCTGTTCAACCAACTGAGCTTCCTGTCTTTCTGCAACTTTCACCTGTGCCCACATTGCCTTTTCTTTTAGCTTTCTCTGCTTTGCCTCAATCTCATCACTGAAGTATTTTGCATGTCTCAGAATCTCATCAATCTTCTTACTCTGCCAGTCTACGGCGTGCTGCCGTATCATTTCACTGATTTCCGGTCGCAAACCATACACAAATCTATACACAAAATGACTCAGATCCTTGTCACCCAGATGTTCATCTCCACTGAACTGCTTAAAAGCTAGTATCAGTCTTTCATAGTAAGCATGGACGGATTCTTTCAATTCTTGATGTGTTCGATCTATTTTAACCCAGTCTGTTTCCTTGGGGGGTACCTTATTTTTCAAGAAGGCCATAACCTGTTCATACTTCTTCATTACCTCCGGGTCTGGAGCTCCTGTTTTTGGATCTCTTGGGTATTCCTTAGTGGGCCAGTCTATGACTATTTTACATTCTGGCCACAGGTCTGCTGGTACAATTATATCAAACAGACTATTCAGGTCAATCCACAGTACTTTTGACAGCTTTACAAATCTGTCGACCTGTCTGTACCACTCAACGGGCTTTTCCCTTAGTCGAGGAAAATCATTTGTAAATTATAAAATATCCTGTCTGGTCCATGGGACATGTACGTACCCACCTCCTGGAATCTCTCTCATGGGGTAAGCTGTCACTGCCTTCTCTTTTTCTTTCAGGGGAAATGCCGAGTAAGTTCTATCTCCCCCATCCTCTCGCTTTCGGTACCATCTGTGTTTCCATCTTTCTACATCTCCCCATTTCTTCAGCAAGGCAATCATTTCCTTAATATGTCCTGTTCGACCTGCATTGTTCAGATTCTCAATGTCCTTATCTGAAAAATCCACTCGGTAAGGCTTTTGTTAAGCTTTTACCTTATCCATGTCAATTCCCAATTCACTGGCTATTCCTTTCAACCTGTCATGTATGTTCTTTGCTCTCCATGTGATGCTTTTGCACAGGAAGAGGATCTCCCCTTCCTGATAATTCTTCAGTGTTTCTGTAGGTATTGTTCCTACTATCATCTCTTCCATTTCCATACGTAGCCTAGCTACATCAATTCCCTGTGACTCTTTCTCCTTTTTCTGTAAAGTTTTCAGCCAATCATTCAAATCCTCAGCAGTTATCACAGATTTTTCTGCACCCCCTGGTTCTGTCACTCTTTGTGGTTCTAAAATTGATCCTCTGTTCCCTTCCACACATCCAGAATTCAAACTTGAGTTAGTCTGCACACTCAATTCTCCTCCACATATGGTATGTCTCCACTGATTTTCTCCTGCTCTCCATTGTGTTTCTCCTGCTCTCATTTCTGCCTGCTCCGGAGGAACAATCAATCTATTGCTCACATATGGTACTGTCAAACCATTCTCACCCGTCCTCTGCTTGTCAAAAATCGGTATAACCGGGCCTATTGTCACAGGCACTGTAACTGCCTCAAGATTTTTAGTCAGTTCTCTGATTTTCTCTGTCAGTTCAAAGGTAGTACTTGCTAGTTCTCTGGTCTTTTCATCCTCAAGTTCATTCTCTCTTTCTATCTCTCTTTCTCTTTCTCTCTCTCTCTTTCTCTCTCTCTCTTTCTCTCTCTCTCTCTCTCTCTCTCTCTCTCTTTCTCTCTCTCTTTCTCTTTCTCTTTCTCTCTCTCTCTATCTCTCTCTCTTTCTCTTTCCGCCAGAGAACAACTGCTTTTCAACCCAGGGGTGGTACCCTCTGTCTTAATAATCCGTAGCGTGTCTCTCATCGGGGTCACTGCTGTTCCTACCTCTGGTTCTCGTCTATACGGGGGTGGTCTTTTATAGAGCATGTCCTCTAAGACATCATCATCAGACTCATTTGCCCCATATCTCCTGGGTTCTACATTATGTTCTTTCTCTGTACACTTTCTCCCTCCTGATTCCTCTGCCGTTCTCACAGGATATAATCCCTCGGTCATACTGGCATCTCGCCACCTTCTCATCCTGTCATGATGGGTTTTGCGATCATACTTTCGCCCAAACATGTATCGGTAGCTACCCCCACCCCTCTGCTTTTCTCGTTCATGCATTTCATCTTCCCATTCAGTCAGTGCCTCAAACTGCGTTGGCCTAGGCCGAGGTTCTAGATTCATCATCTGCTCCCGTAAGTTCCTCGGTATGGCCAGATTAAATGAACCATGTTCCGGGAACGCTAACACTCCATCATCCTTTGTATAATTCACCCAGTTATCTAACCAAATACAGGTATGATACCCATACTTCGCAACCATGAAGGATGCCGGGGTTCTTATCGGGGGCAATAACTGTCCTTCCCTAGTCACTATGTCTTTATCCTAGTCGAACCAGTTCTTTACTTTACTAAGCAAGGATTTTTTCTTCTTTTCCTCAGCCTGATAGTACATTTTCCTGATTTTTCACTAGCTGTTTGTTCTTTCTACAACTGTACGATCTCTTGTCCAATTGCAGCGCGACTCACACCAACCCACCAATCCTGGAGCGTCTACGTCACTGACTCTGTCCGCGAATCCCAGCGCGACTCACACTAACGCACCAATCCTGGAGCGTCTACGTCACCCTGTATGTCTCCCAATCCCAGCGCGGAGTACACTAGCACACCAATCACCGTGCTTCTACTGTTCTAACCCACTGTCTAATCACAGCGCGGTCTCCCTGACGTCAGCAGTCGCTGCAGTCGCTTCTACTCCTGTCTCCTGTCTCTCGTCTACCCCTCCTTTACAAGACTACTTGGTAGACTTTGTTTCAACTTCTACGAGTCTGTTAGTTACAACATACAAACATCTCCATTGTCTGCTTTGCTAGCCACAGAACAGCAAAAGACCTTTCCCACGAGAATTCTGCCTTTCCCGAGAGCAGCGCTTACCTCTGCCCTACTACAGAATCGTTACTTCCGTTGATAAAGTAGCACATCCCTCTACTTTACCCTTCTAACAAGCATCAATTAACTGTTTTCCTCCGGAATGCTCCTAAGAGTTTCACAAATTAACTAGAATGCCTTCATTCTCGCACTTTCACACTAGAAAATGTAGTACATTCACACAGAATTCTGTCTTTCCCGAGAACAGCGAACAGTCTGTCCTACTACAGAATTATATCACACGTTAACAAAGCAGCGCTTACCTCTGCCCTGTCCTTCTAACAAGTTCCGAGAATACCTATTACCTCTCCAGCGGTAAGCTTTAACGGAATGCCATACGGATCCCTGAGACCTAAGACCAGAGTTTCACAGATAACCTTCGCTATCATACACACTCCTCTCACACAGAAAATACGTTTCTAATGGCAACACACGGCGATGCTACCTCTTCGAACCCAGACAATGCGACGCGCAACTTCAATTGTCACTCTTTTTCCCCTGTCTGCATACAGGGCCAACAATCCCGCCTTTTTCCGAGAGCAACACTCCCTCTGCTCTACTACGGAACTGTCACCGACTCCCTACGTCCCAGAAGCCGTTCACAATACATAAAACTCAACACGACTTCAACATATAGTGTTAGTACAAATATCAATCAATAATCAACAAGCCTATATACACGCAATTTCGCCAGACCAAGACAATAGCAAACCATCATTCTGCTACCAAGAAACTGGTGCAGATCGGAGCTTTTGAATCCCCTCTATTTCCACGGGCGGAGTGATCACACAGTCACACACGCATACACACATCACACGCTGGTGGGGCCTATTTCACCAACATTCATCCTAACCACTCTATCCGTGCCCCGTAAAGGAGAAAACACTTGCACAATACCTATCCAATCTGCCTGTACTTTGAGGTCAATGGCATCTGCTTAGTTGCTTATGAATCTAGCGAAAAACATTTCAAGGAATACACAAATAAATTCAATAAACATGACCAGAAATAATCACCGACACAGAGATTCAAACAGAATTATATGTTTATCTAAAATTGTAAGAAAAGCCAATTAAATGCAAATTCATTTCTCTTATATTTACCTATTCTGTCTAAATGTCAGATCCTAAGTCAGAACCGGTCCTCTGTAGAAGAATTAGAGTTTCCTGCCGTCATGTAGAGTCATCGTCCTCTCCGTCAGCATAGGGACCTCGGATCATCAGCTCGGGAAGAAGTGGCGCTAGACCTCTCTAGCCTACTATTATTTATACTAAAATTTACATTCTATAAAGTTACAATTCTTTGTTCGGAACGGATGAATGGCGGAAATAATGTCATCTTGGTACATTTTCGATATTGTGCGAGATTTTCTCACACATAGATTGTCCCAAATAATGAATAGCAGAATTGAATGTCCATGACTAATTCGATACATCTACGGATGTCTCTACTGGGTAAATTTGTTTCAAATGGTGGGATCATTATAAGTTCATGAAGTCAAAATTTCAAAATTGCAACATCTCCATCTTCCAGGGGCACTTGGCAGCTGTCCTGGACTTGTCATCATGCTCATGGCTTTTCAGTTCATCGGAGGTGCAAGGTCACAGGCAGAGCGAAGCCTTTTTGTAAAATTTCCATCTACTCGAATGCAGGCTGCGGGTGGTGGCCATTTTGTGGTAGGCCACATTAGACAACTTAAGTGAAAATAGACATAAAACAAAATTACTGCACGGAAATGATTATACAGTGTTATTCCCCTGCTAATACCCTTATGTGTGTGTATTTATCTAGCCATTTGCGACATCAAAAGCCATTAATGCATATTAATTATAAGCGCAAACACAATAACATCACATAAGCAACATCGATTTCGGTCAGTTTGCTCACCAACTTAGTTCACTTATTATTTTAGCCATGCAATAGCATTCCCACGTGTAATTCTTTTGTTAATAAGGTTGGTTAGACAACATTCGACAAACTTTTAATAATTAATAATTAATCAGTAGTACTTTTAGTTATAACATGCGAAAATGAAACAGGTATTCGGTTTTAAAGTAAAAACCCTGCTCCATCAGTTGCACCATAGAAGCGCCTCACCCTCACCTGTGGTCGTGGAAGTGGCAGTGCTGAGTCCCTTGTAGAACCCTGGGACTCGTAGTCCCACCAAGGTGGATGGCGGCCCCAAAAGCGTCTTGTGGGAACGTAGCGGCGATTTAAAATGGAGATGGTCACTCTGGGCTTAGACTTCCGCCAGAGTATGCAGGTATGAGACAGGAAAAAGTGCCAAGATGCTCCTTTCAGTTTGAGCGCGTCCTGCACTGCGAGAGGAGAGGCTGCGCTTTGTAGCGCGATGGAAGCACCTCCCCCTCACCTGTGGTCACAGAAGTGGCAGTGCTGAGTCCCTTGCAGCACCCTGGGACTCGTAGTCCCACCAGGGTGGATGACAGCCCCAAAAGCGTCTCGAGGGAACGTAGTGGCGATTTCAAATGGAGATGGTCACTCTGGGCTTAGACTCCCACCAGAGTATGCAGGTATGAGACAGGAGCAAGCGGCCAAGATGCCCCCTTCAGTTCCAGAGCGTCTATTATGAACAATCCAACGATAGTGTCAGATCATAAATCTTCAATCTAATTCATTGTATGTTAAGTCAAGTAAGCTGACTGATGCAGTATTGCGTCGGCGATGAAAGATGTTAATGGATTCAACGTATATTCATTTTATTGGTTTGTGTCTGCGGGAGTTCATTAATATTACTATTAATAGGGGCTCAATCATCTCAATAATTGTTTGAGATACCCCAAGGCTTTTGCTCCCAGCCAAACGCTAGCTTTCACCATTCGTAAGGATGTAGTGGATTGGACCATTGAGGAGCAGGAGCAGGAGCAGGAAAAACATTCCGTTATGCAGGGGTCTCAAATTAGCTCTGCTGGCGCATCTAGAATTTTTGAACAGTTGACCACTCTGCAAATGCAATTTACCTAAAGGATTTGGGGCCGGACAAGGTTGAAATATCAGTCAAAACGCCTGGCATGTTTCAAAAATAGTGCTGAGATGGGCTTTATTGCCATTCCAAATAAAGGATGAGAAATTAGAATTTTGAAATTGAGATTTGAAAACTTAAAAAGCTCATTATAAAAGAGGTTGTCAAAGTGCAGTAGGAACCTTATACAAGGTGTTAGGGGTGTAACAGGAAAGATAGTATCTAGCCACTCAATAATTCTGGCTGTGGTGCATTGTATACCAATGAATGCATGGCCACTCTGGGCATGATAGATTTCTATCTGCAGGCTGTTCATCTTAACAAACTTACAGAAGAACAGTTAATCGATCTTGATGCTCTAATTACACTGGAAGGGCTTTAAAGAGCTATTTCACAGCTAGCGTCAGGAAAGGCTACTGGCCTTCACTCCATTCCATCAAAAGTCTAAGAAATCTCAAGAAATAATCAATCCACTCCTTTTAAAGCTCATCAGTTCCATCGCCTTCTTAAATTCGGTGCCACATTCTTGGGGGGAAAACTTTTATTACTGTGTTCTTAAGGCAAAATAAGGATCCACTTAATCGAGGGTCATTGCGGTCGATTACCTTAATAAACGGTGAATTCGAATCGCTTAGCAGCAGTAATAACCTGCTTAGTTGACTCCATGCAACATGGTTTTATCCCCTCATGAGACACTCCGTCCCATATAAATCTGGCAATTTCCACTCTCGATGTGGCTTGTGTGGACCAGCGGCCCACCGGGATGATCCTGTTGCATGCCATAAAGGCATTCAACAGGGTTTCTTGGCACTATCTTTACTATACAGAGCAGGGTGCTCTATTCCGCTTTAACTGCCAGGATAGTCTGTATTGGTGGCATTTCAGAAATCATTCATATTAAACTAGGCACGAGGCCAGGATGTCCCCTTTTCCCTGCTTTATTTGCTCTTCATTTGAATTCATTCATACAAACCCTCAAGTTATCACCTCTAATTTCTCCATTAAACTTGAATCAATGGGAAGAGCTAACTTATTAACATACGTTGATGACATTGCTATATTAACATCACCTCCTGCAAAGGCTCTTCCAGTTATTGTAAATGCATCACTAGCTTGTTGGCTCATTTCGGGATGCAAATTAAACATGGATAAGATGGAAATTCTATCAAACGGTCCAGCAAGATTAGATGCCTGATATGCTTCATTGGTCTAATCTCTTGGTGTTCATATTTCAATGAGCATGCAAATCATTGCTTCTCAGAATTACGGTGAATATATATCGAAACTCTTACCATTTTTAAAAAAGGGGATTGGCTGCACTTGGGCTTAATAATGCAATATCATCAAATGGTTATATTACCTCAGTACTTTTACTTATTCAGGTCTATCCTATTTCCTTGAGTAAAGGTTTTTAAGAAAAAGGTAAAAAACAGCTGGCAAAATACATTTGGCAACACAAAAATCCTTAGTGTGCTATACAGTATCTTCAGCTTCCTCTTAATGAAGGGGAGATGGCTTTGCTGTCATTGTGGTACTACTACATTTCCTCATTTATATTAAGACTCTCTGCAGTTATTGTGCCCCAGGTATGGGACCTTGATGGATAATGCCCTGAGTATCAATTAGTTCCACAAATAACCCTACCAGCTATCAGTCTGATAGATACTTTTAATTTCAAGCACACGCTCTTTAAATCCCTTCATGTATACCATAAGGTTTGGTGAGTTATTTGCTCAATTTGTAAAATAATGATGATTCATCAGTATACAGCCCTTGGGTATCAACTCAATTTTCCACCATCTGTTCATGAAGGTTATGTTAGTTGTTGGCAGGGTGTGCAATACTTGACCTTAGGCCACCATTTTAAGAATTATACTTTGCTATCTTATCAGGAGTTGAGGAAGAACTTAAGGATCACAAAAACTGGATTTTCCCGGTTCCTGCAATTAAGAGATTTCCTTCTTCATCTCTTCCCCCAAAATGTTTTAGTTGTCTCATAATTAATTCTTCTGAAATGTCATCAAAGTTTCTAACCATGGATACAGCTGTATCTTTTATTGCATCCTGATTAATTATAATCACACAACAAATAAACTTGATGTAATATCACTGTAGTTGGTCTTGCAAACTGAATATCAGGGTCCCTCCTGCAGAAATTACTCATATAAATGTACTCGCCCAGAACATCTTGAATGTTTCTCACCTTAAGATTTACTTTTTTAAACTCCTTATGACTTGTACTATACACCATATAAACTACATACATGGGGTCTCAGGAAGACATCTGAGTTTTTGGGGTGTACCAAATCTCAGGTAGACACTAAACATATTTTTGCTACTCGTCACATCATTACAATTTATTGGGATAAAGTTTTGATTCCAACAATTGATTTCTAAAGACATGTATCAGTCAGAGCCTAAAATCACCATGCAGGATGGACTATGTATCCAGTGTCCCATCTAGGGTCATAGGGGTCTTTCTATTCGCTATAATTTCTGCCAGGTTATGTATAGCTCGCACATGGCTTCAGAAAGAAGCCCGGGATCCCCTTGCTTGGTGGCAAGAATTTGTTTTCCTGTGCAGGTTGGAAATGGCAGTAATAAAGGCGTGGAGGGCTGCAAAAGATGTGGTAGCCAGTTTGTCTGCTCTCACACCTGGTTTCGTGCTATAGATGTGTGGTTTCAATTTTTTTCTTTTCGTAGTGGTCATGTGTGTTTCCTGCACTATCTCGTTTTCCTATTTCACATGTAGTTTTTGAACCTATGAATGATTTATTTATTTCGTATTTTCGGTCTCAAATTTGAATAAATCTTTATGTGATGTTATTTCGTACTTAATTGCTGAATCTCAAATACCATAGTGTTATGTTGTTTGATATTGGGTTGTGTCCGTTAGCTGGGTTAGGTATATGTG
Organism: Triturus cristatus; assembly: GCF_964204655.1. Taxonomy (NCBI): domain Eukaryota; kingdom Metazoa; phylum Chordata; class Amphibia; order Caudata; family Salamandridae; genus Triturus; species Triturus cristatus. The sequence goes on from NC_140593.1 coordinate 743,663,735, forward strand.
GGCTAACACTAGAAGATGACGATCATTTGATCCACTTTGCGCATAACAAGAGTGGTGAGATGTTAAACAAGATCTTATCCTCACATGATCTCGATTTTGCGAACCGTTTATGCTCATCTAGTCTGGATTTTGGGCATACCTTTATAGGTAGGGGTTTAGAATCCACAATAGATTTTATAATCACTCCTAATAGATACGCTCACTATATCAAGGGCTATAAAATACACAAAAACGTTTTAAGCGATCACTTGCCCCATAGCATAAACCTCACCTTCCCAACAATTTTATGTTTAAAACGTTTTTATTGAAACAAAACAAACCATGGGGGAGGGGGATAGGAGGTTAGGGTACACTTAATACAATCAAAGAAAAAAGGTGCAACTCAAGAGGGTTAGCGATGGATAGCTCGATGGGCCAGGGGAAAAACACAGTAAATGAAAGGCTAGAAATGCAAACTGTGGAATCCCTGCGTGCATATCCAACACCCCAAATCTGAGCAATGAAAGCCAGCAGCAACTCGACAAAGCAAAATCCACCCCCCCATCCCCCATCCCCCCAGTAAAGAAAGGAAGGAAGAAAAAACAATACCCCACCCCCCCGTCCTATGGTCCCGCGTCAGATTAGTCCTCACCAAGAAGCCCCGCACCCCCCCCCCACCCGGAGGCCCCTGTCTCACATGTGATCTAGTCCGCCGGGATCACCGGCGGCGTCAGCCTGAGAAGCCTAAGATACCTCGGGCAGGTGAGCTCCCGGAATTCGGTGGACAGCAGCGCTAGAAAGGGTTGCCACAGCTCTTCAAATTGGTCTATTTCCCCCGCCACCGTGAGCGACAGCTTCTCCATTCCCAGCACATGCCAAAGCCTATGCAACCAACCCGTGATGGAGGGGACAGTGTCGGTGCGCCAGTGGATAAGGATGTTCTGGACCGCAGACCCCAGCGCAATCGCGATCTGCCTGCCCCTGCGGGACTTCAGTGGGTACATTAGGTCATTGGGGAGGCCCAGCAGGACATACGCCGGGAAGCGCGGCAGCTCTATCCCAAAGTGCTTATCCACCTCATCCAAAACTTCCTTCCAGTAAGCGGTCAGCACGGGGCAATCCCAAAGAATGTGTGAGAGGGTACCCTCCTGCCCGCAGCCCCGCCAGCACCCCTTGTCAGTGTGTTTATGCATTTCATACAGTCGCTCCGGGGTGTAATACCAATAAGTGGACACCTTAGTGAAGGTCTCCGTAAGGCCCGTGTGATATGCAGAGTGCCGCGCCCGATACGCAATTTTGTCCCATTCCTTGTGGCTGAGTGTCCTACCCAATTCCCTGTGCCAGCGCTCCCTCCCCGGATTGTAATAGTGAAACGGCGGGGGTTGTAGGTACTTGTACAGATCGGTAATTAGCTTAGCGTCGGAGGTCCGGGTAGCCAGCCACCTCTCATACGGTGTAATTTGACGAGCAGCGGTGTCACGCACCTGGGGCTGGAGGGCCCAATGCCGAACCTGCATGTAGCGCAATCAATCCAGCTCCGTCAGGCCGAACTCCTGGCGGAGTTGCTGAAACGGAATCACTCCCTCCGGGCCATAGATCTGGAAGAGCGCCCTGCAGCCCGCCTGCACCCAATGGGAGAAAACTCCCGGCTCCATCCCTGGGGAGAAGTCCGGGTTGCCCGCTATGGGTGTGAACGGCGAAGGGAAGGTGGTGAGGCCCCGAGCCTCACAGACTGCGTCCCACACCCGCAGGGGGACCCGCGTAATAAAAGAAGCGTAAAGGTTAGGGGGGCGGTGCGCGCGATGCAAGAATGGAACCTCTTGTAAGGTGCGGCCCGCCACTGCCTGGTCTTGAAAGAGCCAGTGTTTGTCGGACTCCCACCTGCTCCACTCCACCAAATATCGCAGCTGTGCCGCCTGGAAGTACTTACGGAGGTCTGGAATACCGAGGCCCCCCGCCTCCGGAGCAAGCGTGGAGAGGACCCTCTTCATTCGTGGCTTGCGGCCGTGCCAGACAAAGCGGGACATGTCAGCCTGCATGTGTCGTATCCAGCCCACCGGGGGCTGGAGAGGGAGGGCCCGGAAAAGATACAGTATCTGGGGCAACACCGTCATCTTAACCGCCGCGATTCGCCCCAACCAGGACAGTAGGCCTTTGCTCCAGCGACCAAGCTCCTCCTTGATCTTCCTGCTGAGGAAGGCATAGTTAGCCGTAACCATCTCCGGTAATGTGGGCGCCAGCAGAATCCCCAGGTATGGCACCGTGGAGGAGGACCACTGCATGGGGAAGAGTCGCTGAAGGTCCCTCCTGGTGTCCGCAGCCAGGGACACGTCTAACGCCACCGACTTGCTCATATTCATTTTGAAGCCGGCCACACAGGCAAAGGCGTCTAGTTCCTGGAGGCAAGCAGGCAGCGACCTCCTAGGGTCGTCCAAGCTCAACAGGACATCGTCCGCGTAGAGACTGACAGTGTGGACATACTGGCCCATCCGGACCCCGACCGCATCCGGGTTATCGCGAATCCTCTGAGCAAACGGCTCCATGTAGAGGGCAAACAAGAGCGGCGAGAGGGGGCAGCCCTGCCTCGTGCCGCGTTCGATGGCAAATCCACCGGAGCTGAACCCGTTGACCCGCACCGACGCTGAAGGATGCTTATAACAGTTGAATACCATGGTGCGGAACTTATCCCCGATTCCCAATTTCTTGAGAACCAGCTCGAGATACGACCAGTGAACTCTGTCGAAGGCCTTCTCCGCATCGACGGACAACACCATCCGCTCCCCCGGGATCCGCGAGGCCTTCTCCAGAACATGCGCCACCCGCTTGGTATTGTCAACCGTCTGTCTCCCGGGTACAAAGCCAGCCTGGTCCGCCTCCACCAATCCGGGGAGGTGTGGACCCAGCCTGGACGCTAGAATCCCTGTGTACAACTTGAGGTCGACATTTAAGAGCGAGATGGGTCGATACGAACCGCAGAGGGCCCGGTCCTTCCCAGGTTTCGGAATTACCGCGACCGTCGCCCTCAGGAGATCCGGTGGGATGGCTCCCGATTCGGAAAAGGAATTAAATAGCCGAGTAAGGACAGGGGCCACAGCCGTGCAAAAAGTCTTATAAAACAAGGACGTGTACCCGTCCGGGCCCGGGGCCTTACCATGCTTCAGCCGCGCGATAGCGGAAATCACCTCCTCAACATGGATATCCCGCTCCAGGTGGTCGGCCTGAGCCGGATCCAGCACCGGAAGGGTCACCGACTCCAAATAGCTTTCGGCGTCCCGTGGCGAGGAGGGCTCCTCCGCATACAGCGCCTCGTAGAAGCCGCGGAAAGATTCCGCTACCGCTGAGTCCCCGGAGACTACCACCCCATCCGTGCCCACCAGTTCCCTCACGACGCCACGCTGCTGCGTGACCCGGAGCCGGTGTGCTAGAAACTTGCCACATTTGTCCCCCCCAGTGTAGAAGGCATGTTTCAAGCGCAAGGCGGCATACTCCGCCCTATCAAGATCCAATGCCGACAGGAGCTTCCTCGCAGCCTTCAACTGCCTCCACACCCTTGGCGCTCCCGTGCGGCGGTGGACCTGCTCAAGCTCCCGGACCTGAACGGTCAGCTCGTCCCTCTTCCGTTGCCGCTCCCTATTTTCGGCTGCGGAGATAGAGATAAATTCCCCCCGGAGGACTGCCTTCAATGCCGCCCACTGTGTCGCCTGCGAAGTGTCGGTGTTGCTGTTGTGAGTTAGGTAGTCCTGTATGACCTCCCCAATACGCTGCACTACAGACTTTTTGTGTAAAAGGGTATCCCGGAGGCGCCACACCCCCCGAGAGGGGGAGGCCGCCGGCCACTGGAAAACGCCGGTGACTGGTGAATGGTCAGACAAGGTCAGGACCCCGATGTCTGCCGCCGTGGCAGCGGCATGCATCGGTCCACTCACCAGAAGGTAGTCCAGCCGTGAGTAGGTTCGATGTGCGTGTGAAAAGTAAGAGTAGTCCCTATCCGTGGGGTGCATGGAACGCCAAAGGTCGTGTAAGTCCATTTCCGCAATCCGGGCCTTCACAGCCTGGGATAGTTCCCCCGTCTGCGGGAAGCGCTGCGCCGATCTGTCCATCACAGAATCGAAGACAATATTAAGGTCTCCCCCCAAAATGACGTGGCGGTCGGGGGAAGCAGTGACATCCACCAACACGGAGTCTAGGAAACGCTCTTGGTGGTCGTTTGGGCTATAAACGGAGCCGACCGTAACCGCTATGCCCCCTAAGCGCATGCGATACGCAAGAAGCCTCCCCTTCTGTTCAGCACACTTATACAAAACCTCCCCCCTAAAGGAGCTCGCTAGAAGAATGGCTACCCCCGCCGTCTTGTTCGCTGCCGAGGAGAAGAACTGGGTAGGGAACTTAGCAGAGCGCAGCCTATGGCAATCCCGGGACAATAAGTGGGTCTCCTGTAAGAGGCAAATGTCCGCCTGCGTCCCCTCCAGCAAAGATAAGATCGCTCTGCGCTTCACGGGGTTATTCAGACCCTGAACATTAAGGGTCACTACCTTTAGGGCCGACATTCCTCTCGGGGATCGGGAGCGCCGTGCAATGGGCAGGGGATCAGCGGGTGGGGCGCGCGGGGCAGCCGCACAGGACAAGCCATAACATACCAAGCGTGGGCATGGACAACATCGGACGGGACCTCCCCAACCCCAGAACAACCCCTACACCCCCCCAAAAAACAACCCTGGCAACTAGCCAAACGCAAACTCAAACACCCCATTGTCCCAGTCAAGCCCCAAAACGGGCAAGTCCGTAGAAAGGAACGAAGTGGACGTCCAGCCACTCACCTCCAGCCGCTCCCCCCCAAACCCCCCCGCCCCGCACCCAGCATTTAAAGAAGCTAAAGGCATCTCCCCCCGGAGTGAGTATTAGGCCGTCAAGGCCACGCCAGTGGAGCCGGCCGAGTCCCTGGCCGCCGCCCTCAAAGCGTCGGCCATGTCCGCCCTGATGGTAGGGGAATCAGGACGCCCTGCGCTGGCCGCTGATCGTCGCCTCGCCGACCTCCGCCGGCTCCGTCTCTCCGAGGCCCTCCACGACGGTGTAGCTCCTTCCTCCTCCGCCGCTGTAAGCCCCAAGACTCCACAAATGTCCTGCAAGGAGCGTAGCTGCTGTAGCACCCCGTTCCATCGGAAGATCAGGCGGAAGGGATGACCCCAAGAGTACGGCGTCTCGTGTTCGCGCAAAAAGTCAGTGGCAATCCTGAAGGACCTGCGTTTCTGCAGCTTGATGGCGGAGAGGTCCTGGTAAAGCGCCACCGGCCGTTCCCGGAAAGTCAGGGGCTGTTTCCTGCGGGCCTCAGTCATGATGCGCTCCTTCAGCGGGAAATCGGGCAGGAAGGCCAGAATGTCCGGTGGAGGTGCCGATGATTGGCGCTGCCGGCCAACCCTATGTGCCCTATCAATGCTAATGGGGAAGTCCGCAGCTTCCCCCAGGATCTCTCGGAACAGGTCCCGCAGGTAGCTCCTCAGATCGGACCCCTCGTCTGCAGTCGGCACACCACGCACTCGAATGTTGTTCCTACGTGATCTGTTCTCAAGGTCCTCAGAGTGGGCCTGGAGCTCAACACACTGCTCCCGGAGGCGGAGAACGTCCTGTTGAAGATGGACTATCTCCTCCTCCCGGCGTTGGGCCTCCGTCTCCACCGTTTCAACGCGCTCGCCAAGGCCCTCCACTTCCCTGCGCACTTCCCGGACCTCGCTGGCCACCTCCCGCTTCAGCGTCTGGAAGTCCTCCCTGAGGGAGCTAAACAGTTCCTCCATAAAGGTCCTCGTGACGGGTGGCTCCCCCCCCAGTCACGTCCGCTGAGGCCTGGGAGGTCCCCGGCGAAGGCTGTGTTCTGTCCCGCAGTTGCTGGGCCCTGCCAAGCATGTCCGGCAGGGTGCGGTCCCCCTTCTTCGAGCCTCCTCTTCCAGACATCGCAAGCACTACGGTCGGGCACTGGTCCAGCCGCCCCAGGGATGCCCAGCTGCTGGCAAGCACTCGACGTGGGTGTCCCCTCACAAGCAGGGTCGCTGCGTCACAGGTGACAAAATGGCGGTCCAGCCCGGTCACCGCCAGCCGCGGGTGCCCATCCGGGACAGGAATGGAAGCTACAGTGGTGGGCTCCTCATCAGCACATCCCCCAAAAAGTCAGCCCGGCAGCAGCGGCGGTCACATACATCCGCCAGCAAGGGCTCCGGTGAAGGCCAACACCACTGATCCCACGGGGACAAGATGGCAGCAGGGCGAAGCAGGGCAGAGCGACCAGGCCCGGCGACACCACCGGGGCCCCCAAAACGCACAGCAATCAAATAGGTTCCACCGCCGGTTTCAGTCTGTCACACGCAGGGGCCCCGATGGTCCGACCCCAACAGAGCGTCCGCCGTACTTCGGCCAAGGGACAGGGGCCTACACAGTGCGAAGTGTCGCCGACACAGGTCCGAGTGCCAAAGCACCCGTCCTAAGTCTTCCGCACTGTCGGGTCCCCTCCCGCAGGGCTCCTTCACCCTCCGTCGAGCGACGGGCCAGATTCCCTCCAGATCGCAACTTTCAGCACCAGGCCCAGCCGAGGCGCCCGGACAGCACTCCGATGCGCTCCGCCTCTCAGGCCCTCCTTCGCTCCTCGAGCTCGATCGGACTTTTTGGGGGCTTCCCCCGAGGCGATCAGAACCAAAACGGCAACAACGTGCGCCCCAGGTGCTCCGCCACGCTCCTCTTCCACGCTGAGCCTCAGCGGGGGGAGAAAAGCATAAGAAAAGGGCTCAAGCTTGGCCGGGCCAGAGGAGCTACGGGATGAAGCGTCCGCTCACCCCGCCATCTTGGCCACGCCCCCTTCCCAACAATTTTAGATTGTAAACGCAGTAACCAAGTAGTGTGGACCCAGAACGTTGAAGTAGGAAAACAGAATGGTTACACACTGCGATGGTCGAGTCAAGACCCACAGGAGCTCAACAAACAAATTGTCACCAGGGCGTACGAATCGATATTAAACTGTTTGGATGAAGCTAGCTCTCATGAACTGATATTGAGTTCATTTTCCCAAATTACAACTATTAAAAACTTGCTGTATGTGGAGAGCAAGGGCACACATGCTCGTAAGAATGGGTGGTTTGACTCGAGATGCGGTTTGCTTTTTTTTCTCAGACCGGCATTGAATCAGCAGGAGGTGCTGGTGGCTGAAGCGCAGAGGGTACCGAGAGTCAAGCAACAGGGAAAACGCCTGGAGCTTTCACACATCTCCAGCCTGCAGCACGGATCCAGGCTGCAGGCTGCATGCTAAGGAGGTCAGAGAGGCGAAAAGGTGAAGGGGTGCAGAGCCTGAGGCTGGAGCCAGGAGGTAGGATGAATGGACTGATTACACTCAGAAACGACCCTAGACGCTGACTACAATTCTGCACGGAGGGACGAGTTACGAGTCGCTGGGCCGTTACCCAGCCGCTTCATCCTCGAGTTGGGCGGGCCCGTAATCAGAGCCCCTGGAATTACCGGAACTTGAATACAGATCAGTACCTGTCCCTTGATTACACCATAGCAGGCCGGGACGGAGGAACCATCACCGTCGGTAACGGGTGAGGGTGCAGCGATTATTGGTCGGACCCTGCCCTCAGGACCCCACGGGGAGGAAGAGAGCGACCTTACACCCTAATTGCCATGCGACTCACGGTGAAGGAGGTAGCTTGAGTAGGGGAGCTGCAGCCAACCCCCCCTGCCCAGGTATCCATTGAGGCGAGGAGGTAAGACCTCTCATCGTGGAGGCGTGAAGCAGCCATTAGCAGAGGGGCTACGATTTTGGACTGCTGTGCCGCCTGTGGGTGGTGTGTGGTCCTACATTTGTGGACATTCTCCCTCCCAGCTGCTGCTGCGAGTCGCGCTTTACACCGGTGGTTGTTGCAGCAGCTGAGGGACTGCGGCTGGCTCAGTGTGCAGGCCACGGGGGTCGTGTTGAACAGGGGGGGACGTGGCCCACAGGTCGGACTTTGAGACCCAGTCATAATATTTGTCTCAGCTGGGCCTTGCGGAGCGGCCTGTGAAGAGTGGAGGTCATCGCCCCTGTGCCTTGGGGTAGCAGAGAGGGCGGAGATCTCGAGGGCCCCGTGGACAGGCTGATCGACTACTTACCGGGCTTGGCTCCGTGGTTGTTTTTGGGGCCGGGCTTTGCTCCGCTTCCATTTCCTGAGCCCTTGTGACCTATCCGGGACATTGGCTGGCTGGGTTTGGCCCCGCCGGTCATGCCGCTCACAACTACAGGCCCCAGGACTCCCTTGGGCAGGCCGCCCTGATTCTAACGCGCCAGGAGGTGCATAAAGCTCCTCCCGGTTTTTCACCCCGCATGGACGTGTGCGGGTGTTTGGTCAGTAACATACTTATATTGTTATTAATCTGGACACTGATCCCTTGTTGTGGTAAATAATGGAGAAGAATTCTTTCCCCCATTTCTGTCCTGCTACTAAGCAAAAAATAGTTCCTAATACTCCCCTCCCTAGCTTGACAGCGATTGATTGAATGCTGCACTATTGGGGTAGTTGCTTCTGCTATTGAAAGCACAGAAAGGCGACTCTCTCTTCCAGTTGGCACACTTCCTCCCTTGCCTGCTACAAATGTTTCGATGTTTACAATAAACTCCCAGGACTCGATATTAGTGCCTTCTTTTGCTGGCCTCCCTGATGTTCGATCGACACATTCTGCCCAGGACTTTGTTTCTATCTTGCCTAACTTGTCATCTCCCTCTATGCCTATTATTACCAGGTTATCTTTAACACCAACAATTCCTCCAGTAAATGTATCCTCTGAGATCACATCCTTGCCTAAGGATTCAATAGAGAAAGGAGGGTCTGACTCGTGTTTAAGTTCGCCCTTGGTTTCGGCATCAATTGTTAGTTTAGACAGTCACAGTCCTCGAGTAACAACTAGAGGGCAGAAGGCAAAGCGTAAACAAAATCATATTAATAAGGAAGAACCAAATGTATTGACTGCCAAAGGGAAGACTACCCATAAGCAACGTAAATCTACTGCAATAATAAATGAAGCGAAAGGTAATAAGGGTAGTAGGCAGCCAGAGATTGCCTTTCCCTCGATTAGTACAGGTGAACCAGTAGTTGGGGAATGTTTTTGGGGGAAAATGGAGATATTGATATCAACTCTCCTAGAACCTATTCGTATTAAAGTATCGAATATCGAATCCAGGGTAATTAATATGGAGAAACAGCTTACCGGAAATCTGCAGTCTACGCAGGTTAAATTACCCCTTATCTTACCCCAAGTGACTCCGCCTGAAGCAAATAGCAATCCCAAAAAAACAACGGGGGTTTTGGAAAAACATATTCAACTTAAAACCAATGTGGAATTGGGACGTTTGGAGTTTAATAAACCCAGGGGTTTAGAACCTAGCGTAGCAGGTCTATCCGGTCCCCCTCAAGTCCTAACTAACAATTCTAAGACTGTTATGAGAAGAGTTGAAGATATTAGGGAGGCTGATTCGATATCAATTTTACCAACTCTTATTTTGCCCCCTGAGGCTATTCCATATACAGTGGTGTTAGCAAATGTTCCTCCTCTCCCCCCCAATGTTTACGAACACTGGTCGACTCTCAGGAATAAAGCACTTCATTTCCTTTCTACCAAGCTTGGACCTAATAGTTCCTTGTTTTCTGAGTTCAAGATGGTTAGAAGAGTTAGTTGGCTAGGCCCGTCGACTAAATCTCTGAGTGGTGATTGTGTAATTTTAACATTTCGGTCACCACCATTGGTTCGGAATATAATTGAGAGGGGTTGTACTGGGTCAGCTAGTTCTGATTTTGTTAACATTCTCCCCCTCGGCTTTTTTTACTCTCCTCAATGCCTGGATAGGTTTTCAGGTCCCCGTTGCCAAACATTAAGTCAGGGGGGGTCCATGGGAGGGAGATATGGTATCCCGACATTTAATCCCTTTGATACCCTTAGCGGTTTGGACACAAATGATTGACCACAACTCTACTCCCTTCACAACTTCCCAGAGATAGTCACGGATCTTATGCCTGTTATTACTTTAAGGGAAAACAGCAAGGAAGGCAAGGGGTTAGATCTTAGTCCTTCAACGTCTGAGGGTCTCACAGGGGGGCCGGAGGCTCTGGTTGGTGGGTTAGAGAAGCGGAGTGAGTTTGGTTCTGTATCTCTACCCGTCGGTCTGAGTGTGGACTCTTCCATTTCCCCCCCTTTGGGTCCTCCTTTATGTAACGTTTGTTCTTGGAACATTGCTGGTATCAAATCTAAGATTGGTAACCCATTGTGGCAGGCCTTTATTCAGACTTACGATCTGATTTGTCTACAAGAAACATGGAGTAGGGATCCGGTCCATATAAATGGTTTTAAGACCTTTCACACACCAGCCATGGACGTTACCCACTGTAGAGCTAAGGGTGGACTGATGATTTATTTGTCAAATAAGTTGAACATCTTAAAGGTAACAGAGCCTGTCAAAGATACTTATTTCCAATTTCTGTTACTCGTTTTGGACTCCGACATTCCGATTGCCCTGATTAATTTGTATAATAACATTACCCCTGGTGATGTACTTAATGTTTTTAAAAAGTTGGCTAATGCACTCTTTTTACAAGGTAAATTTTGTGGATATAATATGATGACCCTTCTCCTCGGTGATTTTAATTGTACTTTGTGCACCATGAGGGGAGACAATAGGTGCGGAATCACCCAGGAAGATGGCTTGTGTCAGTCACATTTTAATCATTCCCTTTTGGGTGATCAATTTAATGAACTAATAGGCAAACTTGATTTGGGATTTGTAAATGAAGTTTGTGCAACCCCTTTCATCTTACCTTCTACATTTATTGGGAGGGGTTGTACTTCCACAATTGATTTTGCTCTAGTAACTATTAAGCATGCGGGTAGCATATATTCTTTCAAGGTCTCAGATATTGCGTTAAGTGACCACTTTCCTCTTTGTGTAACCATTCTGATTCCAAGGAATTCTGTCCCAAAAGATAACATAGATGCGGACAGATTGCGTGAAAATTTGAGCATTGGTAGTATGAATGGCTACACGTTAAGATGGGATAAGGTGGATCAAGTAAAAACACTTAAAACAGTAATTGTTAAAAGTATGTCTGAGGTAGTGACTTGTTTGAGGGAGGAGTCTACATCTGAAGAGATTCTTGCATCCTTCCTATCTACTTGTAATGAAATCAGGTCCTCCCTTATTAGGCAATGTAAAAGTAGAAACAAAAAAACGGAGGCTGGTTTAATTCTAGGTGCACAAGAGCTTATTCTCTCTTAAAGAAAGAACTGCATATGAAGTACTGGGTATTTTAAGCCCAGCGGTGCAGGGGAACACACCCTATGACTTCGGGGTTCTTCCTGTTTCAGACCTACAGAAACACAGAGTCTTCTGGGTGAAGTCAAAGATCAGTTTATTGGCTGCAGACCAATTGCAGGCGTCCTAGAAGTACAACAGCGTGTATGTTCTCAGGAGACTGCTAAAAATCACAGAAACAGGCTTCTTCTTAAATACAGATTTTCCTGCCTCAGGCATACATTCTTAGGTTTATGGCATGGTCATTTGAAGTATACATTACAAACGAAAAAGCAGAGCCATGATGACCATCCCACATTCCAGTGAAGCCAGCCCGCAATTATTTACACAGTAAAGCTCAGATCCCACATCAGATATCGATAGGCCCCAATAAACATGAGCATCTCCTGTTTTGGGAAACAAGCCATAAAGCAGGAACAGCAATGTGTGAAAGAGATTAGCCGGAGGCTTGTGTAGGATGAAAAGACTTTATGGTGTGTCAAACCCTGATGCTAATCACAGGTGGCCAGAGGACGGGGAACTCGTGAGACCAGTTTGACCTGGGGCAGCGGAGCCAAGCTGCCCAGGTCACAGAGAAGTCAAGGAAAGGCACATGTGCTCTAAAAGGCCTGTTTTAGCTTCATGCTATATAGCCTATGTGAGGGCAACCATAAGATGGCCACTGATACAAAATGGAACCCACGTAGTGATGTGAAATAACGTATACACAGTGCATTCATAGCTAAAATGTTACAGAAAGCACTCGTACATACCGCATTAACCATTCGCGGTTCACTAATACCGAGATAGACAGGGGTAGGGCCCTGTCTCCTACGCGGTCCCAAATTCTAAAGTACGACAGACCCTCCTTTTGCCCTTACATAGGCAATAACTATACTCATTTCAATCCGAGTCTAGGTCAATATTCACAAAGTCATGGAGATGTTGCTGTAGCATCATCCTATTACTTAGCTCGTCCCTCGATACAGGTTTCCTTACACATAATGTAGCACAGAGGCCACATATCGCAGGAGCACACTGTATGCACAGACAGAACAGGAAAAGGATGGCTAAGATCATTCCAATGACCATCAGAACTTTCCAACCCCAGGCAGATATCAGTTCCCAGAACCATCCCACCAGTGACCAATCTCCTTTATCCACGTGTATGGATATTTTATGCAGTTTGGAGATGGCTTGATAAACTGTTGGAGCATTGTCTGGTATGAAAATGCAACAACTGGATTGGATAACCTTACATACCCCACCGCGGTCTGCAAGTATGACGTCTAGAACCATGCGGTTCTGCAAAGTCATGAGGCGATCCGCTTGGAGCTCAGCTGTCAAATTACCAAGGGCACCAGCCGTAACATTAACAGTGGATTCAACCACACGAGTCAGCTGTCTCAGGTTCCTACTATTAACCATAGGTCCCCAAAACGGCAGGAAACCCAAAAAGAAATCTCCCGCTTCCTGACCGGCAGTATCCTCCTTACTAATCACGCCTCTCACAACTCTGGTCTTGTGATAGTCAGAGGCGGCAGTAAATGTTGGCGGTAGCAGATTTGCAATATAACATGTGCCTCAGGGGGCAACCATGTATATGCTCGGTCATTACAGATAAAATATGTACCCTTGGCAGCCAAAAACGCTGGGGAAAACTGTGACGGAAAAGTGTACGTTTCAGTACAGTCACTTCTTCCCAGTTGAGCTCTAGGATTCTGACCATTACCTTGCAAACAGAACCGACCTATGTGGGGTACGACCCAGATTGGGGATGAGATTTTCCGCTGTCTTTCACCTAGACTAATACTATACCCCGTCGCGTTCCACCCTACATAAGCTCTCAACTCTTCTTTGGGAATGGATGAGTATGCATCGATATCTCTACTCATATCGGCAATTCCTTTCACTAAAGCTTTGTTATTGGTGCTAGGTCTGATGGAACGCGGTTGTCGCGGGGAGTACGCGTCTAGTGCATAGAGAAACATGGTCTGGAATGCCCATGACGATCCATTGTAACTATACGGTAGCACCAGATAGGGAATACCCTTATTAATGGTATGTGGCATTAAACCGCACACCCAACAATTTGTTGTATTCATGACTAGTTGGTGCTGGTGCAGGAGCTGAATAAACGAGTTGTTCACAAATTCAGACTGTCTAGCTTGTTCATGTTCAGGCAGAGGGTGAAAAGAGTGTGAGGAGATAGTAGGAGGAGGTGTAGGCTGTACAGTGGGGGCAATGGGCTCTTGAGAGGAGAAGAATACAAATCCTACAGTAAACACTACCATACTACATAATACAAACAGGCATAGTAATACAAAACGTTTGCGTGTCATGATTTTACACATTCTTGTTTTAAAGTTCATTTCCTCAGTGAGTCTCTCCATCTTACAAAACTCCATCCTCTAATCGTGCCGCTCGCGGCGGGTGAGTATCTTCTGCTAAGGAGTACGCCTGTCAGTCCAGGGAACGCCCTAGACCAACCAGAACCGTCGACCTAACGTTTTCGGCCTGTACCCCAAAGTCTTGGCACCGCGACCCTGCGGCTGAACCCGGATGGTGGTTCGAAAAACAAAAATCAAGAAAGTCCTTCAGATGGGAGAGCTCTGGTTATCAAAAAATAAAAAGGTAAAGGAAAATAATATTTATTTGTCCGTGGGCCTGGGCCTCAGATTGTAACGAAAACGGCCAGGCACTGTTTGATCTTGGAACAAGAGTTCAGGCTCTGTGGTGTCCAATCGAGCTGACGGTGGCACAGCTTCTTGCAAAATATCGTCACTTTCCTGCGCTGAAGCTGTGCCTTTTATGCGTGCATCACTGAACGGCACAAAACGAGGTACAGTGTCTGCTTCAGAGTCTGCGATAGCCTCCTGGACCCACTGGTCATACGGCAGAGGCAAAGGAATCCTTTTGATGTGGGCGCCGTGGATCCAGTTTTTCTTCCCCTTTCCTCGAACAGCTGATCTTGTCGACAGCAGCACGAGGTGAGGGCCAAGCCAGCGGGGCTCCTCGTTGGTCTTCCGCCGAAAATTTTTCACCAAGACCCACGTGCCCGGGTCAATAGGGTGTCCTGGAGCCTCAGAAGCCGGAGGGAGAGTATCATGCACCTGTTGGTGTAAAACACGCAGTTTAACTGTCAATTCGTGCAAGTAATCAAGTAATACTGGATGCTCGATTTCACTGAATCTCATCGGTCTTGGCACACCCAAAACATTGGCCGGGCGGCCAAAAACGACCTCGTAGGGACTAAGTCCCACTCGTGAGTGAACGGTCATTGTGGTGGACAGGAGTGCTAGAGGCAGAGCGTCAGGCCATTTAAGACCTGAGCTCGCTTGGATTTTGGCCAACTTGAGTTTGAGAGCGCCATTGTAGCGCTCTACTAATCCAGCTGATTGGGGGTGGTTTGCAGCGTGAAACTTCTGCCTTATGCCTAGTCCCTCACACACATTCTTCATCACTTGACCCACAAACTCACTCCCATTATCACTCCACACCATTCTTGGCATTCCAAACCTAGGGAAAAATTCCCTCACAAGGGTTTTGGCTGTGGATAGAGCAGTGTTATCTTTTAGAGGATAGGCCTCTATCCATTTTGAGAAAGCGCAAACAACCACCAATACATATTTCAGGTTGTTGCACCTTTCCATGTGGATAAAATCTAGCTGCAAAACTTCAAATGGATATGATGGAGGCGCAAAATGACCAGCTGGAGTTGGGGTTCCCCTACCAGGGTTGTACTTCAAGCATACCATACAATTCTTGACCACATTCTCTGCACACTTAGGAATTCCAGCATTCTGCCATACTGGAGCCAACAACTTACAGATTCCTTTCGTACTGATGTGTTCCATTCCATGTGCCATAGTAACCACTGGAAGCACATATACATCAGGTAACAACCATCGCCTATGTTCTGACAAATCAATCCAACAACCATTCCCATCCAACTTACCCATACTTTCTCTCCACTTGCTTAACTCTTTCTCTGTGGCTTCAGCTTGAAGGGACTTTACACTCTATTGTGTTTTCACACATTCCAACATCATTAACCCATCTGGCAGGGCCTGCAACATACATTCGAGTCTTCACATCTTTTGCTGTTTCTTTCGCAACTTCATCAGCAAACGCATTACCACGACCAGCATCATCAGTGATTTTCTTGTGCGCACTGCATTTCATAATCGCAACTTGTAACGGTAGGGTCAGTGACTCAAGAAGATCATTCACCAACTTGCCATTCTGAATCTTAGCTCCATGCGAAGTCAGGAACCCACGTTCCTTCCACAATCGCCCAAAACTATGAGCCACGCCAAAGGCGTACTGGCTGTCTGTATATATATTCACTCTCATTCCTTCAGACAACACGCATGCTCTCGTAAGGGCAATCAATTCTGCTGCTTGAGCCGAATTTTGTGGCACACGTGCAGTTTCAACAATCGTGTGCAAAGTCGTAACAGCATATGCAGCAGTCGTATCACCATTTGGAAGCTTAAAACACGAACCATCCACCCATAAAGTACCATCACACTCAGTCAGGGGAGTATCTTGGAGATCTACTCTCCCTTTTGTTTCTTCTTCTGTTCTGAACAGACAATCATGTTGCTCTATCTCATCTAGGTCTGCTGGAATTGGTAATAGTGTAGCTAGATTCAACGTGTTGCATCTCTTTATGTGTATGTGGTTCGCTAACAGTGTCAGCTCATAGCCAGATAATCGCGCACTAGTTAAGTGCTGTGTCTTGGTCCTGTTTAACAATGTGTCCACAGCATGTGGAACCATGACAATCAATGTGTTATCCATTACTAGGCCAGCAGACTGTCGAATAGACATAGCTGCAGTGGCTGTGGCTCTCAGACAACTTGGCAATGCCCTCGCTACAGGGTCCAAGGTTGACGAGAAGTATGCGCATGGACGCGGTCTGTCACCAAAAGGCTGTGTTAACACTGATAATGCACAACCATCTTTCTCGTGAACATACAATGTAAAAGGCTTGCTGTAGTCAGGGGTACCCAACACAGGAGCTGAACACAATGCATTACGCAATTCCCAAAAACTTTTCTGACACTCTTCAGACCATGGGATAGGATTCGGTGTGTCTTTACATGTTAATGCTAACAAAGGTTTTGCCAACAAGGAAAAATTAGGAATCCAATGCCTACAGTATTAAGTAATGCCCAAGAAAGCACGCACTTCTTTCTGTGTTCTTGGCACACTCAACTGTGCAATGGCTTGAATTCTTTCTGGGGTCATTTTCCTTCCCTCCTTCGATAAGAGATGACCTAAGTAGGTCACTTCTTGTCGACAATATTGCAGCTTTGAGAGAGACACTTTGTGATGGAAGGCAGACAAGTGACGCAACAATGACAAGGTAGCTTCTTTGCAAATCTTTTCAGTATCCGCGGCGATCAGTAAATCGTCGACGTACTGAATGAGGATAGCGCCACTGGGTAGAACCAGTGCATCAAGCTGCGCTTTTAAAGCCTGACTGTATATTGATGGACTCTCACAGTAGCCCTGGGGAGCGCGTTTAAAGCGGAAGCTTCGACCTCCTAAACTGAAGCCAAAAATGTCTCTGCTCTCCTCTGCAATTGGGATGCTAAAGAAAGCATTCTTTAGATCGATCACTGAGAACCATGCAGCGGAGGCTGGAATCATGGTTAACAAGGCAATTAAATCAGGGACAACTGGAAACTGTGGTACAACAATCTTATTAACCTCTCTAAGATCAATCACAAATCTGTAAACAGGTGGCTGTGAAGGGTCCGTTCGTTTTAAGACAGGTAAAACAGGACTATTGCAAACGTTGCCTCTTGTCTCTTCAATTACGCCCTCCTTAATCAAATCGTTGACAATTTCCAACAACGCTTTCTGACCTTCATTGGAGATCTTATACTGAGGAATACGTGGCAATCTGACATTGGCTTTTAACATGACCACATATGGCGGTATTTCCAAAAGACCCACATCATTGGGACCAGTAGCCCAAAGGGCATCCGGAAGGGATGACAATTCAGGTGGCATTGCATTTTTAGACAAATACATCGGGGAAATCACTTTCTTGCCTAATGTAAGTTGTACTCCTAAAGGAGAACAATATAGTGTTGCATGCAACCTTTTTAACAAATCTAAGCCTAGCAAATTTTCACCACAACCTGTTGTTAGAATGAGGGGTGCTTTTAGCTCACAAGGTCCAACAGAAAGTGACATAGGACTAGAAATCGGGTTCCTAACTGGGGCGCCAGAAAAACCTACTGAGACATTCATTTCGCCAGACAAAGGCGCGCCAGGGAGTCTTGAATGCATAATTGAACTCTTTGCAGCACCAGTGTCCAGCAGAAAGGGCTCCGTTACATTTGCTGTAGTTACTTTAACATAAGGTCCGCTCTGATCCACTGGCACTGAAACAACTCCCTCTCTCTGTCTACGGCTGTCCTAGTAATCATCATCTTCTACATTGTCGTCTTCTGCATAATAATCAGTATTGTAGTACTGAGCTGTATTACCAGTCGCGTTGGCTTGCTGATCAAAGCTATTCATGGTATTTTGAGGCGGAAGAGGACGCGCGTTCTGGGGAACATTTCCACGCCCTCTGCCTCTAGGAGTTTGCTGACCCCCTCTACCTCTTGCGCCATACGCATTACTGTTACGCTGCATCAATTTAGGGCAACTATATTTAAAATAACCTTCCTCTTTGCAATATGAACATTGGTTTGGACCTACAGGGATTCGTGGTTGATAATACCCATTCATTTGCTGATTATTCTGAAACTGTTGGGGCTGGTGATAGACACCTTGCCCTTGCCTATAATTATTCTGTCCTCCACGTGGCGGATAGGCCTGCTGCAAAAGGACCTTTGTCTTTAGTTCTTTCGTTTTCTTATCTGTTCTATCCTTCTCATCTTTGTCTCTATTCTCATAATACTGTGCAGTAGCCAGTATTTGCGCTGAGGAGGAAACAGCCCAAGAACTTTCTGAGTCTTTAAGTTTCTTACACAACTCGGTGAGTAGATTCTGCACAAATTTATCAACAAATAGCCGTTGGCCACCTTCAGTGCTCATGTCTTGACCACTGTGGTCGATAAACGTTTCTTCAAACCTGGTAAAGAAATCGGACACTGTCTCATCTTTCTTCTGCTTACATGCGGATAGTTTATCCCAATTTACGCGCATCGCGGGCATTATGGTCTTCATGTATGTAATAATTCTACCAGGGGGCGCTGCTATGAGGGGCTCAGGTTTTGCACCACCAACTTGTCTAGCGTCTGCAGCAACGATATTAGCCCATGTGTAACCCAATTCTGCAGCGTGATCTACATTCCGAATGGATCCCCATAAAGGCTGTGGAACCACATTCCCAAACAGCATATCTATGTCGGCCAAATTCATGACACACGATTCTGCAGTTTGTGACAACTCCTTATAATATCCTGCAGGGTTTTTACGGGGATCAGGCAATGTCTGCTTGAGCGCTAATACCTCAGATCGTTTCCATGGGACATGCACCCAAACACGCTGAAAATGTGCTGGAGCAGCAACAATACCTCGAGCGGCATCAGCCACAACAGCTTCCTTCCATACCGGAGGTACTTCTCTCATGGGGTATTGTCGCGCTTTTCCCTCCTTCCCCACAGGGAAATCCTGGTCAAACAATGATTGCTGACAATCGCCATTTCTGAGGGACAGTAAAGTCGCAACTGCTTTATCTACATTGGGGCCCACAATTACACCTGTTCCGAAATCAAATCGCACTCGACACAATTCCTGTGGGTTGGGTTTGCACCATTATCCTCCAATTCCTCACAGAGGAATTCACACATTTTATCAAAGACATACCTCTGTTTTGGGGCATCCCATTGGTGAAAAACGTTAACAACCTGTTCCACATCATAGAGGGAAGGGAAACCAATCCACCTACGCGCCAAATGATCTAACACCTCTTTCTCTTCGGGACCAGGCAGCTGACTATGCAATTGCTTACGCTGTAAACCAGGAGTCACACTAGATGACCCAAAGAGAGGCGACATCAGACTAGTAACTACATTAGCTAGTCGTTGTCGTGCTGAAGGAGAAGTTGAGGCGAAAACAGGGGGATAGACAGAGGGAAGAAAAACAGATTCAGATACAGGTACCGGGGTAGTGTAAGAAAGAGCTCCAGGGGAAACTGCTGGTGCGCTAGGCAAAGTCGCAGGAAGCGCGGGGGTAACAGGTAGCAAAACTGGCGACCCTTGAGAGGGCTGTACTGCAGGGATAGGAGCCACCTGAAGAGGAGATGGCGGCTGCGGGAAGGCTTGCGGCATATTTACTAGAGGCTGCGCATTTACAAGCTGTGGAGGTGCTGTTGCATTTTGCGCATACGGGGGTGGCGAACTTAACAAATGGGACATTAGGGAATCTTTCTCATTCTCTTTTGTCTCATCTTGCACAAGGGGTGACAAAACAGGGTAACATTTATCAATCCCTAGTTTGCGCTGTCTGTGCAACTGTTCCTTCATTTGTTCCTCCTCATTATCTTTAAATTGCACAGCTGCTTGCATCACCGACATACCTCTTTCTCTCTTATCTCTTTTCGCTAGCTTTATTTCCTTTTGTTTGGCTTCCTTTCGCCATAGGCGGAAAGAATCAAACATCGCCGGCCGGGCTTTCTTTTTAATCAATTTAACTTCCAAATTATCTAAGATATCTGTATCGAAACTACCATTTTGGGGCCATTTTAAAACACCGTCCTTTCTGGTGTATCGGATCCATATTTCATTATATGCAATGGGGCCCACGCCATGTTTTACATAAAGCTCATAAGTAGGAGTTCCAATTGGAGGAACCGGACATGAATCCTCCAACTGGAAATCCCTTCCACAACCCAAACAAAACAATCTACAAAATACACTAGAACCAGGCATCTTCGCTCACTAGTCTAGTTTCAAAACGTCAAAGGATTATCGAATACGATAGTCTCGTGAATACACGAGTCCTCTGGCTTTGGGACTTGCAAGCACCAAATCGAAATGATCCCGAAGGATACCAAATTCAAACTGGGAGACGCTCCACTTATACTTAACTGAATATTGATGATCGATGGCGTCACCAGAAGACTCTCTCGTTTGTTTCGCTCTGCCAAAATCGTCAAGGGTCCAAAACAGGGCGATTAATCAGGGCAGCAGTCCTTCGTAGCCGTCGGGACGCGGAGAACCTCACAGAAAAGACTTTTGGACCACGTCGACATGCAGGGGTCGATGAAGTGGCGGCCTTCCTCCAGAATTTCCACACGAAGCTCCTCACGAACCTCTGGCTTGGACCGGTACCGCTGAAATCGCGCCGAGTTGGGCGCCAACTGAAGTACTGGGTATTTTAAGCCCAGCGGTGCAGGGGAACACACCCTATGACTTCGGGGTTCTTCCTGTTTCAGACCTACAGAAACACAGAGTCTTCTGGGTGAAGTCAAAGATCAGTTTATTGGCTGCAGACCAATTGCAGGTGTCCTAGAAGTACAACAGCGTGTATGTTCTCAGGAGACTGCTAAAAATCACAGAAACGGGCTTCTTCTTAAATACAATTTTGCAAATCCCCAGCACTCGTAATTATTACACTTTCAAAACGTTTCACTCGTGTAAGTTAGGAACAAACATTAGCATCAATAAATCATGTGCGAAGTTTCCAGACCACATGGGGGTCAAATCCAGGATGGGGACAGTCAAATTCTAAGTTCTTGTAGTCAACGTGGCGTGCGTGTAGCGCTGAGCCAACTTTCCAGTCGGTAACTCGTTATCTTTGTCCTCCCATCCAAACGTTACAGTGGAGCCGAGTGCAGCTGTCCGTGATTCAAAATCAGAATTTGACTGTCCCCATCCTGGATTTGACCCCCATGTGGTCTGGAATTTTAACCACATATTAAAGATCTTATTGGATAGAAAATAGCCTTGAGGAAGTCGTGGGATTACTGTCCCGACACGACGAAACACGTGTTGGCTGTGACTAGGATGCTCCACTTGGAAATAAAGAACCAAGAAGAGAAACTTCGCACATGATTTATTGATTAATGTTTGTTCCTAACTTACACGAGTGAAACGTTTTGAAAGTGTGATAATTACGAGTGCTGGGGATTTGCAAAATTGTTACGTTGAGCTCTTGCTCTCCTTTGTAGAGTTGGTGGTTTCTCTACACCTTACAGCACCGTCATATAAATGAATATTAACATATGTATGTGAATTTCCTTTGAAGCGCCAACATACCTATGACCCATACCCCATACCACACATTTTGAGTAATTCTTCTTAAATACAGATTGTCCTGCCTCAGGCATACATTCTTAGGTTTATGGCATGGTCATTTGAAGTATGCATTACAAACGAAAAAGCAGAGTCATGATGACCATCCCACATTTCAGTGAAGCCAGCCCGCAATTATTTACACAGTAAAGCTCAGATCCCACATCAGATATCGATAGGCCCCAATAAACATGAGCATCTCCTGTTTTGGGAAACAAGCCATAAAGCAGGAACAGCAATGTGTGAAAGAGATTAGCCGGAGGCTTGTGTAGGATGAAAAGACTTTATGGTGTGTCAAACCCTGATGCTAATCACAGGTGGCCAGAGGACGGGGAACTCGTGAGACCAGTTTGACCTGGGGCAGCGGAGCCAAGCTGCCCAGGTCACAGAGAAGTCAAGGAAAGGCACATGTGCTCTAAAAGGCCTGTTTTTAGCTTCATGCTATATAGCCTATGTGAGGGCAACCATAAGATGGCCACTGATACAAAATGGAACCCACGTAGTGATGTGAAATAACGTATACACAGTGCATTCATAGCTAAAACGTTACAGAAAGCACTCGTACATACCGCATTAACCATTCACGGTTCACTAATACCGAGATAGACAGGGGTAGGGCCCTGTCTCCTACGCGGTCCCAAATTCTAAAGTACGACACATAAATCACCTAGGTGTGCAAAGGAAGTGAGTAGATTTAGGATTGAGTATAAGCTCGCCCTAAAAGATGGAAAGAACGAGCTAAAAATAGAATCTTGGGAAGCATTGCACGACGCTGCTGTAAGGAAGGATAGTGCGGCCTTCTGGAAGATCATTAGAACTCCTTTCCTTAGCGATGCTACTGGCCCAACTCTAGAGATAGCAATTGCTGAAACAGATTGGATTAATCATTTTACTAAAGTATACGAAGGACTAGGTAAGTCTAGCCCTCTTTTGAATCCCTCTGCTTATCCCATCTCAAGAAATGTAATGTTCACCCTGGAAGAGGTTGAACTAGCCTTACGTGTGAGTCAGGGCGGGAAGGCACCGGGTCCGGACGGTGTCCCTATAGATATTTTTAAGGCAATTGTTCCTTTGTGGGGTTCCCTTCTGGTCCAGGTGCTTAACGCTAGTTGTATTACAGAATTATTGCCCACTTGAGTCCATAATTGTGGCCATCTATAAAAAAGGGGATAGACAAGACCCGGGTTGTTACAGACCCATTTTCCTTTTAGATTCCTTTACTAAAATAGTGGGTCGAATAATTTTGGACCGCCTTTTGCTTTGGGCTGAGGATAATTCTATTTTATCTGACTTACAATATGGTTTCCGCTCCGGCTTAGGAACAGTGGAACAGAGCTTAAATCTTTTAATGCTGACCGGGAAGTACATGAGGGCCAGGAAAGGGAGTTTGTTCCTGGCCTTTGTTGACCTCTCGGCCGCATTTGATTGTGTTGACCATTCCACCTTATGGACTGTGTTGGGACAACTTGGGGTTGAATCCAATATTATTTATTTTCTTAAACGATTTTATAGTGACGCTTCAGCTCGCGTCTGCTATGGCCTTAGGGGGCAATGCACGGGCAAAATCCCAATCAGGAGTGGTGTCAGGCAGGGCTGTGTCCTCGCCCCATTCCTTTTTAATTTGTATATAAATGGTTTGGAGAAAGCCCTATGCATTAGTAAATTCGACCCCCATACGCTGCTGGTCGTCCAATCCCGGCGTTGATGTACGCGGACGATGCTGTGCTAATGTCCCATACTCAAGTGGGATTACAGTGCGTGGTGGATAGTTTTGCCCTCTTTATGAACGAGTTGGGCCTTGGAGTGAACATCTCGAAAACTTTCAGCATGCGCTGTGGTCGAAATCTCAAAATTAAAAAGGCCATTTTTATAGCAGGACAGAAGCTTGATTCCACTAAACAATTTTCTTATTTGGGTATCTTGTTCAACCAGAATGACTCTTGGGGTCCGGCAGTGGCAGCGAAAAAACTTGCATTGGTTCACTCGACTGCCGCCCTTAAGTCCTTCTCCATGAAACTAGGTACCAGACCGCCGATAGAATTAATTAAGATTTACAAAGCTAAATGCGTGTCTGGTGCAATGGACGGTAGTGGGGTTTGGGGCTTTGCTGACTCTGCTCCCATTCAGGTAGTTGAAAACTCCTTCTTGAAATGTATCCTCTCAGTACCCAAGAGTTCCCCTAACTATAATTGTCATGCAGAATTGTGTCTTCCTTTTATATCTGATCTTATTAAACTTGAACCAGTACTACTATGGCACAGGATGTGGACTAAAGATGAAACCAAGTTTAATAGAGATATACTGATAGATATCTTGGAATTGGAAGGAGTGATGAGGATACCATGGCTGAGATATGTACGTAAATTTTTAGCTGACATGGGAAAGCTGGATTATTTTTTAAATCCTCTTACTATCTCAGCCATATCGCGTAAGGACTTGAAGAAGGAGGGCCTTGCTTTTTTGGATTCCACGAGAATTTCTGTGGAAATCCTAAAACCTACTGTCCTGCAACACCAATTAATTTTAACAACTTTTAATTTTCAACCCTATTTGCTGTATGTCCCTGGTAACTATGATAGATTCCTACTATCACGTTTCAGATTTGGAATCTTCCACAGATTGGTTAGTTTTCCTCTAACAAATGATTGGACGCACAAATTATTGCCCTGTCCTTGTGATGATGTTTCTCCTCAAAGTACTATCCATGTTGTTTTATTTTGCAAATTTTACAGTTATATTAGGCACACAGTTTTATTGCCATTTTTGAGAGAGGTGGGTCATCGGCAATGTCGTTTGGCTATGTTAGATATCCTACATTTGGATAATCATTTTTGTGTTGCCACAATTACATTGTTTTAAAAAAAAAGTGATTTGCACTAGGAAAAGTATAATATAATGCACTTTATCAAGTCCTTGAATGATTTGTATTAATAATTCTGGTGTTTAAGCCATTGAGTTATCGCTAAATGACCTGTTGTGACTTTTTTAAGCGCAATGATTTTTTAATGTATGCTTTTATGGTTGTTTTTAACAATCGAATAAAGTTATATTTGATTTGATTTGATTTGACTCGAGATGTACAAAAGCATACACAAATTTAAAAGAGGCCCTTCACAAGGCAGTGAGAGACAAGGAGGAAGTTAGAAGATGCAGGAAGCTCTATAATGAGGCAAGGAGACTCCGAAAAAAAGAAATAAAAGAAAAAGCATGGGATACCCTCCATGAGGCCTCTTTGAGCACAGATAGCTCCTTGGGGCATATGTATCAACATCACCATTTGCGATTCTCAAATAGCGATTTTTAAAGAATCGCTATTTGAGAATTGCAAAACGGGATGTATTTAAAAAATTGCAAACTTTTTGCGATTTCTTAAAATTCCTTAATTGCGATTAGCAAATTGCGAAATCGCAATTAAGGAATACCTGCCCATTCATTTCTATGGGCCAGGAGACCCATAGGAATGAATGGGAAGTAATTCTCAAATAGCGAATCGCAATTTGCTAATCGCTATTTGAGAATAATTTCAAAGGTGCAAGGGTGTCATGATGACACCCTGATGCACCCCTGAAATGAGCATGTGTGTGCATATGGCGCACATACATGCCCTAAGGGCATGTATGAGCGCCACGTGGCACTTTGTAAAATTCAAAAAAGTGCAATTTGAAAGAAAATCGCAAATTACCACCAACTGGAAGTTGGTGGTAATTTGCGATTTCTTAAGGATAATTCGCACAACTTGGGTGCTTTTTACATATCATTTAAGAAATCGCAATTTGCGATTTCTTAAATGCTTACGCAAAATTAAGAAATCGCTAAATTAGCAATTCCTTAATTTTGCGATGGGATTTGGCTCATACATCCCGATTACCGATTTTTTAATCACAAACGCTGTTATTTTGCGAATCGCAGCGTTTGCGATTAAAAAATCGTTTGATACATATGCCCCCTTGTTCTGGTGGGCTGTGAAAGCACCATTCTTTACGAACAAATCTGATGCCCCCACAATAGAAGTCGCAATAGATGAGAAAACGTGGGTAGATTTTTTCTCCTCTGTTTATAATTCTAAGATGGAAACAGAGTCGAGGAACCATTTGGAAGGGGGTATCGGCCCTTTTATACCAATTGATTTTTCTATCACACACAAAGCGGCAATAAAAGCCAGCAAGTCTGGCAAGGCCCCGGGCCCAGACGGGGTGCCAATCGATTTGTTTAAATCGATTCCGTCACTATGGTCCCCATTGTTAACACAGGTCCTTCAAGCATGCTGTGTGAAAGGTTTTATCACTACCTGGTTAGAGTCCATAATTGTGCCAATTTTTAAAAAAGGAGATAGGGAAAATCCTGCATGTTATCGTCCTA
The DNA here is from genome assembly GCF_964204655.1 of Triturus cristatus. Lineage (NCBI taxonomy): Eukaryota > Metazoa > Chordata > Amphibia > Caudata > Salamandridae > Triturus > Triturus cristatus. The sequence continues at coordinate 743,689,634 of NC_140593.1, forward strand.
TCTCCCTATTAGATTCTTTAATGAAGGTTGCGGGCAGAATAGTTTTAGATCGACTTCAGACGTGGGCTGAAGCAAATAGTATCTTAAGTGATGTGCAATATGGTTTCAGATCAGGTATATGCACAAACAAGCAGGTCCTCAATCTCAGTATTTTAATTGAAAAATACACACAGACAAAAGCTGGGAGTTTCTACCTGGCTTTTGTTGACCTCACAGCCGTATTCAACTGTGTCGTTCACAATAAGCTGTGGGATATTTTGACCGATTTAAGGGTAGAACCGACACTAGTACAGTTTTTAAGACAACTGTACATAGGGGCAAAAGCCAAGACTCGATATGGAATGAAAGGGGAATGTACTGCGTCGTTCAAAGTAGAGAGGGGAGTAAGGCATGGCTGTGTTTTGGCTACATTCCTGTTCACTCTCCATACAAACGCTTTGGAGCAGGAATTGGTGTCAAATACCAGGGACCCACCTTATGTCAACAAACACCCGCAGGCGACGCAGTACTTATGGCACGCACACAGATAGGTCAACAAAAGCCACTCACTGCTTATACCGGTTTTCTGGATGAACTTGGATTAAAGATGAACGCTAAGAAAACTTTTATTATGTCCTGTGGGTGGGGAAAGCAAAAAAGTAGTAGTATCTGTTTGGGTGGAACCAGAATAGACTCCACAAACACATTTACTTATCTGGGTGTTCTTTTTAACCGGACCTGCTCCAGGAGTAGGAACCTTCTTTTTTTGAAATCGACAGCGGCTGTAGTAAACTTCTCTAAAAAACTTGGTAAAAGGCTGCCTGAAATTCTTTTAAAGATTTACAAGGCAAAATATGTAAGCATAGCTACATACGGGGCAGGAATTTGGGGCTTCCAGAATTGTTCACTTATCCAATATGTTGAAAACGCGTTTGATTTATTTTAGCATGCCCTATTAGTTCTCCTGTTTTTAACTGTCATATGGAACTGGGGGTCCCATACATCTCTGATGTTATCAAGATACAACCTGTGTTACTTTGGCACCGAATCTGGACCTCTGACTCCACAGACTTAAACAGAGAAATTTTGAGAGACTCAATGAAATTGGAGCATGCAACAAAAATTACCTGGTTAAAAAAAGTAAAAACTTCTTTTATGCTCTTGGGTGCCCAGATTATTTTACTTTACCAGAGACCTTAAAGTCCATCTGTTGGAAAGAATTTAAATCAATCTGCATGTCTCACCTTGAGAATAACAGGCTAGTATTGGAAATGAGCAAACCTGCGGTCATACAACATCAATTGTCTGTTACAACATATGACATTCAACTTTATCTCTTACACTGTACAGGGGGATATGACAGATATGTTTTAACACGTTTCAGGCCCGGAACATTTCACCGACTGATTAGCTATCCGGAGATGAATAATTGGTCTAGAGAGTTATGCTTATGCCCTTGCGACGATCTTTCCCCACAATCAACTATCCATGTGATTTTATTTTGCAAATTTTACTTAAAGGAAAGATCTAGGTGGATTATACCACTGCTGAGAAAAGGGAATTGGAGGCAATGTCGACCTGCGTTTCTGTACTTACAATTGTTGGACAGCGATTACTGTATTGGAGTCATGGCTGGTTACTTAAAGAGTATACTGAGAGCTAGGAAAACTATTAATGCCCAACACCCGTTTTAAATAGAGTAGTATGTATTAAGTCAATTTATGCATGACCGCTTTAACTATGCATGTCTTTCTCATCTTGATTATTTGATGCTAACCTTAATGTGTACGTTTGCACTTTTCAATATGTAAATCTGTTTTATACATAATCTTTGAAATGCTTTTAAATGTCTTTTTAAATTGTGACTGCTTTTGAGAATTTATATATCTAAAATCGAATAAAGATCTTTTTGATTTGATTTGATGTTGTTTGATATTTTTCATATAAAAAAGAATATATTTTGGCACATTATTATTTCAAACATGATATTCTGACTGTCGTGCCCCCACAAGACTTACCTTCTGCTTGTGGAGTGATCCCACGGGGATGACGTGGACAACCACCTCCGGCTCCCTCCTTCTCCCAGAAAGAACTAAATACTAACCAGGCTGAAGAGGGGACTGGGGGAGGCAGCCAAGATAAAGGTGAAGACAGCGAAGAAGGAAGCTTTGATTGATCTGCCCTCAGGTGTTCTTAGGGTCTTGTGGCATACACCGTCTGAGATGCAGCGCCAAGAGGGCGGAGTAGACCAGTCGGTTGTATGCTGGACTCACAAGGGAAGGCTCTGCAAACACCAATAATCCAGAAACAGCAACACGATGCATCTGTACTAGTGCTGTTGTAATGGGGAGAAGCAAGTACTTCAGCGCTGTCCGAAAGTAAAGGAAAAGCGACATTGTGTCCAGCACGAGTCGCGGTAGGAAAAGAAGCACGCTCTCCTGCGCTGGTGAAGTAATCCAGGGAACGCGGCTTCGTGCCTCTGCACGAGTCGCGGGGACAAACAGTAAACGCGCTCCTGCGCTGTTGAAAGAATAAAGGAACGCGACTTCGTGCCCCTGCACGAGTCGCAGTTTCAAAATAATTGCGCTCCTGCGCTGGCTGGACGAAACAAGGAACGCGACTTCATGCACCTGCACAAAGTCGCGGTGTCGGAATATAAGCGCTCCTGTGCTGGGGAAAGTAGCAAAAGAAACGCCACTTCGTGCCTCTTCACAAGTCGCAGAGACAAAAGTTTTGTGGGCGCCCTTGTGCGGTCCGGATGGAATATCCGGTTGCAGGTAGAGCTTTCGCTAGCGCTCCGGCGCTCCTGCGAAGCTCAGTACTTGAATACGAAGAGCCGGTTGCGGGCGTCTTCGCATCTGATATGCGATCCTCCCCGGAAGTGCCGGTCAGCTGGTGTCATCGGCTGATCCCGTCTAGGAAGGACTAGACGGCCAACCTGCCTGACGTGGTGTCAGCAGTAAGAGAGCTGGCGCACACGCAACCCACCGAATGCCAGCCATACAAGGAGCAAGGGAACATGACACTGACACAGTCATGTTTTGTAATTTATCAGAGCAGAACATTTAGTTGCATTCTATTTATTGAGTTTGTTAATGAATATTTATTTTCTGGTGCATTATGCTTTGAGCTCTGGGCAAGGGGTAGGATTGTCTGATAACACAACTGGCCCTGAGAGGCCATAGCAAACCAGTGGCCTTGAAAGGCCCACTGTTTCTGAGTTTAATATCCTAACATGTGCAAACACAAACATGCACAAACAGTGTTGGAATTTGTTGCAAGAGTAAAATCAGATCGATTGGATTTTCCAGTGCTTGTTTTGTTTAGCACACTGTGTGGAAATAATATTAGAGTCAATGTAATCAGACCTCAGCGTCATTACCAACACTTGGCTTTTCCAATGCTATGCATGAAGTTGGGCTGATACATGGCAACATATTCCATATTTAGCTTTAGCTCTCACCCCATGAGTGCCCACTTGGCACATCCTCCCATTCAAATCTAATTAAGCTATTTGACTGGGTGACCAGAGAAATAAACACACAGAGCAAAGAGGTCAGAAAACTCTCAACTCCGTTCTAGACTCAAAATTTGTTCACAATTGGAGCTGCTGTGGGTTGATAGTGGAAACTTTTGCTCAAATGACCATACATTCCAGCAGTTACAGTAATATGTACACGATTGAGATCTTAACCACTCAATATTTTTTTCCCAGGGAGTATGGGGACACGGGTCCCACCTAATTCAAAAGACCCAAATGTGTAACAGGCCATACATACAATTGATAAAAAAGACATTTCAGTGAATCAGGTCTCCACGCTCTCCTGATCATGCATATCTAATGTGTATCCCTCCACCCCCTGCCATGCTCTTTGCTTACGCCATGGTGACCATATTTTCTCCCACTTTTTGACACACCCCCTATTTTTATATACCGTTTCTTCGACCCGTTGACATCAATCAAGGTCGCGTTCCCACTCTCCCAAGGATGGCGGCGAAGGTGCTCCCCACCTCCTTGCAATCTTCCTTTTGGCAATCACTGCTGCGAGACTGAGCCATATTCCTGTATGTCTGAGCCAGTCAGAGTCGCCCTTAATCATCAGAAGAAGACATTTGGCGTCCATAGGGACTGTTACTCCTAAAACCCTTGACATAATGTCCCTGACCCCTTGCCAATATCCTGCTATCACCGGACATTCCCACAGAATGTGAATAAAGGTTCCCTCATGCTTACAGCTAGCATTTTTGAAGACTTACAAAACAGAGAGGGAGAAAGTGTGTGCTGCATTTTACTCTGCGTGTATGTAAAAATTACTGGTGTAATCCGACAGACACCTCACCATACCCGACTGAAAGCACCCGCACCTAACTATTTAACAGAAAAAAAAATCATTAAGGGGGGGGGTAAAACCACAAACAGCCCCCCACCCCCCTGAATCTACACCCCTGCTAACAGCACTGGTTCTGGGACAAGATGGTGTAGTTCAGGATGATGAACCATTGGTGGCAACTGAGTACCATAGTGTCCGGTCTATGGACTGTGCTCTTGGCTGTAAGTGTTCGTTTTCTTTTGTGTGTCATAGAGATTGGGCCTCAAAAAGTTGTGTATTGGGCCTAATAACCTAGTTTACTTCCGGAGGACTGAAATGGTCTTCGATGAGATACAGTGTAAAAGAGACTAGTTGTTCAAGATCTGTGAACCCTTGAGTTTCACAGCTCTCTTTGTATTCTGCCCTACAATCTTTGAAAATTACACTGAATATTAAGCCTGAACCCTCAATTCCATTCCTCTGCCTTTTTTCAATACATCTTCCCACTCATGATAATGTACCCGATTTGTAAATTTAAACAAGCATTGGCATAGCCAATAGGTCTCGCCTTTGGGACCTTATAAGTGTTTAGCCATGCAACAGTTGCATAACTAAACACTTATAATGTCCCAAAAGCGAGACCTATTGGCTATGCCAATGCTTGTTGTAACTGCTGCAATCTATTGAAGCCTCACAGAGAACATCAAAGTGGCCATGCGGCCGCAAAAGTGATCGCGATCAGACATCAAAGCGGCCGCGCGGCCGCGAAAGTGAAAGTAATCGCGGTAAAGTGTGACGCGCGCGCCCGCGCACATGCACTGTAGCTCTAGGCTGGCCTGGTAGCACTTTTTGGAGCCCTCACAAAATGTCTTGCCAGACCAGCGCATGCGCTGGGTCAGGCGAGACCTAAAAAACGTAAAATGGAGCTTTTCCGTGTGATAGGAAAAACTGGTGGTATTGTGTTATTGTTTACGTTTATTGGGCTTGCACAACATGCCCTAATTAGGGCATATTAAAGGCTGCAAATGAGTCATGTTTTTATAAAGAATCTACTGCTGATAGCTCATTTGTTTCCCCTTTTATCGGTTTACATAAAGCAGATTATTCCTAGCAACGACATCAGCATTACAATGTCTTACAACAAATCCTCGTGTTATTGCATTTGTTCTCTGTGACATGTTCTGCTCTTTCGGCCGAATCCTTCTACCCGCATGAAAAAGACATAAAAGACGGGGATGCTCACATTATCCGATGACTTATTTATCATTCGTGTTCCTGTTATCCAACAGGTTGCCTAGACAACTTTACCTCACGGGAACTCAGATATTTACCGGCTTGGCGGAACAGCTCTGACAGGCTCACAGGCTGGAAGAAACCCGTTTCATGCTCTTTTTATTTTTAAAAGTCTTTCTGTACCAGCGCAAATGACATATTCCACTGGCAGTCTACCTCACAGCAGATGCCCCCACATCTACTAAAAAACACATGACACATTATGTTTCAATTCTTGGAACAACGGTGGTTACTTTCTTATCAACATGTGTGTGTCTGTAAAATATATTTATTTATGTATTTGAAGGTAAATACTTATTTCAAAAGAGTAGAGAGATAGTTCCAGGACACTTCCATATACCTCTCTGCCAAATTCATCATTTTGTTCCCTGAAGAGGCCTGTATTTGTTTTGCCTTGACCGCAAAGTTTATTGATAGAGTCGCCACTTTAGTAACACCAATTCTGGTTAGTTTTAATGAAATAGTAAACTTTTTAAAACCAGGTCCCCTGTATGAGGCATTTAGCTCCTGGGAAACCACTACTACGTCAATAAGCAAAAGACAACAATTCTTCATTATAAAGAATAACACGAGGCATTACCAGTTTTCAATTTCTCATATTTGTTGGTATTTTTACCTATCTTGAGAATGGGAATATTGCATCTTTCCCTTATACGGAGATAAAACGTGGTTAAAGAAGCAAAGGTCACTGAATTCTGAGCTGCAATGCTACAACAAAGAATTTGTAGAAACAAATTAGAAGAAAACAAAACCTGAGTCCAATAATGACCAAAAAGGACTTTGCTCTAAACTATCTTTACTTCTTATTATCTAACCTCTCTATTGATTTTGACATGATTTATCAATCTAGTCTCCATTCCCCTTTTTCCTGGTTCACCTCATTTCTCTTGGAATGCTCTGTCGAGGAGCATGAATATGTCGTCTGTGGCAGCGATGAGCACTGTTTCTGTACTATGGTTGGCCCTGAATCCAGACAGTGTGGTGTCTAGGAGATACTGTTTGCTAAGGTAGTTGGTGAGGAGTTAGTTGATTTGTTTCTCGAAGAGCTTTCCCAAGTATGGTGGGAGTGAAATGGGTTCAGCAGAGGCAAGAAGGTGGCATGTTTCCAGGTGTACAGGAATGTGGCTCGGATGATGGAGGTGTTGAGCATGGGTGATTAGTGGTTTGCTGATCAGGAGGAGTCCTTTGATGAAGGTGTGGTAGAGGCAAGGGTCAAATTGGGCCCTTGAGTGGATAGTCTTCATGGCAGCAGCAATTTCGATGGTGGTGATGCCGGGCCACGAGGTCAGGGTTCGTTCTTTGGCCGTGATAGGAAGTTCAGGGGTGTTGTTGTGGGTTGAAGATGCTGTATATGGAGGTGATTTTGTAAGAGAAAAATGTAGAGAGCTTGTTGAAAATGTCTTGTGAGAGGGTGATGTTGCAGGAGGCAGCAGTATGAGTAATCTTTGATAATGGCAATTCTTTCCTTGCTGCTAATAGTGCTGGCGTTAATGTGATCTGCTGGTTATAGCATCTTAGGGCTGATTTGAAGAGATCTTTATCTGTGGTGTCTTGACTTGTTCTCCATTTGCGCTCCAGTTGCTTATAGTGGCATTTCGTCAGCCTGAGTTCCACTGTGTACCATCTGGCCTGTGGCTGGGTCTTGCTATTGAGTTGCACTTCAGTAGAGTCAGGATGTCAGCGCATGCAGTGATAAAGCTTTCAAGGTTCTTGATGGCTTCCTGCAAGTTGATTGTGTGTTCTGGCCAGCACACAGAGAGGGAGGAAGCCTACTCCTCTTCTGTGATGCTTTTTCAGCTGTAGCCGGCAGTTCTGGTGGTGCTAGGTCTGTGGTGGTGCGAGATAAGTATGTTGAAACTGAAGAAGATGTGGTCTGTCCAGGTCATAGTTGCTGGTTTGTCAACTGTGATGCTGCTGATTGAGGAGAAATTTATGTCCAATAGATGTCCAGCATTGTGGGGGAGTTTGGTAACATTCTGTGTGAGGCCAAGGTCTGCAAGATTTTCTAGAAGGCCTGTAGAGTCTGGTTTTGTGAAGTCTTCTAGGTGAACGTTAAGGTCTCCGTGAAGGATGTGGTGTTGGTGTTAATGATGAGAGGTGCGGCAAAGTCCTTGATGTTGCAGACAAACTTTGTGTGAGATGTTGGTGGTCTGTATATGAAGGTTCTGCCCTTATGAGGTAAGGAGATGTGAGATGTTCCATTTAGCTGGTGGGGGTGTCCATTTACGTGTTGCAGCTGATGGTATCTTTGATTATGATGACAACTCAACCTCCAGGCCTATGCTGATAGTCTTGCCTAGCAACCATGTAGCCGATGGGTCTGGCTGTAATGCTGTCTGGTGCAGAGGTTGTGTATAGCCATGTTTCTGTGAGAAAGAGCAGGTATGGAGAGTGGTCCTTCTCTAGGTCCCATGTATGGTGAGTAAGAGGCTGTTGAGGAGCATGCATGACAGTGTGGCATGGCATGTTGAGCAGAGACACTTTAAGGCATGGGCAATGTGGGCTTTGGCCCAGGGCCCCAGCACCAGCTGAGATAGCCAGCTCTGTTCTGCAGAGTCCTGTCTTGATTGCCTTGAATAATTCTGAAACAGATTTTTTTAAATACAGTTTTCCTTTAATTTATTTTTAATGTGCATGATGTGTGAAAGTATATTACAGACATTTTACAGAGACATGTTGGGTTTATTTTTCATGCCGCATCCATAAAAAAGGTTTCTTTTAGATCACAATAGGACTTCACACATGAGAAATGGGAGGGTATCCCATAGAATATTTGCAGTAATATTATTGAATTGCGGCTGTGTTACAATATTGAAAACACACATCACTATCCCTGAATATTAGATGTAAACACATTAGAATTTGGACAATTGTGCCTGCACGCTGTCAGTGACCTAGCCAAAGAATCCATGAAAGAGCTTAAATTAAATCATAAATTCAAACCTGGTCTGCACAGGGCCTCACAAGATAGGTGTGGCTCAGGGCCCCAAAATCCTTAAGATGTCCTTGGTGTTGAGTGGGTGGTGTTTGGACTGTGTGAGCAGGTGGCTGGTTTGTATGAGTGTGAGCAAGTGTTGGGTGCTGTTAGCATGGGAGTGGAGGGTAAGGGGTGTGGAAGAATGCATAAGAACTTGCAGGAGGTATACGTGAAAGCTCCTTCCGTGTCATGTTGTGTGGTGCAGTGTGGCAACAATGCAGCGAGTGGGGGGCCCAGGTTGGGAGAATGGAAGAATGCAGCAATATAGCAGTGGGTAGGGGTGAAACACAGTTTCTGATGCTGGGTGAAATCCAGGGGTGGATTGGTGCAGACAGGCATGCCTTTGATGTGCCAGTGGCATGCCCGCACCATGTCTGTATTGCAGCTGCCATTGAGTAGGTCCTGAGAGGTGGGAGGAGCACAGGATGCTGTGGGAGGGAAACCAGTGATGATACTGTCTGTGCAGATGGGTGAGGGGCAATCTAGTGATGTCACTTTCTGTGCTGATGAATGATGGGGAGATCAAATTATGTCACTTCCTGTGATGGGCAATGAAGTCCTCGTTCTTGGATCTTTCTTTTGAAGATTGCTTTGGCAGGAAACCAGTGCACTTCCTGCGCAGATGGATGATGGGAAATCCAATGATGTCATTTCCCATGGCAAGTGAGAGGAAATGTGGATTTCTGTGAGCATAAGTTTGACAAATTGGTCAGCACAGAGTTGGTAACTGTCCCATTCTGCCACTCCAAGGTGCAGAAAGTTTATCAGTTGCCCAGTGGTGTGGCCATATGACAAGGACAGAGAGCACCCCATACCATTCCTTTTACAGAACGCCAATCCCAGGTGTGTAGTGGACTGCCTTTTCCTCAATGGCATAAGAACTGGTGGTCTCCATTCTGCCCTCCCTACAGGAGCAGAAAGACTCATGAGTGCTCATGGTGTGGTGTGCAGACCAATGCCAGGAATGGAAAGCTCCCCACCCCATTCCTTTTCTCACTTGTTTCTCCTGGTTGTATGCTGGGCTTTCTGTCCCAAACACCCCAGTCTACTCACTCAGTGGGGCAGAAATCCAAGAGACCAGCAGGAAAAATAAAATGGTTTGGGTGGCCAGTCTATCATTGAATTAGATACTGCCCTAATTCTCCAAGCCCCGAGAGTCATTTTGTGTCACATTGGGGCATATAGGAGTGAGTACCACAAATGTCCCCATCTGAAGTGGACAGAAAGCCTGCCAGACCAACAGACAGGTCTCCAGTCTGTTTCAGCATTGGATCTCACCCCCTTGCACCAGATAGACTTTGCCTGTTAGGCCAGACCACATATCACAAGAATGCTTAAAGAAATCCCAAGTAATCGGGCTCTGGGTCGGCCATTACCCAGGAACCCTAGTAATATGTTCATTTCAAAAAGCTAGAAAACCACATGAATTCAACCAGTTGTTACTTGCATGGATCTCAGCACTTCTTACCCAGAAACAGTTGCAAACAACAAAGTTAAGCCTACAAGCACATCTTTCTTTACTTAGGGATGGATACAACATTTGGCCCCAGGGCCGGCTGTGACACAGCACACCCAACAAACCCTGGGCATTTCTAAAATTTTGAGACCCCACAGAATCCAGGTTAGTGTGACTTACATGGATCCCAGCATGTTTCCCTATCTAGAATGCCCAGTGAACATCAAAACTATGCATGTATGTACGTATGTGGTGTTTTTATAGTGCAAAACTAGAGAAAGGCAGCAGAACCCTGTGCAGGGGCACAATGCTTCCTAATAGTCAATGATCAATTTTTATAATACTGCTGAATCGCAATAGGTGTAGAGTATATCTTACAGTCCAAGAATAGAATAAAAGTGCATCAACTTTTCAAACCATAGAATTAATCATGTAAGGAGCTAGGTCTTCATCAGGACCAAATTACCAGATGCACCCTTAAGGTGTTGGAAACTACCACTTGTAGAGGACACAGAGAGGTGCAATGAGTCACCTCTGAACAGTTAATACAAAGAGACCAAAGTATTCCCTACATTGTCTGATTTATACAACACAAGTATCAGGGTAAAAAAATCCGCAAAGCATTCCTGCTATTGTGTTTGTTCACCAACTCACTACAAGCTGCAATCTTTATTAATGCTACGGATCGAAACATCGGCGCTCACATGCTTGAACCGTAATATATCTACATGCTACGCCTATTGCAATTAGGCATAATTAATTCTAAAATAGTGCAATTGCCCCTTAGGAAACATTGTATCTAGGTAGCCAGGCATTGCTTTGTATTTTTAAATCTCACTATTTTCACCTTTCCCAATTTCATGTTTTCATTTAGCCCTCTGATAATATACATGCTTATTCACCTTTTGGCTTGCTGGAGTTTTGTCATTTGTTATTTGAATCACTCTATGGGACTTATTACGACTTCGACTCATGGTGGCGGTCCTCAGGATCTCCGTACTCATGGTTGTGGTCTGACAACCACCACCACTGCGGGTCAGCGAGCAGTATTCTGAGTGTGACAGTCAGACCGCCATAAGACCATATGCTCCACCGGCAACTAGCCTCATATGCTGGCGGTGTCGATGCCAGCACCACCGAGCATAATACGAATTGGCATTCCACTGCACATTTCATGGCCATGAGCTCACCATGAACGAGGTGACAGAGAGGCAACCCCTGCCTCTTCTGGGCCCGGCGGTGCATGCGGGAGGGCACATGTTGTGCCCCCATGGAATTACACTCCATTCCTGCGCGTTGTGGCATGCATGCCACACTGTGCAGGAACGTGCTGCAGGTGCTGTCATGGCAGTGGTCTGCTGTTAAGGCTCTCTCCTATGAACCTTACACAAGTGCCCCCATAAGACTGCCTCTGCACTGCCTGCCTGCCCTGGTTAACACTCGTAATCCGGCGAGTGGGCGCAGGATGGGCTTGGCAGTCCTCCTGTCGGCGTGGCAGTGATGGGCTGACAGGAGGACTTCCAAACTCGTATTCCAAGAAAGTAACGCAGTGCAATGCCGAAAGCAATTTGGCTGCGCTGCGTTACTTTCATAGCGCAGGGATGAGTCATATTTACAACAGTATGACGGATCCCTGTGCTCTCACCTCCACTGGTGCACAGTTGGCTGCCATGTGGCAACGCAGGCACCCTTGCACCATGCTACAAGTGTGCCTGTGATGCGGGGATGATTGTTTTTGTGCAGGAAGGGACACCTTCCTACACAAAAACAATCATTAGAGTTGTTTTCCTCTTTCCATGCGTTCTGCCGGATGCAGCACGCATAGAAAGAGGAAAAAACTTGGACAAATAACAGTATCTCTCCTCTTTGTGCCTCCTTAAGCCTCCCATGCAGAGGTGTAGGATACTGACACATACCCAGGTTTACGAAACTTTGTAAATCTCGGAATGCAGCAGAATTCATGGATGTTAATTTATATATTTATTTATTTATAACGTTTTATATAGCGCGAACGTGACCCACGAGGGTATCAGAGCGCTTTACAGTATACAATAAAAAAACATAACAAAAGAAAAAAAAGATGAGATAGTATACAATCATTTGATATTTGTCATTACGTACAAAAGGGATGTATAGTATACGAATAACATAGATGACTTGTCTCCAGCGGGACATTGCCCTATATACAGTTATTGAGCATTAGGTGGTTGTGATAATAAACATACATATGATATTCTCCTTCAATCCACCATAGGTATGAAGGCTATGGATTATATAGGAGACCCGTGGCCAACAGAGCTTTACACTGACTATAGTTAATGAGCATCAAGTGGATGTGGCAATAAACATACATATAATATTCTCCTTCATTCCACCGGAGGTAGGCAGTTACATGAGGATTGAATAGGTGACTCGGTCAGCATAAAAATTAAGTCTTAGGACGTGAATTTGTTCATTAGTAGTATTTTGACTTCTTTCTTGAATGCTGTGAAGGAAGAGATTTCACTTAGCACTGGAGGTAAGGAGTTCCAAATCTTTGGAGCAATCCCTGAGAATGCTCTGCAGCCAGTTCTCTTCTTATTGAAGGATTGTGGTTTCAGAAGTAAAGTACTCGCACTTTGCAGTTGTCTGCATCCTCTCGACCTTTCTAGCTTTAGCGCTAAATAACTGGGTGTATTGTTATGTAGGAACACCCACAGCAATACCCATAGCTCACCCAAATTCACGCAAAGTGCTGCATGAAAAGGGAACGTATTTACAAGGACACAAAGAGCCAGACAGGGTGACTTTCCTTGTCCTTATAAATATGGAGCACCAAATTGCGCCACTGGTGCATCACATAAAGTGACGCACCAGCGGCACAAGGGACTTGCAAATATGCCCCTAAGTCTTTAAAAATTCAACTAATTAACTAATTTAAGCGCAGCTTTAGTCTAGTATATTGTGCAAGCTGAAGAGAAAACCTTAATGTGGAACACCATGGATAAGGAGAGAAGGTCTCTAAGATGGGAATTGTTTTGAGAAAGAGAAAGGAAAAAGATTAGGGGCACATATTGCCAGTTGGTACGCATGCAGAAATAGGAACTGGCTGGGAATGAAAATGTAGTTAGGGAAAAGGGCATAAAGCAGAGGAGAGTAGCACTTTTTGGCACTTTTGCTTTTTTCCTCCATTATAGGCATCCGCCACACCACTTCTGCACAAGAGGCACCTGATAAGGAAAAATGCATGGTAACACTTATTAAGTAACATGAAATTCCCTCAGCTGTTTCTGGAAGAATTTTCATTTTATTGTACTCACTGACATTTTTTAAAAAGTTTTCCTTAGCTGCATATAGTGTCACTTTACCTGATCGTACTTGAAAAGTTACAGTTTGCCTTTTGAAACAACTAGTGCATTACCACAAGGTATAAATATCAGTATTCATAATACATTTCCCCAAGCCAATTAAAATGTGCTTTCTAATTGCATTATTTTGTAATGAAAGACACAAAGAAACAGGGGAACATCATAGGATCCAGGGAGCAATTCTTAAGGTCAGCTCTCTGTGGGCAGATGCCCATTGTTTAGAAAAAAACATTCAAATAGAAATCCTGTAGAATCAAATAGAAAATGTAATCCATTTATTAATAGATAAAGTGCAAATTCCTGGTGTAAAACAAAAGTCTAAGAAATGTGGTAGATGACGTGTTTCAGTCTGTTCTGTGGCCTTTGTCAAATGAAGTATACAAACCACCATTAAGGAGGAGGTGGTAAATAGTCATGAGAGCCACCATTTAAAGATATACACATACATGTACATTAAAACTATAATGAATCCCAAAATCTGTAATATTTACACATCATCCTATAAGAAATTATATCCTATACTTTTATAGCATTCAGATTAATTCAAATAGATTATACAGTATGCCTTCAATACCCAACATATCACAATGTGCTTCTATCAAAACCCAGCATGAAATCTTGAAATCAATGAATACAATGCATTGGAGTTTCTAATTACATATCTGGTCAGGTCATCTAACTGTGTAAAATATAGTTAGACAGAATGGGGTAAATCTTGGCATAATGGCTAAAATACAGAAATGATGTCATATATAAAAGCAGAAGAGACACTTTTGTATTAAAATATGGATAATACTTTAAAGTGATTTGGTAAGCAAGTGAAGGAAAACATGACTTTCCATCCTTGTAAATGTAATTCCCTATGACCGCCTGAGGCTATTATTGTTCCTTATATAGTGCAATTGTTTTGATCAGAGATTAGTCAGAAGTATGTTTATTTGCTATGTGTAAATCAATGGGATAAAACTTACTTCTAAATTTCTGAGCATGCATAAGTGCTTGAAGGCTCTTGTCTTCATGCTTCTAACAGTGCTACTGATGTAACTTAAGTTGCATAGACAAATAAGGGCATACACTACAAGGTGAGATTGCCAATGAATGAGAGTTCTAGTATCATGTTCATTATGAATCACCCTACATTGTTTCATACATAGGTTGCATATTTTTCAGTTACGACATTGGAAAAATCCTGCCACCTTGCTGTTAACCCAACTAAGGGGCTGATTTAGAGTTTGGCAGACTGTGTATGTTCTATTACCATGGTGGAGTACATTACTGCCACCAGGGCAAGCGTAACCTGTCTGCCAAATTAAGAAATGTCCACCGGCCCAGCAGACATCTCTTACATTTGCAGGAACTTCCGTCATGGCATTCCCTGTAAATGCATTGAAAGATTGATGGACTTTGAGTAGGTCTAAGACCTGTGGGAGAGGTAGGGGGGGCTAAACATAGATGGTGGCATCCGGAAAAGCCATATAGTTGTTCACCTAATTGCACACAGGTGTGTTACTCTAATTATGTCAATGGATGCCTACCAATACTACAACACCCAGAAGCCATTAGGTTTTCACTCAAAAGACAGGGACTATAAACTGTCCATAATGACATGGAGTTTGCTGGGCATCAAAAATACTCCCCATATATTACCCACTATGAAATACATACATATGTTTTATACACTGTCTGATTTATTTCTCCTCCCCCCAATTCTAATTATATTCCTGTGAAGAAGTGGGTTATTACCTTAAATACAGCAGAGGGCTTAGTCTAGTGGCAACGTAGTAGTATGAAGCTATGCCGGTGTTACCATGCTTTAATCGTATGTTCCTCCTGTGTCAACCTGCTCAACTAAGCTTACAATCTCAATCAAGAAACATTCTCGAGAATCTTTTAACACCAACATAAAGGATCATGGTACTTGTCATTTCCATTGATAGCATTTACTTGTAATTATAAATAATATATGAAAAAGTATATAATTGTATGGCTACCTATCCAACACCTGTTAGTCACAAGAATACAGGCAATACCGTTTGACTGTCTATTGTAGGCTTTTCCTTTCCTATATGTTGCAGCCGGCTAAACCATCGGCATCCTAAGTGGATCTCATACAGTCAGACTCGTAATACCATACAGGTATCACACTCTCACTTAGTCACACATGAATTTAACATGCACACTGGATGTCACGGCAAGGTTTCGAGCTTCACATATTATAAGAACTTTAAACAAGATGGGTCAGGACAACACACTCTAACTGTCATGTGTACCAAGCACTCTTACCCGAGCTCTCCCAACTCTTACCTGTAAGGTGCTTGGTGAAGTTTCGCAGAGACACTATGGGCCTAACTCCCAGTAACTCTATTCTGCAACCTGAGATTACAATTGCACACTGCAGGTTGACTATAGGGATTCGGGAGGAGGGCCGGATTCTGACGCTAATGAAGTTCTTGTAGTCGGCCTGCGAGGCAACAAGAAGATTCCTTAGCAAAGAAGTTTAAAATCTACAACTAGTATTTTCTTGCAAATAACCTTTTTTCTTTTAGATATTCTTTTAAACTGTGTCAAGATTCCTACCTGCGATCTTCAGAGCAGGGCCTCGCGTCCAGGGAGTCGTCGTGAGGGACATCTGTTGTTTAGGGGTTGTTGTCAGATGAAGAGTGTCCAATGTTGTTCTTGTTCTCTCCTTAGATATGCGCTGTATAAATAGTAAAGTGTAGTAGGTCTGAGGGCAAACAATATGAACTCTATTATTAATTACTCACTTTTGAATTCTACAGAGCAAATCTGCACAACTATGCCACCTTTACACTTACTTCATTTAACCTTCTGCTCATATCTTTCTCACGACATGCTTTTCTAAGAAAAAGGGGATAAAAAGTTGCAAAAGCATATACATAACTTTCTCGCAACTCTAAACAATTTTCAATGAGGACAGAAACAAATGATTTAAAGTTTTCTGTAGCCTTAAACGTTCTAAAATACAATAATTCCCAAAAGTTTTTGTTCCTATGTTTTTTCTTAAACAAAGGTTTGTCCAAAAATTGTTTGTATATTCTTAAATCTCTTTCGTGCGGTGGGCGCCTGAAGAAATAAGAGTTTCCACTTAACTTAGTTTTCTTTGTTCTCTTTCAGGTCTCATCTCGCCGAGAAAACGAAGATTCAGGAAGCAGGGATGCTGAAAAGGTAAGTGATGGGTCCAAAAGCGTGATGAGTCCTAGCGCTTTGTTTCTCTGAGAAGATCTGGAAGGCTAAGCACCTTCTAGAGCCTGGGTGTGGCTTTAAATACTTCAGCCACACCCAGAGACGTCCGTAAGAGCAAGCGCGTATGAACGTGCTCACGCTGTGTTCTGGGTTTCACACAGCGCGAACCAGCCACAAAATAGAAGCATCTTTCCTCAATGCTTTCCCTTCATTGCGAGACTTGAACAGGGAAGCACTTGGAAGCGAGTGCTTCTCTGAACTCTCCGTTTCTCCCGCAGTGCGCTGTTTGCTTGTATCCTATGACATCCTGAGAGCGGAGCCTTTAGAACATTAATCAGTTTTCCAACAATCATTGATAAATCAAATACACATTATTTTCTTCTTGAATAACATGATTACCTTATCCGTTTTGGTAAGTATGAATACATGATTTTCCTATACAAATATCATAAACACACATGTTTTGTAATACCTTTCTTGGAGTGCAGGATGCACAGGATAGGGGTGGGTTTTTTAGCTATGAGATGAATTACGAATCATTTGTTTTAAGAACGTGGGTTCATGACAGTACCCCCCTCGTAGAATCCCCCCTAAAACCCTAGGGACAGGTTTTGGTTTCTCAGGATATTTGGCATGAAACTTTTTTAGAATTTTTAGAGCGTTTTGTTGATAGGCAAGGGGTTCCCATGAGCATTCTTCTGGGCCATATCCTTTCCAGTCAACTAGATAAAACAATTTGTTTTTAATACGTTTAGAATCAAGAACTGCTTTTATTTCGAACTCTGGAACCCCATCTACCTCAATAGCTGATGGACAAGCTACAAGTCTGGTTTTAGGATTAAATGGTTTTACTAATGAAACATGAAAAACCGGATGAAACTGATATTTGTATGGAAGAGAAAGTTTCACACTGACAGGATTAATTATTTTTTCCACGACAAAAGGACCAATAAATCGTGGACGAAAAGCTTTATGACTTTTAATTTTTAAGTGTTTAGTAGATAACCAAACTTTGTTACCAATTGCATAATCGGGTGGTTTTGACCTGTGTTTATCAGCGAATATTTTCTGACTTTCCTTTGCTTGAGCTAGGTGTAATTGTGCTTGTTGTTGAACTGCTACCAACTGGGTTACAAAATCCGCCACAGACGGAATTTCATTTGTTATTTTCTCTAATTCCACGGTATCTTTGGGATGGAAACCATGATTACAGAAAAAAGGAGACATTCCTATAGAAGAATGCTCTGAATTATTGTAAGCAAATTCCATAGCCCACAAAATATCTGACCATTCTTGATCACAAGTGGTTAGCATACATCGTAAAAATTGTTCGACAGTTTGATTCGTGTGTTCAGTTAATCTATCTGTCTGAGCATGGTAACTGGATGAGGTACGCACTTCCATGTTCAAAGATTTTCCTAAATTTCGCCAAAAATGCGAAATAAATTGGGGGCCTCTGTCCGAAAGCACAATAGATGGTATTCCATGTAATTTCACAATTTCTTTGACAAAGATATGAGCCATCTCAATTGCAGAAGGGAGTTTCTTCAGGGGAATAAAATGAGCTTCTCGTGAAAACTGATCTATAACAGTTAAAATTGTAGTGAAACCAGCTTTAGTACGAGGTAATTCTACAATAAAATCCAGTGAGACAGTGTGCCATGGTTGTGGCGGTAAAGGTAAAGGCAAAAGCAATCCACTCGGGGCATGATGAGTTGTTTTGTTCTGAATGCAAATAGTGCAAGTATTTACATAACTTTGAACATCTTTGAACATAGAAGGCCACCAAAATTTTCTTTTGATTAAATGATACATTTTAGTTATTCCAGGGTGAACAGACAACAAAGAATCATGATATGTTTCCAAAATACGTCTTTGAATGGATTCAGTGGGCACATAGACTTGATCATTCATATACAATAAGTCATCTTTCCATTGTAATAAAGGATATTGTTCACTCCACTCTTCTTTAGATTGTGTTCTAAGTGCAGCTGAAATATCCGTTAACACATTAGTGTCTATAAGACAAATTTGAAAACGTTCTGTAGGAATAACTGGTTGTATCTTTTCTTGTCTTGTACTCATTTCATCACTTATATCAATGCGAGATAAAGCATCCGCTTAGTTATTTTCTTTTCCAGGGCGATAAGTGATGATAAAGTCATAATCATTAAAAAACAACGTCCAGCGCAGTTGACGGGCCGACAAAGCTTTGACAGATTTTAAAGATTGCAAATTTCGATGGTCTGTGTATATAGTTACAGGGTGTCTGGCCACTAACAGATAATGACGCCATTCTTCAAATACAGCTTTGATAGCTAATAATTCCCGATCAGCTATGGCGTAATTTTGTTCAGTGGGCGACAGTTTTCTTGAATAATATGCAATAGGATGCATCTGGCCTGTGTTCTTGTGTCTTTGGGATAAAATACCTCCTATAGCATATTGAGAAACATCCGCTTCAACTATGAAAGGCTGAGTAGGGTCTGGCTGTTTCAAAACAGGGGCCACTGTGAATTGATTTTTTAAAGCTTGAAAGGCCGATTCTGCCTCAATATTCCATTCAAATTTGGTATTTTTTCTCAATAATTTTGTGATCGGGGTAATTATTTTGGAAAAATTGTCAATGAAACGCCTATAAAAATTGGCGAATCCCAAAAAACTTTGGACCTGTTTTACTGTTGCAGGACTAGGCCATTCTGTGATTGCTTGAATCTTTTTTGGATCCATTTCAATTCCTGAAGGACTGAGGATACAACCTAAAAGGTCTACTGTCGTGACGTGGAACATGCTTTTTTCAAATTTTACAAATAAGGAATTTTGCAAAAGCTGTTGAAGAATGGCTGTCACCTGTTTTACATGTTTAGACTTGTTCTTTGAATAAATAAGTATGTCGTCTATGTAAACAACACAACATATGTCTAGAAAATCTCTCAGAACCTCATTTATAAAAAACTGAAATGCCGCAGGGGCATTGCAAAGTCCGAAGGGCATGACCTTTTATTCATATAAACCAAATTTTGTACGGAAGGCCGTTTTCCATTCATCGCCCTCACGGACTCTTACCAAATGGTACGCTCCCCGCAGATCCAGTTTAGTATAAATGGTAGCATCTTTAATTTGGTCAAGTAGAGTTGGTATCAACGGTAACGGATATCTATTTTTCACTGTTACATTGTTGATGGCACGATAGTCGATGCACAAACGTAACTGGGGACTTAGAATGTCTTATGAAACCATTCTCTAAGTATTCATCTAGATATTCGCGTAGATGTCCATTCTCCTTTTCCGTTAATGCATAGATGCGACTGCATGGTAAAGTTGCTCCAGGCATCAAATCAATTTAACAATCATAATCCCTATGGGGAGGCAAAGTATTGTCCTTTTTTTTGTCAAACACATATAAAAGATCACTATATTCATCTGGGACTCCGTCAATTAGCAAAACACTTTTTGATTCTTTAAGGAAATCATAACCTTGTACTAGAAGTTCCGGGCCAGGATGATGTTGTAAACATGTAGTATGACAAAAGTCAGATTTGAACAATATAGTCCGATGTGTCCAGTCAATGTAAGGATTATGAAGTACCAACCATGGTATGTCTAGAATTAAACGAAACTGGGGAGCGTCAATAATATCAAATATTATCTCTTCAGTGTGTTTTGAAGCACATGTCATGTTCAATAACTCAGTATGATATTGTATGGGACCAAATGTTAGTTCCTTTCCATCAACTGCTCGTACTATCTCAGGTGTTTCTTTTATGATTTTATTTAATCCTAACTCTAAGAACAACTGAGTATCAACAAAATTGCCTGTAGCCCCTGAATCAATTAACGCATCGCTGGACCAAGATCTAGTTTTATCTCTTTGAGATTGAACGAGGACTTTAATACTAAAATGACAATGTGAGGCAACTGGGATTGTGGAGGCCAAACTGGTTTGTACACTCGATAAAGTAACCTTTCCATCTATCGAGTTTTTTAGTTTTCCGACTGTTGAATAGCTACCACCTCTGTGGTTTTTATTTTGGGTTTATTGGGTCGTGTGGGACATTCTTTTACAAAATGTCCTTTCTTTCCGCAATATAGACATTGGTTTAATTTACGGCGCCTATCTTTCTCTTCCGAAGTTAATGGACCTCTAATGGTTCCTATTTGCATAGGTTCCACTATGTCTAATTTAGTAGAAGACTCATTTTTATTGATGGGCCTTTCCTTAAACGAAAACATCCTATGGTCAGTTTTCCCCTTCTCACCTCTTCTTTCAGAAATGCAGTGATTTAGTTTTACCACTAAATCTATGAATTCTTCACAGTCAGTTGGAGGATCCAAAATTTGTGTGACCATATCTTTCAGGTCATCCTTTAAACCACGATAAAACAATGATACTCGTTTTTCCTCTGGCCATTCTGCTTCAATTACCAACCTATTAAATGTTGATATATAATGTAGCAAGTCTGAAGATCCCTGTTTCAAATTAAGTAATTCGTGATCTGCCAATTGCACAAACACATGTTTTGCCAACAATTTTTTCATAGTATTCTTAAATCGCCGAAGATCATACAAAATTGGGTCATTTCTTTCTACATAGGGTACAGACCATAAGGTTGCATCTCCTCCTAGATATGATAAAATAAAAGCAACTTTAGAGGAATCATCCGGAAAAGCTGCGGGTTTTGCTACAAAATGTAAATGGCACTGATCTAAAAATATAGTAAATTTGTTATAATCTCCATGAAATCTTTCTGGGGGTGCCAGAGGAACGGAGACGGGTGTAATTACTTGAATTTGAGTAGGAGCCGCGGACGTTGAAGTGGAAGTTCCACTATATACATTTTGCATTGTTGGTTGAAAAGTGGGTGGCTTTAAAACTGGGTTTTTTACCGATGGAAAATTCCATTGGGATGAACTGGATGATTGCATATTATTTTGTAGTGCCGAAATGTCTCTACGTAATTCGGCGTTTTCTGTTTTAATTTCAGCTAGCATTGTAGCTATGTCCTGCAATGACACCTGAGGAGCTTGATCCATAGCGTCTGGGCGAAACAGGTTACGTGGGCTTAGCCTTCTGTCAGGTGTACCAAGCACTCTTACCTGAGCTCTCCCAACTCTTACCTGTAAGGTGCTTGGTGAAGTTTCGCAGAGACGCTATGGGCCAAACTCCCAGTAACTCTATTCTGCAACCTGAGATTACAATTGCACACTGCAGGTTGACTATAGGGATTCGGGAGGAGGGCCGGATTCTGACGCTAATGAAGTTCTTGTAGTCGACATGCGAGGCAACAAGAAGATTCCTTAGCAAAGAAGTTTAAAATCTACAACTAGTATTTTCTTGCAAATAACCTTTTTTCTTTTAGATATTCTTTTAAACTGTGTCAAGATTCCTACCTGCGATCTATAGAGCAGGGCTTCGCGTCCAGGGAGTCGTCGTGAGGGACATCTGGTGTTTAGGGGTTGTTGTCAGATGAAGAGTGTCCAATGTTGTTCTTGTTCTCTCCTTAGATATGCGCTGGTTAAATAGTAAAGTGTAGTAGGTCTGAGGGGAAACAATATGAACTCTATTAGTAATAATTCACTATTGAATTCTACAGAGCAAATCTGCGCAACTATGCCACCTTTACACTTACTTCATTTAACCTTCTGCTCATATCTTTCTCACGACATGCTTTTCTAAGAAAAAGGGGATAAAAAGTTGCAAAAGCATATACAAAACTTTCTCGCAACTCTAAACAATTTTCAATGAGGACGGAAACAAATGATTTAAAGTTTTCTGTAGCCTTAAACGTTCTGGAATACAATAATTCCCAAAAGTCTTTGTTCCTATGTTTTTTTTTAAACAAAGGTTTGTCCAAAAATTGTTTGTATATTCTTAAATCTCTTTCGTGCGGTGGGCGCCTGAAGAAATAAGAGTTTCCACTTAACTTAGTTTTCTTTGTTCTCTTTCAGGTCTCATCTCGCCGAGAAAACGAAGATTCAGGAAGCAGGGATGCTGAAAAGGTAAGTGATGGGTCCAAAAGCATGATGAGTCCTAGCGCAATGTTTCTCTGAGAAGATCCGGAAGGCTGAGCACCTTCTAGAGCCTGGGTGTGGCTTTAAATACTTCAGCCACACCCAGAGACGTCCGTAAGAGCAAGCGCGTATGAACTTGCTCACGCTGTGTTCTGGGTTTCACACAGCGCGAACCAGCCACAAAATAGAAGCATCTTTCCTCAATGCTTTCCCTTCATTGCGAGACTCGAACAGGGAAGCACTTGGAAGCGAGTGCTTCTCTGAACTCTCCGTATCTCCCGCAGTGCGCTGTTTGCTTGTATCCTATGACATCCTGAGAGCGGAGCCTTTAGAACATTAATCAGTTTTCCAACAATCATTGATAAATCAAATACACATTATTTACTTCTTGAATAACATGATTACCTTATCCGTTTTGGTAACTATGAATACATGATTTTCCTATACAAATATCATAAACACACATGTTTTGTAATACCTTTCTTGGAGTGCAGGATGCACTGGATAGGAGTGGGTTTTTTAGCTATGAGATTAATTACGAATCATTTGTTTTAGGAACGTGAGTTCATGACACTAACTGACCTATTCTCTGAATCAGACGGAGTTGCACATGCAGGATTGATTACTTTAGGGAAGCAGGACAACTTGCTGCCAAATGGATTGCGAGAGGGTAGCCCAAAACAATAGTTCAGAGAGCACTGAAGTGAGGTTTGTACTGCCCGAGAGAAACACACCTTACACCAGGACTCAAGAGGACCTCATCGCCCCATCCGCAGTGCACCAGGCGCCCCCTGGTGTGTTGTAAGTTGGGGGATTAAGTCCCCTTGAATCCTGAGGGTCCCTGGGGGCCAACTAGCCCACCATGTACCTCCAGTAAATGCCACAGACCTGTGTTGCAGAGAGGTGGTCCGAGGGCACACCCCTTTTTTACACCATGCTGCAAACGCGGCTTCTGGCGCACTTCTGCTCGGAGGATGAAGTCCACTTGTGTCCTGAGGTCCTCAGGACTCAAGAGAACTTCATCACCCTAACAGCAGTGCACCAGAAGCCTCGTTTGCAGAGTGGTGTAAAAAGGGTCCTGACCTCAGACCGCCTCTCTGCAACACAGCTCTGTGGTGCTTACTGGAGGTACCTGGTGGGCTAGTTCGCCCCAGGGACCCTCAGGATTCAAGGGGACTTAATCCCCCAACCTAAAACATGCCAGGGGGTGCATTTGCACACTTGTTAGATCAGTCCCTGCCCTATCCCTGCACCACTCTGCAAACGCGCCCCCCGGTGCGTTGTAAGTTGGGGGATTAAGTCCCCTTGAATCCTGAGGGTCCCTGGGGGCCAACTAGCCCACCAGGTACCTCAAGTAAGCGCCACAGAGCTGCATTGCAGCGAGGTGTTCCAAAGCCTTGCCCCTTTTTACACCACACTGTGAACGCAGATTCTGGAGCACTGCTGCTCGGAGGATGAAGTCCACTTGCGTTCTGAGGTCCTCAGGACACAAAAGTACCTCATCACCCCACCAGCAGTGCACCAGAAGCCGCGTTTGCAGAGTGGTGTAAAAAGGGGCGTGGCCTCGGAACACCTCTCTGCAATGCAGCACTGTGGTGCATACTGGAGGTACCTGGTGGGTTATTCCGCCCCTAGGGACCCCATTCCCCAGGGTCTGACCCCTTTTAGAAAAAAAATATTAAAATGGGAAGGGGGCTGCACAGGTCCCCCTCCCGTGGCTAATTTAGGCCCCGGGGACCCTATCCCCCTGGGCCTGGCCTCACCGTTGGGGATCGTGTGGGGAGCCCCAGTGCCCCCACGGTCCCCATGGTCCTGCTGGCTCCCCACCTCCTGCAGGAGCCGGCATTGCTTTTGTGCAAGGGGAGCTGCTGACAGGCAGCTCCCCTTGCTCAAAAGCAATTCTGCTTTGCTTGATTGAAGCGAGAGCAGGTTTCCTGCTCTCGCGTAAATCAACCAAAGCACTGTTTGCTATGGCAGGGTGGGAGCCGTGCTCCCGCTCTGCCATAGCAAACAGCAATGTCCCGGGAGTGGGCACCCCGTGACATTGCAGGAGCCGGCCCTGGGTGGTGGCGGTCCCCAGGGCCATCAAGGGCTCCCGGATGGGGTCCGCGTGGTCCCATCCCAGTGTTTACAAAGCCCCAGGAGGGTGGTGGTCCCTTGGGCCGGGGGTCTGTAACGGACCCCCAAATTTGCATATTTGGTGCCCTGGGCAGGTGGTGCTCCCCAGGGTGTGTGGGGGGGCTCGAGCCCCCCACACACTTTTTTTTTTTAAACAGAGCCCCTGGGAGGTGGTGGTCCCCGGGGCTGCGGGGGGGCTCGAGCCCCCCACACACATTCGATTTAATAAAAATAAGAGCCCCAGGGAGGTGGCGTGCCCCCGCAAATCATCAACAAAGTCCCAGGGAGGTGGCGGTCCCCTGGGCTGCGGGGCCCCCGTGGGCCCCGCTATATAACTTGGGCATGCCCCCAGGACCTGGCCCACCCGGGGGCTTTCAAAAATGAAGCGCTTTGTTTTTTTTATTATTTTCTCAGCCAAATTCGCAACCCCAGCGCGAATTAGGCCAATTGTAGTTCCTGAGAAAATGACATTTAAAAGTACATATATATCTAGGGCAGCGGATCCTCCCGTGCACGAGCTGTATGCTAATTGGCTGTCAACACTTCAAACCAGGAGGCATTCTTGTGCCTCGGTTCTACCGAGGCACAAGAATGCAGAAAAAATAAATGCGAAAATCGCAAAAAGGGTAGAAACACACTGACCCCTGGGCCTGCTCAGGGGCTCCCACAAGGACCCCCAAGGCCCAAAACATTTTATTTTATTTTTTAAACTGCGGGATGCGCTTAGTATCCGCGCATCCCACTGCTGAAAAACAAATGAAGCGCAGGCTCCCGTGCTTCGTTTTTATTTAGCCCCCGGGGGGCCAAGTCCCGGGGGCAATATGCATATTATAATGGGGAGCCCAGAGGGGCCCCCCAGCCCTGGGGACCACCACTCCCCGGGGCATATCTGAATTATGGAAGGGGGGCTCTCAGCCCCGGGGCTAGCCCACCAGATACCTCCAGTAAGCGCCAAGGAGCTGCTTTGCAGAGTGTTGTAAAAAGGGGCGTGGCCTCTGAACATCTCTCTGCAATGCAGCTCCCTGGAGCATACTGGAGGTACCTGGTGGGCTAGTTGGCCCCCAGAGGACCTCAGGATTGAAGAGGTATTAATTGCCCAACTTAAAATGCGCCACAGGGCGTGTTTGCACACATATCACCTCAGGTCCCACCCCCTTCCTTCAGCACTGTGCAAACGCGCCCTGTGGTGGGTTTTAAGTTGAGGAATTAATTCCTCTTCAATCTTGAGTGTCCCTGGGGGCCAACGAGCCCATCAGGTACCTCTAGTATGCACCAGGGAGCTGCGTTGCAGAGAGGTGTTCAGAGGTCACACCCCGTTTTACACCTGTCTGCAACGCAGATCTGTGGCTCTTACTGGAGGTACCTAGTGGGCTAGTTCGACCCTAGGGACCCTCAAGATTCAGTGGGGACTTAATCTCCCAACTTAAAACATGCCATGGGGTGCGTTTACACACTGGTGAAGGGAGGGGACGGGGCCTGAAGTGACGTGTGCAAACACGCCCTGTGGCGTGTTTTAAGTTAGGAAAAAAATTCCTCTTCAATCCTGAGGGACCCTGGGGGCCAAGTAGCCCACCAGGTGCTTCCAGGAAGTGCCACTGCACTGCATTGCAGAGAGGTGGTGCAGGCAGTGCGCCTTTTTACATCTCTGCTACGCAGCTCTGTGGCGCTTACTGGATGTACCTAATGGGCTAGTTGGACTCTACGGACCCTCAGGATTGAAGGGGAATAATTTCCCCAACTTAAAATGCGCCACAGGGCGTGTTTGCACAGTGGTGAAGGGAGGGGATGGTGTAGGAAAGTGGCGCTAAATATACTGGACCGAAGTAAAATCAGCCGAACTACGAATCCCGATTTACTCACCTGTTATCAGGAGAGAGTGCTGCATCTCTGAGCCCAGTACTGATCCTAAAAAGTAATTCTAACCGTACTTAACAGTAACTTGAATTTCTTCCATAGGCTAACATTGACTGGTTTCACTTGGAAATTCTTCTAAGTGTGGTGTTTTGGAACTTTAAAATGTTCCTCTAAAATCAGCCGAACTACAAATTCCGATTTACTCACCTGTTATCAGGAGAGACTTCAGTGCTGCATCTTTAAGGCAAGTACTGATCCTGAAAAGTAATTCTAACCGTACTTACCAGTAACTTGAATTTCCTTCCATAGGCTAACATTGACTGCTTTCACTTGGAAATTCTTCTAAGTGTGGAGTTTTGGAACTTACAAATATTCCTCTAAAATCAGCCGAACTACAAATTCCGATTTACTCACCTGTTATCAGGAGAGACCTCAGTGCTGCATGTCTGAGCCCAGTACTGATCCTAAAAAGTAATTCTAACCGTACTTAACAGTAACTTGAATTTCCTTCCATAGGCTAACATTGACTGGTTTAACTTGAAAATTCTTCTAAGTGTGAAGTTTTGGAACTTACAAATATTCCTCAAAAATCAGCCAAACTACGAATTCAGATTTACTCACCTGTTTTCACGAGAGACCTCAGTGCTGTATCTTTAAGCCCAGTACTGATACTGAAAAGTAATTCTAACCGTACTTAACAGTAACTTGAATTTTCTTCCATAGGCTAACATTGACTGGTTTCACTTGGAAATTCTTCTAAGTGTGGAGTTTTGGAACTTACAAATAATCCTCTAAAATCAGCTGAACTACGCATTCTGATTTACTCACCTGTTATCAGGAGAGACCTCAGTGCTGCATCTCTGAGCCCAGTACTGATCCTAAAAAGTAATTCTAACCGTACTTAACAGTAACTTGAATTTCCTTCCATAGGCTAATATTGACTGGTTTCACTTGGAAATTCTTCTAAGTGTGGAGTTTTGGAACTTACAAATATTCCTCTAAAATCAGCCGAACTACGAATTCCGATTTACTCACATGTCATCAGGAGAGACCTCAGTGCTGCATCTTTGAGCCCATTACTGATACTGAAAAGTAATTCTAACCGCACTTACCCGTAACTTGAATTTCCTTCCATAGGCTAATATTGACTGGTTTCACTTGGAAATTCTTCTAAGTGTGGAGTTTTGGAACTTACAAATATTCCTCTAAAATCAGCCGAACTGCGAATTCCGATTTACTCACATGTCATCAGGAGAGACCTCAGTGCTGCATCTTTGAGCCCATTACTGATACTGAAAAGTAATTCTAACCGCACTTACCCGTAACTTGAATTTCCTTCCATAGGAAATCATTGCCTCCCAACCCTGTTCCTGTTTAATAGTTTAATAGTACTCCCGTGAGTCATTGAGCTGACGAGCTGGCGGATGAAGTACCTGCATGCCTGTGAGAGGTACCTGACCTCAGAAAGATCTTGGCAGCCTACTCAGCAAAACAGACATTTCAAAGACTGTAATCTCTACTGATGATGGTTAAAGAACCAGAAACACGTGTCTAGTGATCAGCACTATCTGCGCCAACTGTGGCGAAACACTCGAACACTCTTGAAGCAAGCAAATAACTGAAACTGCATTTACCACAATGCCAGTGGTGAACCTTAGCTGGGAGGTGAAGCGTTGTACTGCCAACCCTGTTCCTGTTTAATAGTACTCCCGTGAGTCATTGAACTGACGAGCTCGTGGATGAAGCACCCGCATGCCTGTGAAAGGTACCTGACCTGAGAAAGATGTTGGCAACCTACTCAGCAAATCCAAAATTTCAAAGACTGTAATCTCAACTGATGACGGTTAAAGAACCGGAAACACATTTCTAGAGATCAGCAATCTCTGTGCCAACTGTGGCGAAACACTGGAACACTCTTGAAGCAAGCAAGTAACTGAAACTGCATTTACCACAATGCCAGGGGCGAATCTTGCTGGGAGATGAAGCGGTGTGCTCCCACCCCTGTTGCTGTTTAATAGTACTCCCGTGAGTCATTGAGCTGATGAGATCGTGAATGAAGCACCTGCATGCCTGTGAGAGGTACCTGACTTGACAAAGATGTTGGCAGCCGCCTCAGCAAACTCCAAATTTGAAAGACTGTAATCTCTACTGATGATGGTTAAAGAACCAGAAACACGTGTCTAGAGATCAGCACTATCTGCGCCAACTGTGGCAAAACAATCGAACACTCTTGAAGCAAGCAAGTAACCGAAACTGAATTTACCACAATGCCAGGGGCAAACCTTGCTGGGAGTTGAAGCGGTGTGATCCCACCCCTGTTACTGTTTAATAGTACTCCTGTGAGTCATTGAGCTGACGAGCTCATGGATGAAGTGATGGAGCGGGTAATGCTTAAATTTGTATACCCACCCCATTTTGCTTGTTGTTTTATGAATTAGATTAATTAATTAATTATAATCAAACTAATGGTTTGGAGTGATATGGAAAAGACTAATCAACCTTATTAATGACCAAAATACACGTGGGATTTGCATCTGCATGGCCTAATTAATTATGTGAACTAAAGTCCGTACGCATACTAATGATAGATAAATAAAAAGTTGCATGTTATATGTTGCTTTAGTGATGTCATTGTGGTTCGTGCTTTATTCTGTAAGTATAACCCACAATGAGTGTTGCTTTTGCTAGATAATTACACACACATATGGGTATTAGCGAGGGAATAACATTTAATTAGTCATTTCTATGTATTTATTACGTTTTTGTGTTTCTTTGCTTGAGTTGACTATTTTGACCTGCTGAAAGATGGCTGACTTTGGTGCATAACCCGACTGCCAACGCTCAACAAGGCTTGGGTGAAGTGCGCCTGCACCCAACCCTGTTCCTGTTTAAAAGTACTCCCGTGAGTCATTAAGCTGACAAGCTCGTGGATAAAGCACCCGCATGCCTGTGAGAGGTACCTGACCTGACAAAGATATTGAGAGCCTACTCAGCAAATTTCAAAGACTGTAATCTCTACTGATGACGGTTAAAGAACCAAAAACACATGTCTAGAGATCAGTACTATCTGCGCCAAATATGGCGAAACACTCAAACACTCTTGAAGCAAGCAAGTAACTGAAACTGCATGTACCACAATGGCATGGGCGAACCTTGCTGTGAGGTGAAGCGGTGTACTCCCACCCCTGTTCTTATTTAAAACTACTCCCGTGAGTCATTGAGCTGACGAGCTCGTGGATGAAGCACCCGCATGCCTGTGAAAGGTACCTGACCTGAGAAAGATGTTGGCAACCTACTCAGCAAATCCAAAATTTCAAAGACTGTAATCTCAACTGATGACGGTTAAAGAACCGGAAACACATTTCTAGAGATCAGCAATCTCTATGCCAACTATGGCGAAACACTGGAACACTCTTGAAGCAAGCAAGTAACTGAAACTGCATTTACCACAATGCCAGGGGCGAATCTTGCTGGGAGGTGAAGCGGTGTGCTCCCACCCCTGTTGCTGTTTAATAGTACTCCCGTGAGTCATTGAGCTGATGAGATCGTGAATGAAGCACCTGCATGCCTGTGAGAGGTACCTGACTTGACAAAGATGTTGGCAGCCGCCTCAGCAAACTCCAAATTTGAAAGACTGTAATCTCTACTGATGATGGTTAAAGAACCAGAAACACGTGTCTAGAGATCAGCACTATCTGCGCCAACTGTGGCAAAACAATCGAACACTCTTGAAGCAAGCAAGTAACCGAAACTGAATTTACCACAATGCCAGGGGCAAACCTTGCTGGGAGTTGAAGCGGTGTGATCCCACCCCTGTTACTGTTTAATAGTACTCCCGTGAGTCATTGAGCTGACGAGCTCATGGATGAAGTGATGGAGCGGGTAATGCTTAAATTTGTATACCCACCCCATTTTGCTTGTTGTTTTATTAATTAGATTAATTAATTAATTATAATCAAACTAATGGTTTGGAGTGATATGGAAAAGACTAATCAACCTTATTAATGACCAAAATACACGTGGGATTTGCATCTGCATGGCCTAATTAATTATGTGAACTAAAGTCCGTACGCATACTAATGATAGATAAATAAAAAGTTGCATGTTATATGTTGCTTTAGTGATGTCATTGTGGTTCGTGCTTTATTCTGTAAGTATAACCCGCAATGAGTGTTGCTTTTGCTAGATAATTACACACACATATGGGTATTAGCGAGGGAATAACATTTAATTAGTCATTTCTATGTATTTATTACGTTTTTGTGTTTCTTTGCTTAAGTTGACCATTTTGACCTGCTGAAAGATGGCTGACTTTGGTGCATAACCCGACTGCCAACGCTCAACAAGGCTTGGGTGAAGTGCGCCTGCGCTGATAACAGATACACAGTGGCCTGGAATTGACCCCAGATGAACATGTACCCTTCAAGGTTGCTCTGGGATACAAGCCAGCTTTTCTGAATGAACAATAATAATGCTACTAAAAACCGTATAATTCAAGAACAATGACATCAGAGACTTTAGTTGATGAGAACCCTGTCAGATGATTCCAATGGACTAATCAGAACATTTGAAGACCCGTTTTTGATACAAATTGTCAATGATTTTTACTATAAAAACCCGTAGAATAGAGAGGTGATTAGATTCGTCGGAGGTCGCTTTTCGATTTCCTGACGATATGCTGACGGAGAGGACGGTGACACTGCAGGACAGCTGTTAGCCTAAATCTCTGATGGACTTCAATTCAATTCAATTCAAAAAGCTTTATTCGGTTGGAAAAGTACAACCATATAAGCACACAAACACATAAAACAATTTTTAAAATTTACATGTAATATAAGAGGACCTGTTACATAAAATACACTATATTTTATACATAAGTATAAACAGATTTGCATGGTAAAAATAGAAGGTCCTTCAAAGAAAGTGCAAATACACATAAAGTAGCAAAGTGCCGTGCATAAAATATTATAAAAGCAGTAAGGGCCAAAAGTGCAGGTGCAGCTCATACAGACCTCAAACTATTAGAGTGCATAGAGAATTACAAACAGTACTAAACAGAAGTGCAAAATACGCAGAACAACAAAAAATATACTGGAATGACTATATACTTCCTTATAAAAACACATTAATTTGTGCCCAAATTCCTGATGAACTTAACCTGCTAAATTGATGGGCATAGAATTGCGAGACTACCAGATTTGACATAGAGGACGACTTTAGCCAGAATAGGTAAATATGAATGGCAACTTGATCAAATGAATGATTTAATCTGCAATATTAATAAAATTTGGATTTGAACATCTGCAGAAATGAGTCGGATTGTTTATTCATTGAAATGAGTTAATGTAAAGGTTAATTAGAGAATTAGGGTTTCACTAAAACCTTCAACTAACAGATCTGTCCCGGTATTGGGAGGATAATACCAAATGTGGAATATAGGGCCTAATGAGTAATAGAAGGGTCTGTAGGTGGGTTGCTCATTAGGGTAGAGTGGTATCTTCCTCCCTCATTATCCAGCGCTTAGAAGGATAGATCGCCTCTTGCACGGACTAATGGTAAGTGTGTGTTGGTGTTATGGGCCCCACCAGCGAATGTATAGATAGTGTGTGTGTATGTGAGATCTTTTAGTCCGTGGCAGAAGGGAGGGATTTTGCACTCAGCGCTGGATCAGTTTTATGCCTGTGAGAGGTACCTGACCTGAGAAAGATGTTGGCAGCCTACTCAGCAAACTCCAAATTTCAAAGAATGTAATCTCTATTGATGACGGTTACAGAACCAGAAACACATGTCTAGAGATCAGCACTATCTCCACCAACTGTGGCGAAACACTCGAACACTCTTGAAGCATGCAAGTAACTGAAAATGCATTTACCACAATGCCAGGGGCGAACCTTGCTGAGAGGTGAAGCGGTGCGCTCCCACCCCTGTTTCAGTTTAATAGTACTCCCATGAATCAATGAGGTGACAAGCTTGTGGATGAAGCACCTGCATGCCTGTGAGAGGTCCCTAACCTGAGTAAGATGTTGGCAGCCTACTCTGCAAACCCCACTCTTGAAGCAAGCAAGTAACTGAAACTGCATGTACCACAATGGCATGGGCGAACCTTGCTGGGAGGTGAAGCGGTGTACTCCCACCCCTGTTCCTATTTAAAACTACTCCCGTGAGTCATTGAGCTGATGAGTTCATGGAAAAGAACCCGCATGCCTGTGAGAGGTACCTGACCTGAGAAAGATGTTGGCAGCCTACTTAGCAAACCCCAATTTTGAAAGACTGTAATCTCTACTGATGACGGTTAAAGAAAAAGAAACACATGTCTAGAGATCAGCACTATCTGCGCCAACTGTGGCAAAACATTCGAACACTCTTGAAGCAAGCAAGTAACTGAAACTGCATTTACCACAATGCCAGTGGTGAACCTTAGCTGGGAGGTGAAGCGTTGTACTGCCAACCCTGTTCCTGTTTAATAGTACTCCCGTGAGTCATTGAACTGACGAGCTCGTGGATGAAGCACCCGCATGCCTGTGAAAGGTACCTGACCTGAGAAAGATGTTGGCAACCTACTCAGCAAATCCAAAATTTCAAAGACTGTAATCTCAACTGATGACGGTTAAAGAACCGGAAACACATTTCTAGAGATCAGCAATCTCTGTGCCAACTGTGGCGAAACACTGGAACACTCTTGAAGCAAGCAAGTAACTGAAACTGCATTTACCACAATGCCAGGGGCGAATCTTGCTGGGAGATGAAGCGGTGTGCTCCCACCCCTGTTGCTGTTTAATAGTACTCCCGTGAGTCATTGAGCTGATGAGATCGTGAATGAAGCACCTGCATGCCTGTGAGAGGTACCTGACTTGACAAAGATGTTGGCAGCCGCCTCAGCAAACTCCAAATTTGAAAGACTGTAATCTCTACTGATGATGGTTAAAGAACCAGAAACACGTGTCTAGAGATCAGCACTATCTGCGCCAACTGTGGCAAAACAATCGAACACTCTTGAAGCAAGCAAGTAACCGAAACTGAATTTACCACAATGCCAGGGGCAAACCTTGCTGGGAGTTGAAGCGGTGTGATCCCACCCCTGTTACTGTTTAATAGTACTCCTGTGAGTCATTGAGCTGACGAGCTCATGGATGAAGTGATGGAGCGGGTAATGCTTAAATTTGTATACCCACCCCATTTTGCTTGTTGTTTTATTAATTAGATTAATTAATTAATTATAATCAAACTAATGGTTTGGAGTGATATGGAAAAGACTAATCAACCTTATTAATGACCAAAATACACGTGGGATTTGCATCTGCATGGCCTAATTAATTATGTGAACTAAAGTCCGTACGCATACTAATGATAGATAAATAAAAAGTTGCATGTTATATGTTGCTTTAGTGATGTCATTGTGGTTCGTGCTTTATTCTGTAAGTATAACCCGCAATGAGTGTTGCTTTTGCTAGATAATTACACACACATATGGGTATTAGCGAGGGAATAACATTTAATTAGTCATTTCTATGTATTTATTACGTTTTTGTGTTTCTTTGCTTGAGTTGACTATTTTGACCTGCTGAAAGATGGCTGACTTTGGTGCATAACCCGACTGCCAACGCTCAACAAGGCTTGGGTGAAGTGCGCCTGCACCCAACCCTGTTCCTGTTTAAAAGTACTCCCGTGAGTCATTAAGCTGACAAGCTCGTGGATAAAGCACCCGCATGCCTGTGAGAGGTACCTGACCTGACAAAGATATTGAGAGCCTACTCAGCAAATTTCAAAGACTGTAATCTCTACTGATGACGGTTAAAGAACCAAAAACACATGTCTAGAGATCAGTACTATCTGCGCCAAATATGGCGAAACACTCAAACACTCTTGAAGCAAGCAAGTAACTGAAACTGCATGTACCACAATGGCATGGGCGAACCTTGCTGTGAGGTGAAGCGGTGTACTCCCACCCCTGTTCTTATTTAAAACTACTCCCGTGAGTCATTGAGCTGACGAGCTCGTGGATGAAGCACCCGCATGCCTGTGAAAGGTACCTGACCTGAGAAAGATGTTGGCAACCTACTCAGCAAATCCAAAATTTCAAAGACTGTAATCTCAACTGATGACGGTTAAAGAACCGGAAACACATTTCTAGAGATCAGCAATCTCTATGCCAACTATGGCGAAACACTGGAACACTCTTGAAGCAAGCAAGTAACTGAAACTGCATTTACCACAATGCCAGGGGCGAATCTTGCTGGGAGGTGAAGCGGTGTGCTCCCACCCCTGTTGCTGTTTAATAGTACTCCCGTGAGTCATTGAGCTGATGAGATCGTGAATGAAGCACCTGCATGCCTGTGAGAGGTACCTGACTTGACAAAGATGTTGGCAGCCGCCTCAGCAAACTCCAAATTTGAAAGACTGTAATCTCTACTGATGATGGTTAAAGAACCAGAAACACGTGTCTAGAGATCAGCACTATCTGCGCCAACTGTGGCAAAACAATCGAACACTCTTGAAGCAAGCAAGTAACCGAAACTGAATTTACCACAATGCCAGGGGCAAACCTTGCTGGGAGTTGAAGCGGTGTGATCCCACCCCTGTTACTGTTTAATAGTACTCCCGTGAGTCATTGAGCTGACGAGCTCATGGATGAAGTGATGGAGCGGGTAATGCTTAAATTTGTATACCCACCCCATTTTGCTTGTTGTTTTATTAATTAGATTAATTAATTAATTATAATCAAACTAATGGTTTGGAGTGATATGGAAAAGACTAATCAACCTTATTAATGACCAAAATACACGTGGGATTTGCATCTGCATGGCCTAATTAATTATGTGAACTAAAGTCCGTACGCATACTAATGATAGATAAATAAAAAGTTGCATGTTATATGTTGCTTTAGTGATGTCATTGTGGTTCGTGCTTTATTCTGTAAGTATAACCCGCAATGAGTGTTGCTTTTGCTAGATAATTACACACACATATGGGTATTAGCGAGGGAATAACATTTAATTAGTCATTTCTATGTATTTATTACGTTTTTGTGTTTCTTTGCTTAAGTTGACCATTTTGACCTGCTGAAAGATGGCTGACTTTGGTGCATAACCCGACTGCCAACGCTCAACAAGGCTTGGGTGAAGTGCGCCTGCGCTGATAACAGATACACAGTGGCCTGGAATTGACCCCAGATGAACATGTACCCTTCAAGGTTGCTCTGGGATACAAGCCAGCTTTTCTGAATGAACAATAATAATGCTACTAAAAACCGTATAATTCAAGAACAATGACATCAGAGACTTTAGTTGATGAGAACCCTGTCAGATGATTCCAATGGACTAATCGGAACATTTGAAGACCCGTTTTTGATACAAATTGTCAATGATTTTTACTATAAAAACCCGTAGAATAGAGAGGTGATTAGATTCGTCGGAGGTCGCTTTTCGATTTCCTGACGATATGCTGACGGAGAGGACGGTGACACTGCAGGACAGCTGTTAGCCTAAATCTCTGATGGACTTCAATTCAATTCAATTCAAAAAGCTTTATTCGGTTGGAAAAGTACAACCATATAAGCACACAAACACATAAAACAATTTTTAAAATTTACATGTAATATAAGAGGACCTGTTACATAAAATACACTATATTTTATACATAAGTATAAACAGATTTGCATGGTAAAAATAGAAGGTCCTTCAAAGAAAGTGCAAATACACATAAAGTAGCAAAGTGCCGTGCATAAAATATTATAAAAGCAGTAAGGGCCAAAAGTGCAGGTGCAGCTCATACAGACCTCAAACTATTAGAGTGCATAGAGAATTACAAACAGTACTAAACAGAAGTGCAAAATACGCAGAACAACAAAAAATATACTGGAATGACTATATACTTCCTTATAAAAACACATTAATTTATGCCCAAATTCCTGATGAACTTAACCTGCTAAATTGATGGGCATAGAATTGCGAGACTACCAGATTTGACATAGAGGACGACTTTAGCCAGAATAGGTAAATATGAATGGCAACTTGATCAAATGAATGATTTAATCTGCAATATTAATAAAATTTGGATTTGAACATCTGCAGAAATGAGTCGGATTGTTTATTCATTGAAATGTGTTAATGTAAAGGTTAATTAGAGAATTAGGGTTTCACTAAAACCTTCAACTAACAGATCTGTCCCGGTATTGGGAGGATAATACCAAATGTGGAATATAGGGCCTAATGAGTAATAGAAGGGTCTGTAGGTGGGTTGCTCATTAGGGTAGAGTGGTATCTTCCTCCCTCATTATCCAGCGCTTAGAAGGATAGATCGCCTCTTGCACGGACTAATGGTAAGTGTGTGTTGGTGTTATGGGCCCCACCAGCGAATGTATAGATAGTGTGTGTGTATGTGAGATCTTTTAGTCCGTGGCAGAAGGGAGGGATTTTGCACTCAGCGCTGGATCAGTTTTATGCCTGTGAGAGGTACCTGACCTGAGAAAGATGTTGGCAGCCTACTCAGCAAACTCCAAATTTCAAAGAATGTAATCTCTATTGATGACGGTTACAGAACCAGAAACACGTGTCTAGAGATCAGCACTATCTCCACCAACTGTGGCGAAACACTCGAACACTCTTGAAGCATGCAAGTAACTGAAAATGCATTTACCACAATGCCAGGGGCGAACCTTGCTGAGAGATGCGCTCCCACCCCTGTTTCAGTTTAATAGTACTCCCATGAATCAATGAGGTGACAAGCTTGTGGATGAAGCACCTGCATGCCTGTGAGAGGTCCCTAACCTGAGTAAGATGTTGGCAGCCTACTCTGCAAACCCCAAATTTCAAAGACTGTAATCTCTACTGATGACGTTTAAAGAACCAGAAACACGTATCTAGAGATCAGCACTATCTGCGCCAACTTTGGCGAAACACTCAAACACTCTTGAAGCAAGCAAGTAACCAAAACTGTATTTACCACGATGTCAGGGGCGAACCTTGCTGAGAGGTGAAGCGGTGTGCTCCCACCCCTGTTCCTGTTTAGTAGTACTCTCGTGAGTCATTGAGCTGACGAGCATGTGGATGAAGCACCCGGATGCCTGTGAGAGGTGTCTGACCTGAGAAAGATGTTCGCAGCCTACTCAGCACACCCCAAATTTCAAATACTGTAATCTCTACTGATGATGGTTAAAGAACCAGAAACACGTATCTAGAGATCAGCACTATCTGCGCCAACTGTGACGAAACACTCGAACACTCTTGAAGCAAGCAAGTAACCGAAACTGCATTTACCACAATGCAAGGGGAGAACCTTGCTGGGGGCTGAAGCGGTG
The DNA here is from genome assembly GCF_964204655.1 of Triturus cristatus. Lineage (NCBI taxonomy): Eukaryota > Metazoa > Chordata > Amphibia > Caudata > Salamandridae > Triturus > Triturus cristatus. The sequence goes on from NC_140593.1 coordinate 743,727,480, forward strand.
TGGTCCCACCCCTGTTCCTGTTTAAAAGTACTCCTGTGAGTCATTGAACTGACGAGCTCGTGGATGAAGCACCTGCATGCCTGTGAGAGGTACCTGACCTGAGAAAAATGTTGGCAGCCTACTCAGCAAACTCCACATTTGAAAGACTGTAGTCTCTACTGATGATGGTTAAAGAACCAGAAACACGTGTCTAGATGTCAGCACCATCTGCGCCAACTGTGTCGAAACACTCGAACACTCTTAAAGCAAGCAAGTAACTGAAACTGCATTTACCACAATGCCAGGGGCGAACCTTGCTGGGAGGTGAAGAGGTGTGCTCCCACCCCTGTTCCTGCTTAATAGTTCTCCTGTGAATCATTGAGCTGACGAGCTCGTGGATGAAGCACCCGCATGCCTGTGAGAGGTACCTGACCTGAGAAAGATGTTGGCAGCCTATCAATCAATCAATCAGTGACACTTGTAAAGCGCGCTACATACCCGTAGGGTCTCAAGGCGCTGGGGGGGGGGGGTGCCGCTACTGCTCGAACAGCCAGGTCTTCAGCTTCTTCCTGAAGGAGAGGTGGTCTTGGGTCAGGCGCAGGTCGGACGGGAGGGAGTTCCAGGTCTTGGCGGCCAGGTAGGAGAAGGACCTTCCTCCTGTAGTTGCTCTGCGGATGCGGGGGACGGCGGCGAGGGCGTGGTTGGCTGATCGGAGGTGGCGTTTGGGAGCGTAGAAGTTGACTCGGTTGTTGAGGTAGCTCGGGCCTTGGTCGTGTAGGGCTTTGTGTGCGTGGGTGAGGAGGCGGAAGGTGATTCTCTTGTTGATGGGGAGCCAGTGAAGGTCTCTCAGATGTCCGGAGATGTGGCTGGATCGTGGGATGTCGAGGATGAGTCTGGCTGAGGCGTTTTGGATCCGCTGGAGTCTCTTCTGGAGCTTGGCGGTGGTCCCGGCGTAGAGGGCGTTGCCGTAGTCCAGTCGGCTGGTGACGAGGGCCTGGGTGACGGTCTTCCTGGTCTCTGTGGGGATCCACCAGAAGATCTTCCGTAGCATGCGTAGGATGTTGAAGCACGCCGAGGAGACGCTGTTGACTTGCCTGGTCATGGAGAGGGAGGAGTCCAGGATGAAGCCCAGGTTACGTGCATGGTCTGTCGGTTTGGGTGCGGTGCCCAGGGCGGGAGGCCACCAGGAGTCGTCCCAGGCGGAGGGAGAGGAGCCCAGGATGAGGACCTCCGTCTTGTCCGAGTTCAGTTTCAGGCGGCTGGTCGTCATCCATTCGGCTACCTCTTTCATCCCTTCGTGTAGGTTGGCTCTGGCGGCGGCGGGGTTGTTACTCAGCAAACTCCAAATTTCAAAGACTGTAATCTCTATTGATGGCAGTTAAGGAACCAGAAACACGTGTCTAGAGTTCAGCACTATCTGCGCCAAATGTGGCAAAACACTCGAACACCCTTGAAGCAAACAAGTAACTGAAACTGCATTTACCACAATGCCAGGGGCGAACCTTGCTGGAAGGTGAAGCGGTGTGCTCCCACTCCTGTTCCTGCTTAATTGTACTGCTGTGAGTCATTGAACTGACAAGCTCGTGGATGAAGCACCCGCATGCCTCTGAGAGGTACCTGACCTGAGAAAGATGTTGGCTGCCTACTCATCAAACCCCAAATTTGAAGGACTGTAATCTCTTCTCATGACGGTTAAAGAACCAGAAACACATGTATAGAGATCAGCACTATCTGCGCCAACTGTGGTGAAACCCTCGAACACTCTTGAAGCAAGCAAGTAACTGAAACTGCATTTACCACAATGCCAGGGGTGAACCTTGCTGGGAGGTGAAGCGGTGTGCTCCCACCCCTGTTCCTGTTTAATAGTACTACCGTAAGTCATTGAGCTGACGAGCTGTGGATGAAGCACCCGCATGCCTGTGAGAGTAACCTGACCTGAGAAAGATGTTCGCAGCCTACTCAGCAAACCCCAAATTTCAAAGACTGTAATCTCTACTGATGACGGTTAAAGAACCAGAAACACGTGTCTAGAGATCAGCACTATCTGCGCCAACAGTGAAGAAACACTTGAACACTCTTGAAGCAAGCAAGTAACCGAAACTGCATTTACCAGAATGCCAGGTGCGAACCTTGCTGGGGGGTGAAGCAGTGTGCTCCCACCCCTGTTCCTGTTTAAAAGTCCTCCTGTGAGTCATTGAACTGACGAGCACGTTGATGAAGCACCCGCATGCCTGTGAGAGGTACCTGGCCTGAGAAAAATGTTGGCAGCCTGCTCAGCAAACCCCACATTTGAAAGACTGTAATCTCTACTGATGATGGTTAAAGAACCAGAAACACGTGTCTAGAGATTAGCACCATCTGCGCCAACTGTGTCGAAACACTCGAACAATCTTGAAGCAGGCAAGTAACTGAAACTGCATTTACCACAAAGCCAGTGGTGAACCTTGCTGGGAGGTAAAGCGGTGTGCTCTCACCCCTGTTCCTGCTTAATAGTACCTCCCGTGAATCATTGAGCTGACGAGCTCGTGGATGAAGCACCTGCATGCCTGTGAGAGGTACCTGACCTGAGAAAGATGTTGGCAACCTACTCAGCAAACTCCAAATTTGAAGGACTGTAATCTCTTCTTATGACGGTTAAAGAACCAGAAACACATGTATAGAGATCAGCACTATCTGCGCCAACTGTGGTGAAACACTCGAACACTCTTGAAGCAAGCAAGTAACTGAAACGGCATTTACCACAATGTGAGGGGCGAACCTTGCTGGGAGGTGAAGAGGTGTGCTCCCAACCCTGTTCCTGTTTAATAGTACTCCAGTGAGTCATTGAGCTGATGAGCTCGTGGATGAAGCACCCGCATGCCTGTGAGAAGTGCCTGACCTGAGAAAGATGTTGGCAGCCTACTCAGCAAACCCAAAATTTCAATTACTGTAATCTCTACTGATGACGGTTAAAGAACCAGAAACACGTGTCTAGAGATCAGCACAATCTACCTCAACTTTGGCAAAAAACTCGAACATACTTGAAGCAAGAAAGTAACCAAAACTGTATTTACCACAATGCCGGGGGCGAAGTTTGCTGGGAGGTGAAACGGTGTGCTCCCACCCCTGTTCCTGTTTAATAGTACTCCCGTAAGTAATTGAGCTGACGAGCCATGGATGAAGCACCAAGATGCTCCTTGGAGTGATAGCTGCGCTATACAAATGTATTTTCCATTCCATTCCAAGCACCCGCATGCCTGTGAGAGTGAGCTGACCTGAGAAAGATGTTGGCAGCCTACTCAGCAAACCCCAAATTTCAAAGACTGTAATCTCTACTGATGATCGTTAAAGAAACAGAAACACGTGTCTAGAGATCAGCACTATCTCCGCCAACTGTGGCGAAACACTCCTACACTCTTGAAGCAAGCAAGTAACTGAAACTGCATTTACCACAATGCCAGGGGCGAACCTTGCTGAGAGGTGAAGCGGTGCGCTCCCACCCCTGTTCCTGTTTAATAGTACTCCCGTGAATCAATGAGCTGACAAGCTTGTGGATGAAGCACCTGCATGCCTGTGAGAGGTACCTAACGTGAGAAAGATGTTGGCAGCCTACTCAGCAAACCCCAAATTTCAAAGAATGTAATCTCTACTGATGACGGTTAAAGAACCAGAAACACGTGTCTAGAGATCAGCACTATCTGCGCCAACTGTGGCAAAACACTCGAACACACTTGAAGCAAGGATGTAACCGAAACTGCATTTACCACAATGCCAGGGGCGAACCATGCTGGGAGGTGAAGTGGTGTGCTCTCACCCCTGTTCCTGTTTAATAGCACTCCCGTGAGTCATTGAGCTGATGAGCTCGTGGATGAAGCACCCGCATGCCTGTGAGAGGTACCTGACCTGAGAAAGATGTTGGCAGCCTACTCTGCAAACTCCAAATTTCAAAGACTGTAATCTCTACTGATGACGGCTAAAGAACCAGAAAGACGTGTCTAGAGATCAGCACTATCTCCACCAACTGTGGCAAAACACTCGAACACACTTGAAGCAAGCATGTAACCGAAACTGCATTTACCACAATGCCAGGGGCGAACCATGCTGGGAGGTGAAGTGGTGTGCTCCCACCCCTATTCCTGTTTAATAGTACTCCCGTGAGTCATTGAGCTGACGAGCTCGTGAATGAAGCACCCGCATGCCTGTGAGAGGTACCTGACCTGAGAAAGATGTTGGCAGCCTACTCTGCAAACTCCAAATTTCAAAGACTGTAATCTCTACTGATGACGGTTAAAGAACCAGAAAGACGTGTCTAGAGATCAGCACTATCTGCGCCAACTTTGGCGAAACACTCGAATACTCTTGAAGCAAACAAGTAACTGAAACTGTATTCACCACAATGCCAGGGGCAAATCTTTCTGGGAGGTGAAGCGGTGTTCTCCCAACCCTGTTCCTATTTAATAGTACTCCTGTGAGTCATTGAGCTGCCGAGCTCGTGGATGAAGCACCCGCATGCCTGTTAGAGGTACCTGACCTGAGAAATATGTTTGTAGCCTACTCAGTGTAGGAGAGTAGGGTCTGTTTTCTATGGTCACCCCCATTTTTAGGTCTCGCTGAGCCCAGCGCATGGGCGCTGGCTCGGAGAGCCATTTTGTATGTGGGCTTTTCAAAGTGCTGCTGGCTGGCCTAACGCTTGCTTTCACGCGATCGTGAACGCGCAAAGCCGGCCGCCATCAGCACTTTGAAAACTCATGCGTCATCGCGATCACTTTCGCTTTCAGAGCGATCGCGATCACGATGACGCACACACAACTCCTGCTTCTCCCCCTCCCCCACCACATATTGCGTCTCCGGCCGCTCGCGCGCGGCCAACGCTTGTTTATCTTATGGGATATCCCGTTATTTGCCCACTGCAGACACAAACTCTTTCCAAAATATACATAATTTAGCATTTTTCCAACATATATGCACATGGCATCACCACATTCCCCACACAGCCTATAACACCTTCTATCAGCTTTTGATGATTAGAGTGTGCTGGCATACTGAGTAACAGGATAACAGCGGTATATAATAGTCTTCATTGCAGTCACGTGGCACTGTAATGCTGCTTTATAGCATCAGGAACTATAGCTGTGGCCAGCTGGGGACGCCGATGTTCAGCCATTCACAGTTGGAGAGTCACAGGCATTGCTCCTGTGATATCTTCATCTGTTTTAATTGTGTTATGTTTCTACATTTTCTGTTTTGATATACTGGAATACCCGAAACTAGAATCTTTACCAGAGTCTTTGATGCTGGACATCCTGTAGTTACACACTACATCTTCCGCAATACACTACTCTGGCCTATGACGTTGTGCCCTTCCAACCAAAGCCTACACCTTCCACAACACACTGCTTTTAACTACTAGCAAGACTGCAGGCGTGACAACCAGAAACTACAGCTCATTAGAAGAACTGTACTCAGGAGACTGAATTACCAAAGAGTTTCAAAGCCACAGTGAAGCAACAACCAATCAGAGCCAGGGGCTGGAGGAGGGGCTGAAATATATGTGTGCTCTTATACAAGTCATCAAGGATGTGGGCCAGCAGAACAACAGCTTTAAACACAACTGTGTCTTTGTTGCTTGGACTTGCCTTGCACTTAATGTTCCAGTGCTGATCTCCTGCAAATGTTTGATGGTGCTTTTTTATCATCTGTTCCACATACACACTGCCATTTTCCCAGCAGACCCAGGGTTATGCTTCTCCAGCCTAGGTTAGCTTGTTGCGGCCTTCCGAGGAAGTGGAAAAGAACGCTTCTGGACTGTTGCTTACCCGTGTTTTGGCTTGGTGCAGCACCACAGCTGTGCGCTGCATATTTGTCTTCATCAGCATGAGATTTCTGTCCCTGTGTTTTTACTCAATTACATGCTTTATATGTTTTTTAACTAAGTTGTTCAAGCACTGGGTTAATCCTTACCAAGCTATACTTCATCTCTTGACCGTCCTCACGAGTAACCCTTAAGTTCTCCAATTCTTCTTTAATACAGGTGTCCCCTCTGCTCAGTTGCCTATCCTATTTCTCCCACAGTTTGAAGCCTGGTTATCCTTTAGCGCCAGCTTCTCTTTGTTGAGTGGCAGTTTGGGATCCTAATCTAGATAGGCTTCTTGCTTGCTCACTGCTTAGGTTTGAGGTTTGTCTTCTAAGTTACATTATATTGCAGTCTTGAAAGACTCGGACATAGAACAGTCAACACCACCATTCCATGCTCTCAGTACTATCCCTTCAGCTCCAAGTAATTTGTGCAAGAAACCATTTATGAGCTAGTCACAAATCTTACCTTTGAGCACTCTCTTGCTCATAGTAGCATAGGCTGTGCGTCGCAGAGTATACACTGTGGTGCTTTACAAACTTTTCTCGCCTGACTAATGCTAGTAATATTGGTTGGTACCTTAGCACAAGAGACCTCCAAGTCCCACTCACGACACAACCGGCCGACCTTGCCATATAGAGCAAAATAAAGGTACTGTAGTGTAGTTTTATGAGGCACCAAACATCAATGGAGAAATAAATGTTCTGTTGCACCCACTGAAGTACCGGGTTTTTAGAACCCAGCGGTGCAGGGGAACACACCCTAAGACTTCGGGTTCTTCCTGTTTCAGACCCACAGAAACACAGAGTCTTCTAGATGAAATCAAAGATCGTATTTATTGGCTGCAGACCAATCACAGGTATCCGAGAAGTACAACACGATGTATGTTCTCAGGAGACTGCTCCCGAATCAAAAACCAGTCTTTACTTATATACACAAAATTACGCTTGGGGGCAACACCGCCCCTATTTTACAAGTGGTCATTCACGTATTTTAGTTTCAAAGAAACAGCAGAGTCATAATGACAATCCCACATTTCAGTTCATTAAGCATACAATCATTGTACCCAGCAAGGCTCAGAACCCTCATCAGATAACAGCGGACCCCTAATAAAACGGGCACCTCCTGCTCGTAAAACAAGCCGTAAAGTAGGAAACAGAGTCAGGTGTGAAATAGCTTAGTCAGAGATCGTGTGCGAACAAGGACTTTATGATGGGTCGAGCCCTGATGCTAATCACATTAGGCCGCAAGAAAGGGAACTGGCCGGACAGGATTGACCTCGGGCAGCAGAGTCAGTTTGCACAGGTCAGAGGGAAGTCACAGAAGGTGTACGTGTCCTTTAGGCCTAGGCATGGCCTTAGTGCGCAGCCTATGTGAGGGCAACCACAAAATGGCTACTGTTCTAAAATGGAACCCAAGGGTTCAATATGTGGTATTGTATGGACGGTGAATTCATCAGTGAAACATGACGAAAACACTCATGCATACCGCGTTACTCATTTGCGGTTCGCTGATACCAAAATTGGCATGGTGGGACCATGCCACCTACACGGTTCCGAATTTTACAGTACCACAGACCCTCCTTTTGCCCTTACATAGGCAATAACTATACTAATCTGAGTCCAGGTCTATGTTCATAAAGTCATGGAGATGTTGCTGTAGCATCATCCTATTGCTTAACTCGTCCCTTGATACAGGTTTTCTTACACATGATGTAACACAGAGGCTACACATTACAGGAGCACACTGTATACATAGACAGAACAGGAAAAGAATGGCTAAGATTGTTCCAATGACTATTAGAATCTTCCATCCCCAAGCTGATATCAGTTCCCAGAATTACCCCATTACCGACCAATCTCCTTTATCCACGTGGATAGATTCGGAAATTTTATGTAGTTTGGAGATGGCCTGATAGATTGTCGGAGCGTTATCTGGTATGAAAATACAACAGCTTGATTGGATAACAGTACATACCACACCACGATCTGCAAGTATGACATCTAGAACCATACGGTTTTGCAATGTCATGAGGCGATCCGCTTGGAGCTCAGCTGTCAAATTACCAAGGGCACCAGCCGTTACATTAACAGTGGTTTCCACTACACGAGTCAGTTGTCTCAGGTTCCTACTATTGACCATTGGTCCCCAAAACGGCAGGAAACCCAAGAAAAAGTCTCCTGCTTCCTGACCGGCAGTATCTTCCTTACTAAAAACGCCTCTCACAACTCTGGTCTTGTGATAATCAGAGGCAGCAGTAAATGTTGGCGGCAGCAAATTCGCAACATAACACGTGCCCGAGAAATCAGTGGGCAACCATGTATATGCTCGATCATTACAAACAAAGTATGTACCCTTGGCAGCCAAAAACGCAGGGGAAAACTGTGATGGGAAAGTGTACGTTTCAGTACAGTCACTCTTCCCTAGTTGAGCTCTTGGATTTTGTCCATTGCCTTGTAAACAAAGGCGACCCATGTGCGGTACAACCCAAATTGGGGGCGAACTTTTGCGCTGTTTCTCGCCCAAACTAATGCTATACCCCGTCGCGTTCCTGCCTACATAAGCTCGCAACTCATCCTTGGGAATAGATGTATATGCATCGATATCTCTACTCATATCTGCAACTCCTCTCATCAAGGCTTTATTGTTCGAGTTAAGTCTAGTGGAACGCGGTGGTCGCGGGGAGTAGGTTTCAAGCGCAAAAAGAAACATAGTCTGGAATGCCCATGATGAACCATTATAGCTAAACGGCAGCACTAGATATGGGATACCCTTATCAATGGTATGTGGCATCAAACCACACACCCAGCAATTCGTTGTGTTCATAACTAGTTGGTGCTGGTGCAGGAGTTGAACAAATGAATTGTTTGCAAATTCAGAACGTCTAGCTTGTTCGTGTTCAGGCAGAGGGTGAAAAGAGTGTGGAAAAATGATAGGAGGAGGTGTGGGCTGTACAGTGGGTACAAATGGTACTTGAAAAGACAATAATACACAACCTACAGAAAACATCATTATGCTAGATAGTACAAACAGACATAATACTACAAAACATTTGCTATTCATTATTTTACATATTCTGCTCTTAAAACTTATTTCCTCAGCGGGTCTCTTCATCTCGAGAAACTCCATCCTCTAATCATGCTGTTCGCGGCGGATGAGTATCTTCTGCTAAGGAGTACACCTGTCAGTTCAGGGAACGCCCTAGACCAACCAGAACCGTTGACCTAACGTCTCCGGCTTGTACCCCAAAGTCTTGGCGCCGCGACCCTACAGCTAAACCCGGATGGTGGTTCAAAAAATAAAAAATAGAAAAGTTTCTCAGATGAGAGAGCTGCGCTATCCAAAAATATCAAAGGAAAAGAATTTGTATTTGTCCATAGTCCTTGGCCTCAAATTATACCTGTTTTTCCTAGGTACTGTCTGGTCTTGAAACAAGAGTTCAGGCTCTGTGGTGTCCAATCGAATTGATGACGATATAGCTTCTTGCAGAATGTCGTCGCTTTCTTGCTCTGAAATTGTTCCCTTCACACGTGCATCGCTAAAAGGCACAAAACGAGGCACAGTCTCAGCCTCAGAGTCAGCGATCCCCTCCTGGACCCACCGATCATACGGTAGGGGCAAAGGGATCCTCTTACAATGTATGCCGTGTATCCAATTCTTTTTCCCTTTCACTCGAACCGCTGATCTTGTCGATAGAAGGACTAGGTGGGGGCCGATCCAACGGGGCTCATCATTTTTCGTACGTTGAACATTCTTAATCAGCACCCACGTTCCAGGATTAATAGGGTGTCCTGGAGCTTCAGAGGCCTGGGGCAGAGTATCGTGCACCTGTTGGTGTAAGACACGCAATTTAGCCGTCAATTCATACAGATAATCAAGCAGTACTGGATGTTCGATTTCACTGAATTTTGTCGGCCTTGGCACTCCCCATACATTGGCCGGATGGCCAAACACGATTTCATATGGACTATGTCCCACTCGTGAATGCACAGTCATTCTTGTTGATAGGAGTGCTAAGGGCAGAGCGTCAGGCCATTTAAGACCGGAGCTCGCCTGAATTTTGGCCAACTTAAGTTTCAAAGTGCCATTGTAATTTGCAGCGTGGAACTTCTGCTTAATGCCTAGTCCCTCACACACATCCTTCATCACTCGACCTACAAATTCACTCCCGTTATCACTCCATACCATCCTTGGCATTCCGAACCTAGGGAAAAATTCTTTGACAAGGGCTTTAGCTGTGGATAAGGCAGTATTGTCTTTTAGGGGATATGCTTCTATCCATCTTGAAAAAGCGCAAACAACGACCAGTACATATTTCAAATTGTTGCACCTTTCCATGTAGATGAAATCTAGTTGCAGAACCTCAAAGGGATATGATGGAGGCGCAAAATGACCAGCTGGAGTTGGGGTTCCCCTACCAGGATTGTATTTCAAACATACCATGCAATTTTTGACCACATACTCCGCACACTTGGGAATTCCAGCATTCTGCCATACTGGAGCCAACAACTTACAAATCCCTTTCACACTGATATGTGCCATTCCATGTGCCATCGTAACCACTGGAAGCACATATGCATCAGGTAACAACCATCGCCGGTGTTCTGACAAATCAACCCAACAACCATTTTCATCCAATTTACCCTTACTTTCTTTCCACATACTCAATTCTTTCTCTGTGGCTTCAGCTTGAAGGGACTTCACACTCTCTATCATGTCTTCACACATTCCAACATCACCAACCCATCTTGCAGGGCCTGCGACATACATTCGGGTTGTCACATCTTTTGCTGTTTCTTTCACGATTTCGTCAGCAAATGCATTACCACGCCCAACATCATCGGTAACCTTCTTGTGTGCGCTGCATTTCACAATCGCGACTTGTAACGGCAGGGTCAGTGACTCAAGGAGATCATTCACTAACTGACCATTCTGAATCTTAGCTCCATGCGAGGTCAGGAACCCACGTTCTTTCCACAAACGCCCAAAACTATGGGCCACGCCAAAAGCATACTGACTGTCAGTATATATGTTCACTTTCATTCCTTTCGACAACACGCATGCTCTTGTAAGTGCAATTAATTCTGCTGCTTGGGCTGAATTATGTGGTATCCGTGCAGTTTCAACAATCGTGTGCAAAGTCGTGACAGCATATGCAGCAGTCGTATCACCATTCGGAAGCTTAAAGCACGACCATCCACCCATGAGGTACTGTCACATTCAACCAGGGGAGTATCTTTAAGATCCACTCTCCCTTTTGTTTCTTCTTCTGTTCTGAACAGACAACCATGTTGTTCAACCGCATCTGTGTCTGCTGAAATTGGCAATAATGTAGCTGGATTCAGCGTGTTGCACCTTTTTATGTGCACATGGTTTGCTAACAGTGTCAATTCATACCCTGACAATCGAGCATTAGTTAAATGCTGTGTCTTGGTCCTGTTTAACAATGTGTCCACTGCATGGGGAACCATTACGATCAATGTGTTATTCATCACTAATCCAGCAGACTGTCGATAAGACACAGCTGCTGCCGCTGTGGCTCTTAAACAACTTGGCAATGCCCTCGCTACCGGATCCAAAGTCGACGAAAAATACGCGCATGGACGCGGTCTGTCTCCAAAAGGCTGTGTTAACACTGACAATGCGCACCCTTCTTTTTCATGAACATACAATGTAAAAGGCTTACTATAGTCGGGGGTACCCAACACAGGAGCTGAACATAATGCCTTGCGTAATTCCCAAAAACTTTTCTGACACTCTTCAGACCATGGGACAGGATTCGGTGTATCTTTATATGTTAATGCTATCAATGGTTTTGCCAGCAAAGAAAAACTCGGGATCCAGTGCCTACAGTGTGAAGTAATGCCCAAGAAAGCACGCACTTCTCTCTGTGTCCTTGGCACGCTTAATTGTGCAATGGCCTGGATTCTTTCTGGGGTCAGCTTCCTTCCCTCCTTCGATAAGAGATTACCTAAATAGGTCACTTCTTGTCGACAATATTGCAGTTTAGAGAGAGACACTTTGTGATGAAAGGCAGACAAATGACGCAACAATGATGATGTAGCTCCTTTACAAATCTCCTCAGTATCTGCGGCGATTAATAAATCGTCAACATACTGAATAAGGGTAGCACCACTAGGTAAAACAAGGGCATCAAGCTGCACTTTTAAAGCCTGACTGTATATTGATGGACTTTCACAGTAGCCCTGTGGAGCACGTTTAAAACGGAAGCTTCGACCTCCTAAACAAAAGCCAAAAATATCCCTGCTCTCCTCTGCAATCGGGATACTAAAGAAAGCATTCTTTAAATCAATCACTGAGAACCAAGCAGCGGAAGCTGGGATCATAGTTAACAAGGCAGTTATATCAGGGACCACTGGAAACTGTGGCACAACTACCTTATTGACCTCTCTAAGATCGATCACAAATCTGTAAACAGGTGGCTGAGAAGGGTCAGTACGTTTTAAAACAGGCAGAACAGGACTATTACAAACGTTGCCTCTTGTCTCTTCAATTACATCCTTCTCAATTAAATCATAGATAATTGCTAACAACGCTTTTTCACATTCCTTAGAGATCTTGTACTGGGGAATGCGGGGCAATTTAACATTGGCTTTCAAAGTGACAACATACGGCGGTATTTCCAAAAGGCCCACATCATTAGGGCCAGTGGCCCAAAGGGCATCAGGAAGAGACGACAATTCAGCTGGCAGTTTATTCTTTGACAAATACATGGGAGAAATCACTTCCTTACCCAGCGTAAGTTGTACTCCCGAGGGGGAACAATATAATGTCGCATGTAATCTCTTTAACAAATCCAATCCTAACAGGTTTTCACCACATCCTGTCGTTAGGATAAGGGGTGCTTTCAGCTCACAAGGTCCAACAGAAAGGGCCATAGGACTTGAGATCGGGTTCCTAACCGGGGTGCCAGAAAAACCTACTGAAACATTCATTTTGCCAGACAAAGGCGCGCCAGGGAGTTTTGAGCGCATAATAGAACTCTTTGCAGCACCAGAGTCCAGCAGAAAGGGCTCTGTTACACCCGCTGTAGTCACCTTAACATACGGCCCGCTCTGATCCACTGGCACTGAAACAACTCCCTCTCTCTGTCTATGGCTGTCCTAGTAATCATTACCGTCCGTATTATCATCTTCCACATAATAGTCATTATTATAGTACTGCGCTGTCTTGCCAGTTGCATTGGCTTGCTGATCAAAACTATTCATCGTATTTTGAGGCGGAAGAGGACGCGCGTTCTGGGGAACATTTCCACGCCCTCTACCTCTTGCAGCTTGCTGGCCACCTCCACCTTTTGCGCTATAAGCATTATTCGTGCGCTGCAACAATCTAAGACAGTTATTTTTAAAATGACCTTCCTCCTTGCAATATGAACACTGATTGGGACCAATAGGGACACGTGGTTGATAATACCCATACATTTGCTGATTATTCTGAAACTGTTGGGGTTGCTGATAGATACCCTGGGTTTGCCTATAATTATTCTGACCTCCACGTGGCGGATAAGCCTGCTGTAAAAGAACCTCCGTTTTCAATTCTTTCGTTTTCTTGTCTGTTCTATCCTTCTCATCTTGATCCCTATTTTCGTAATACTGTGCAGTAGCCAGTATTTGCGCTGAAGAGGAAACGGCCCAAGAACTCTCCGAATCTTTTAATTTTTTACACAACTCTGGAAGCAAACTATGCACAAATTTATCAACAAATAACCGTTGACCACCTTCTGTACTCATGTCTTGACCACTGTGGTCGATAAATGTTTCTTCAAACCTGGTGAAGAAATCGGACACTGTTTCATCTTTCTTCTGTTTGCATGCGGATAATTTATCCCAATTTACACGTATTGCGGGCATTAAAGTCTTCATATAGTTAATTATTCTACCAGGGAGTTCTGCTACCGCGGGTTCAGGCTTGGCACCACCAACCTGTCTATTGTCTGCATTAATGATATTAGCCCATGTGTCACCTAGTTCTGCAACATGATCTGTATTACGAATCAATCGCCACAAAGGCTGTGGAACAACATTCCAGAACAACATTTCTATGTCAGCTAGATTCATGACACAAGATTCTGCAGTCTGTGATAATTCCTTATAATATCCTGCAGGGTTCTTACGGGGGTCAGGCAATGTCTGCTTAAGCGCTAAAACTTCAGATCGTTTCCAGGGAACCCAAACACGCTGAAAATGAGCTGGCACAGCAGCAATACCATGTGTGCCATCAGCCGCAACAGCTTCCTTCCATACCGGAGGGACTTCTGTCATAGGGTACTGTCGCACCTTTTTACCTGAGGAGTCAAGCCCAAACAGTGACTGAGAAGGATCCCCAATCCTAATAGATAGCAATGTCGCAACTGCTTTCCTAACATCGGGACCCACAATCGTACCTTTTCCAAATTCAAATCGCACTTGACACAACTCCTGCGGGTTTGAGTCTAAATCATTATCTTCCAATTCCTCACATAGGACTTCACACATTTTCTCAAAAACGTATCTCTGTTGTGGTGCTTCCCATTGATGAAAAACATTTACAATGGACTCTACATCATATCTAGAAGGATAAACAATCCATCCACGCGCCATGCGGTCCAGTTCTCCTTTCTCTCTAGAACCAGGCATGTGACTGCGTAACTGCTTACGTTGTGAACCAGGGGTCGCACTAGATGACCCAAAGAGGGGCGATATAAGACTAGTGACTGCACTAGCTATTCGTTGTCGTGCAGAAGGAGAAGTCGAGGCAAGAACCGGGGGAAAAACAGAGGGAAGAAAAACGGGTGTAGATACAGATACAGAGGTAGTAGCAGGTAGGGCACCAAGGGAGGCAGCTGATGTGCTAGGTAAAGTCGCAGGGAGCGCAGAAGAGGTAGGTAGCAAAATCGGCGTCCCTTGGGTAGGCTGCGCTACAGGGATAGGAGCCGGCTGAGGAGGAGATGGCGGCTGCGGGAAAGCTTGCGGTGCATTAGCTGGAGGCTGTACATTTAATGGTTGTGGAGGTGCTGTAGCATTTTGCGCATACGGGGGTGGCGAACTTAGCAAATGCGACATTAGGGGGTCTTTCTCCTTTTCTTTTAATGCATCTTGCTGAAGGGGCGGCAAAACTGGGTAACATTTATCAATGACTAGTTTGCGTTGCCTGTGCAACTGCTCATTCATTTGGTCCTCTTCATTATCTTTAAACTGCAAAGCTGCTTGCATTATCGACATACCTCTCTCTCTTTTATTTTTCTTTGCTAATTTAATTTCTTTTTTTTTGGCTTCCTTTCGCCATAGGCGGAAAGAATCAAACATCGCCGGCCGGGCTTTCTTCTTGAATAATTTAACCTCTAGGTTATCTAGGATCTCTGTGTCGAAACTACATTTTGGGGCCATTTTAAAACACCATCCTTTCTGGTGGTATCGGGTCCATACTTCATTATACGTAATGGGGCCCACGCCATGTTTCACATAAAGCTCATAAGTTGGAGTTCCGATTGGAGGAACCGGACACGAATCCTCCAATCGGGAATCCCTTTTACAACCAAAACAAAACAAATTTCCAAATGTACTAGAACCAGGCATCTTCGCTCACTAGTCTAGTTTCAAACTTCAAAGGATTATCGAATACGATAGTCTCGTGAATACACGAGTCCTCTGGCTTTGGCACTTGCAAGACCCAAATCAAAGCGATCCCGAAGGATACCAAAATCCCGAAGGATACCAAACAAACTGGGAGACGCTCCACTTATACTTAACTGAGGTATCGATGACTTCACCAGAAGACTCTCTCAATTGTTTCGCTCTACCAAATCGTCAAGGGTCCAAAACAGGGCGATAGTCAGGGCAGCAGTCCTTCGTAGCCGTCGGGACGCGGAGAACCTCGCAGAGAAGACTTTCGGACCACGTCGACATGCAGGGGTCGATGAAGGGGCGGCCTTCCTCCATAATTTCCACTCGAAGCTCCTCACGAACCTCTGGCTTGGACCAGTACTGCTGAAATCGCCCCGAGTTGGGCGCCAACTGAAGTACTGGGTTTTTAGAACCCAGCGGTGCAGGGGAACACACCCTAAGACTTCGGGTTCTTCCTGTTTCAGACCCACAGAAACACAGAGTCTTCTAGATGAAATCAAAGATCGTATTTATTGGCTGCAGACCAATCACAGGTATCCGAGAAGTACAACATGATGTATGTTCTCAGGAGACTGCTCCCGAATCAAAAACCAGTCTTTACTTATATACACAAAATTACGCTTGGGGGCAACACCGCCCCTATTTTACAAGTGGTCATTCAAATATTTTAGTTTCAAAGAAACAGCAGAGTCATAAAGACAATCCCACATTTCAGTTCATTAAGCATACAATCATTGTACCCAGCAAGGCTCAGAACCCTCATCAGATAACAGCGGACCCCTAATAAAACGGGCACCTCCTGCTCGTAAAACAAGCCATAAAGTAGGAAACAGAGTCAGGTGTGAAATAGCTTAGTCAGAGATCGTGTGCGAACAAGGACTTTATGATGGGTCGAGCCCTGATGCTAATCACATTAGGCCGCAAGAAATGGAACTGGCCGGACAGGATTGACCTCGGGCAGCAGAGTCAGTTTGCACAGGTCAGAGAGAAGTCACAGAAGGTGTACGTGTCCTTTAGGCCTAGGCATGGCCTTAGTGCGCAGCCTATGTGAGGGCAACCACAAAAAGGCTACTGTTCTAAAATGGAACCCAAGGGTTCAATATGTGGTATCGTATGGACGGTGAATTCATCAGTGAAACATGGCGAAAACACTCATGCATACTGCGTTACTCATTTGCGGTTCGATGATACCAAAATTGGCATGGTGGGACCATGCCACCTACACGGTTCCGAATTTTACAGTACCACACCACATATCACGAAAACCCGATGCACAGTCAGAATGTTAAAATAATTTGAAATAAGGTCACTTCTGCTGTGTGGTGGTGTGCATATCAAAAATGAGGTACTCCGTGGCTCACAAGGTTGAGAACACTGTGGAATGCACTCAAATGCCAACTCTAGGGTAGATGTACAGTGCTCAGCCAATGTATACTGCTGCAGCTGGTCAACTTGTTTGAGTCCTAGCATCAAGAGACCACCGACACATTGTATGCACACACAGAGGGAAGTGCAATGTAATAGGAAATAAAATAAATAAATCACAGGGTAAGAAAGTGCAAGCAGAATACAAATACAATACAAAATACTAGTAATTGTGGGAAGTAAGTCGCTAAGTGGGAGATTTATAGATGCGTGGCTCATACCCGGTAAGAATTATGTCATTTACTTATACACAGAATACACATCGTGTAGTGAGGCCTTTCTTATTGGTCATGGCGAAGGGTAGAAGTCAGAGGTTCGTCATTATCTTACCAAAAGCCAGGATTACATGGAGAAAATCACATCTGGAACACAAGCAATGAGCTTAACATACCTAGGGGGGAGTAGGAAAAAGTGTTCGTGTGGGCATAGGCCTTCTCAGAGACTGATACTTCATTACGTTTCAGGTGATCTTGGTCAGTTTTTCTTTGGAGTTTGCGGAGAGGCACCTAAATCTGACCCTTAAGCCTGACAGAGAGTTAAAAGTGTATCTTAAGGTAATGAAATGGGACACAAGGGCCCTGGTAGAATGCCAGGAAAGAATAGACATATTCACTATGATTCAACTTTTCATTTTCATCCGTCCTGACATTTTATGGTGGTAAATGTTCCGTTGTCGTGTTAGGAAAACATTTGAGAAGAATGGATTAGCCCACGACAGAGGTAGGAGGGTGGTTGTAAAAGTAACAAAAGAACTCCTCCCTTGCTGTGCTGCCAAAATGATAACTATGCCAAGACAGAAGGCTGTATTGCAGTAGGGAAATACATTTTAATGAATTATGTTTTACCATTGTTGTCACTTCTTATAACCGGGCATACTTTCAGAATCAATGGGCTTTAGGGGTCTATATACATTATAATATTCTATGCTAATATTTGTAATATGTCAATCTTGGTGTGAAGGGCAATATGCCGAAATCATTTAAATAAAATGCCAAATTCTCGTATGACAGAATACCCTGTAGACCTCAGCCTCTATTCTCACCAATAAATGACAACAAAGAATCAATTTGGGAGTACTGTTTTTAGCCCCGAGAGATAACCTGGTCCATGATTTAGGTACAAAGCATAACAAGCATTGGCATAGCCAATAGGTCTCGCCTTTGGGACCTTATAAGTGTTTAGCCAGGCAACAGTTGCATAACTAAATACTTATAAGGTCCCAAAAGCGAGACCTATTGGTTATGCCAAGCTGTGTGATCGCAATCGCGATCAAACATCAAAGCGGCCCTGCGGCCGCGAAAGTGAAAGTAATTGCGGTAAAGCGCGGCGCGCGCGCCCGCGCACATGCACTGTAGCTCTAGGCTGGCCTGGCAGCACTTTTTGGAGCCCTCTCAATAAGTCTCGCCAGACCAGCGCATGCGCTGGGTCAGGCGAGACCTAAAAAACAAAGAAGGGGTACTTCGTCTCTCGGGATAAGGCTCAATTCAAGCCAGACCCTCTAAATGAGGGTGCAAGAGCGAAAACTTGAAGAGGAGCTTGGCAGGCCTGCCAAAGGGAACTAATAGGTCAGTGTTTCTCATTTTTCGCAATTTTCAAGTACAGTGACAATGGGACTCTTCTAAAACAAACTCATCCTAAAGAATTTTGAGTGAGAAGGTCAATGTCGGAATATGCCCACGTTTTGGCTTCATTTAAGTAACTGGCAAGTTCAGGCTTTGTAAGCAATAAAGGAAACTAAGCAGACTGATATGAGGGAACATACTTTTTCTAAAGCTGTGGTATGCTGAGAACCATGCAGCTTAATATGAAACTAAACTTGGATTCTCAAATCCGGCTGCACATCCCTATACATTTGCTCCAACATTCAACGCAAAGTTACTACCTTTTCGAAACTGAATTATGTTTCCAAAGAAATCCTCCGGAGGCAGATCTAACACATGATAGAGGGCGCGAAGGTTTAAGGATGCTGGGCAAGGCGCAGGTAGGAGGTAGGAGTCCAATGAGGGAGGGTGTGTTCAGCCACAAGCGAGGGTGTGCTATCGAACAATATACAAGGCTTTGCACAGAGCATCGGAGGACTTGTAATTCTCATTTGTTTCTTCGGGTGCTTCACTCAGGGCAGCAGAGCACACATGGATCCTATTTGTTTGTCTTTGTTTATTCTAACTGAGTCTTCTTCCCGCCTTACTCTAGGTGGTCTGTTCGGGGTCAGCCAATCCCCCTCCCCCCCCTGTACTCGCAGGCACAACATGGCCCTGGTGTAAGCCCTCGTGGGTCAGAAGTTTCCAGTTATGGGTCAGGGAGGGGAACTAATGTAAAACACACCCTGGCTGTGCCTGGAGGGTGTCTCGAGTGATTCACACTCCATGTTAGAGGCGATCTTTTCCTCTTTCCTTGATTGAAATCTGTAGGGAGGGGACACACGCAGACTGATCTCCCCTTTGAAAGCACAATCACTGGTGGCTCTCAGCAATGGGAGTGATTATTGTATCTATGCCCCGGAACGCCAGTGTCCAGACGCTATTCTGTTTTTAAAGTCTGCATGTATTATGCAGTTCCAATGAATGCTGTATACAGTGATACCTGTTCTATCACATTGTACTCAGTCATTCTACGAAATGTGCCAAAATATTACATTTCACAACCCAACCTAACTTAGTTTATATGCACTTAATTTTCCTTAAATGCTGAATGTAAAAGGTATCCATTGAGACATGTCGCGAGCTGCGATGACGTAATACTGGATCGTGTAATGCTGGACCAATCTTTTCTGAAGCCTTACTGGATTCTATACTGTTCTCGACAGTGCAGACTCTAAAACAAATAAAGACTAACTTCAGGAACACAACAATAGTAACTTCAAAGTCCTTGTCAATGCGCAGAAAAAGATAGACAGACAATCTATGTGGTATCAATCTACTTGTGACACCTAGAACTCTCTCCAAGACTCCTTAGTATGAAACTGCATCCTGTGACTCGAGCAAAATCAGATATAGAACACAAATGTGCAGAAAAGAATCTCATATGACGCCCATCTCTTTAACGATTTCATGAATGAACCAGATCATGTAGACACTACCAAACATCCGCTCAATTAATACAGCCCAGTTCCCTGTTTGTTCTACAGTGCAGACTTAAGAATAAAAACCAAAGGTCGGACTCATCAGAGAAGACTGATGCAGCCAAGTTCAGGCTCCTCCTCACTACACATTAGGCTAAACGATGCACATTCACCAAAACTGTCAAACTATTGTTCTGTTTAAATTATCTTTCATAAGGGGACTGAATTATGTCAGATTCGCATCACCTTTCGATCTATACTTTCGGGAAAGTTCTTACCCAGTACAAAAGTTGTTCAGCATCTGAGAACCTGGTCCTGGGATCTGCAATGGGGAAGGGACCACAAAAAAGTGATTTGTGTTTTACTGGAAGTAGGCAATACGGCCATTCAGTAGAAGGACAAAGTAGGAAAAAATCAGGAAAACATACCAGGACTAGATCGTGGCCATTTACCCTAGCAGCACAAGCACTGGCATAGCCCATAGATCTCGCCTTTGGGACCTTATAAGTGTTTAGCCATGCAACAGTTGATGTTGTTGCACCACGGATATTGTGCTGCATAACTAAATGCTTATAAGGTCCCAAAAGCGAGACCTATTGGCTATGCCAATGCTTGTTTGCTTTTGCTTCACTGGTTTTTGACTTAGATGTGGCTGTGGGCCTGCTAATCAGACCCACAGCCCATCTGTTCTCTCTCTAAATTCATACTATGTACTTTAGGTGCATAACCCAATTGATAAGGATCACCTTATTGGGCCCTGTACAGTGTACCCTAGGTACCCAGAGCATAGGTGTACCCTAGGCCTACCAGGGGCTGTAGCATGTATTATGCCACCCCTGGCCTGGCCTTCCAATCAGACACAACTGGCTGATCATTCAGCTGGGGCAAGGTTGTGTAATCACCCCTTGCTTAGGTATAGTATATCTATATCTACACATAAAATAGACACATGTGTACCTATCAGCCACTCCTATGGCAGGCCTTAACAATCCTGGAGGCAGAGTGCTTGGTAACATGTAAGATGGTGCTCTAGCATGAGCTGAGCTTGTCTGCAGCTTTCGGAACCATGTCCTTATAGCTGTTCTATGATATCGCCTACCATATACTCTTAAAGTACCTTATAATCTTAAACGGTTATGGTAACTATGGTTTGGCTTTATCAAAACATGTCGTGTAAGGTGTCTAACACTTTGGAATAATACCTCCATACCATTTCTGGCGATGAGGATATTATTCCTCCCTTCTAGAGGGAGAAGACATGTTAAACCTTACTTACCCGGTTAAAGTTAACCAGAGCCCAAGCATCACAAAATGGATGCTGCTGCCACAGACACTAGTCTGACCTCCTGCTGCTGGGAGTCCTTCCAGCGAGGGAGGCTTGGACAATAGGTTTCCTGCCTTGGGAGGTGCTAGCACCACCCCAGACAGGACTTAGTGTATTGGGGCAGGGAGGGATGAAAGAAACGAGACACTGCCTGGGGCACACCAGGTGTCCCATGCATAGTCCAGTTCAAACCGGCGCTGGGGCACTGCAGCCCCAGCTCTGGTGCAAAACTGGACAAAGGAAAGGGGGTGTAACCACTCCCCTTCCTGGTCCCACCCATAGGAGGGACCTTGCAGGTAGCCCAGCCCACTAGCCCAGTATATTAGAAGGTAGCTGAGCCCTGCAGAATTAAATTATCCTGAAATCTGCAACTTGAACAGAAACTCTGGACCTTCGACATTCGACCTCAGGAAGAAGACTGAAGAATCTCCCTTGTGGCCAAGGAGTGACCACCCTGGGCAACCAGGCACCATCCAGCGCCCGCTGCTTGCTTTGCGACTGATCCTACGAGGGACGACTGCAGCGATTGACCAGCGCCGTGACTTCCAGACACCTCTGAACCAGATCCACCTCTACAGCAAAGCTGAGACCCGTGGAGGCGACGAGGGACGTGGGACTGGCGACTTGGGAAAAGTGGCTAGTAACTGACTAGCGTGACTTCTGAGGCGTCCTCGAGGCTGTGCTTGGGGGATTGAGAAGCCCCAATCCCGAGCACCATCTGCAAAGAAGATCAGCTCCCCACACTTCACGTGTTCTGCGTGTGGCCCTTCTGCACCTGAGTTGCTCGACGTGTTGTCTGGTTGATGGCCCGTTGGCTAGTGGCCTTTGTGACGACGAACCTTCAATTTTGCTTTACTGGTCCGGCTCCCTACAGACTGGCACTCGCTCCCCTGTGAAAGGGAAGCACCCCAGACCTTCCTGGTCTGCACCAGAAGCAAGTCCTCCATCCTGCGTGGGTTACGCTTGCCAAGGCTTGTTGGGTCCTAACTCGACATCGACGCCGCCGACAGCAAGAGCCTTCGTGGGACAGCTTGACTCCTGGTCCTGGTCATCCTCGACACCTCCTGGTACC
The DNA here is from genome assembly GCF_964204655.1 of Triturus cristatus. Classification (NCBI taxonomy): domain Eukaryota; kingdom Metazoa; phylum Chordata; class Amphibia; order Caudata; family Salamandridae; genus Triturus; species Triturus cristatus. Next base: position 743,749,797 of record NC_140593.1, read on the forward strand.
CGTGGCTGCTGCGACAAGCTTCACCTCTTCACCTGCATCTTCACGACATCGCCTGGTTTCTTCCTGGTTCCTTTCCGGCTCCTGGCTGGTGACCTAGACTCTGTCCCTTCTGCTTGCAGGTATCCTTTCTTCTTGGTTCCAACCTAGGAATCCACCGGACACTCTTCACTGACTGCCTGTTAGCAACTTTTCTTCAGGCATCCATAGGAGTCAACGACGAAACCCGAAGTTCACACCTATGCACCCGCAGCCCGTGGGCTAGGTAACTTGAGTACTCCGATGCTCACAAGGGAATTGACTATCCTAGGGTCTAGTTTCCAAGTCTCTAACTCCTAGCTACTTCAGAAGTGTCCTAAAACTCTTAATTTCTAACTGTTACTGTTTCTATCGACTTTTAAGCATTACGCGTAACCTGCACCTGAATCCCGTGGGCCTCCCACTGCCTAACCTTTGGTAGTATAGTGTAGCCCCAGCGATTCCCTAGGCCTAGGCCTATCCCATGTTCGTGACAGTGGTCCTTATGCCACTTACTTAGTATATGGTTTGCGTGGCCCCTAGGGCCTAACTGTATTACTTACCTGTGTGACTTATGTATGCTTGAATAAGATTGTGTTGTACTTACCTCGAATCTCATAAAGAGTGCTGAGGGTATTTTGACTAGAATAAATACATTCTATTTTTATATATATCTGTTGTGGTGTCCTTTCATTTGGTATTCAAGGGATTACAAATGGTATAGCAGCTGGCTTCACATGCCATACAGAGTTTAGCCTAAGGCTGCTCTTGTCCATGCTACCACTAGGATAGTTGGTCTATAAGGTTGACTTTACAACCAATCACCATGAGGGTTGTTTGGACTGATACAAGGTGTACACTAGAATTAGTGACATCATATATCAGGCCAACTTCTTACATTGGTGAGCAGCGGTTGGGATCTGAGCTTGCTGTTGTTAATACCATTGTCATCTTGAGATACTAAATTGAAAGGTCACAAAGATATTGTCAGGTACATATAACATAGCTTATAAATACTTACGTTCTACTGAACTTAGTTGTTGTAGGTTGAAGGGCCTAGCACACCCTGACTACAACTACTAGAGAGGTTTAGTAGATACAACTAGTGTAGGTAGGTGCACACACCACACCCTCACTAGATCATGTCTCTGAGAGGAGATCAAGGTGATTCTCCCCCAGTAGAGGGATATCCTAGAAAGATACCCTCCAGATATGATACCCTAATTTTCAGGAGATGAGACACTTGTGTACCTCCAGAAAGTTAAAACAAGGTTCAAACCCTACCCTCATTTATCTAGTGGAGCTCTTAGAAGAGTATGATGCTCAGAAAGCCTCCCAGGGTGTTGCCCTAGGTACCACTGAGGGTCTGCCCTCTGCAAGAGACTCCCCTCACCAGACTGAGCAAGATGAGTCAGAAGGGACTTCAGAAGATGAGGTAGACAGCCAGGTCCAAGTTAGGAGACTTAGCCAGGCTAAATTAAGCCTACATGGGGCTCAGGGTGGGATCCCCCCATTCAGACCCTCAAGTAGACTTAACCAGAGAGGTGGGAGAGGAAGATCCCCTTCTAGGGAATCTGTCCACTCCCATGTCTCTAATAGCTCCACTGCCTCTTCTCATAGGGGGATGACTTCCCCCCAGAGAAGAGAGCATCAGGCCAGAATGAGGGAAGCCAATCTGAGGATTGAAAGGGAAGAACTTGCCCTTGTCAAAGAGAAGCTTGCTCTGGCCAGAGAGCAACAGTTAAGTGGATTAGACTCCACTGGTGGCAGCAATATCCCTAAGGATAGAGATAGGACCTATGATAATAGAAACCTGAGCAAGATTGTCCCTCCCTACAAGTGTGGGGATGACATCCACAAATGGATAACTGCTTTGGAGAGAGCCTGCAAAGTACAGCAGGTACCCCAAAGTCAGTGGGCAGCTATCTTGTGGCTCTCCTTCTCTGAGAAAGGTAGAGACAAGCTCCTCACAGTTATACATAAACAAAGCAAACCCAGTGACGGACCAAGGTCAAGCACTTGAATTCCAACTGTTTTCCTTCTTAATAGAGAACACTATGTTTGTGTACGTGGTGCAATAACTTCCAACATCCGTCGTTGTTAGATGCGGAGCAGAACCAAAACATTTTAACACAAAGGAAGGTGCACTCAAATAACAAAGTCCAAATTGATATATATTCCAAAGAATTTTTCTTGATCTTCTTGTTTATTAAAGAGAATAGACAGCCAACGCGTTTCGTTGCTAAAACACAGGAACTTCTTCAGGGCAAGGAGTAGGTAACACGAGAATAATCCTGGTTTTGCTGTGTTGCTCTTTTGCCGGTTATCATGCCGTCGGATATCTTCTGAATACTAGGATTATTTGGTCCAACAATGGATTCCTTATCACTATGAGTGAATATTGTGCACAACACGCGACTTAATATTAACAAGAGATTTTGCCTTCACTTTTAAGTTTGTAGACGTGCTATTATACACCAAATATGCGATACGTCATTAGGATCTGGGTATTCCCTGACTCAACGAATATGGAATAAGATTATTCTCGTGTTACCTACTCCTTGCCCTGAAGAAGTTCCTGTGTTGTAGGAACGAAACGCGTTGGCTGTCTATTCTCTTTAATAAACAAGAAGATCAAGAAAAATTCTTTGGAATATATATCAATTTGGACTTTGTTATTTGAGTGCACCTTCCTTTGTGTTAAAAAGCTCCTCACAGTTCGTGATGAGGATGCTGACAATTACACTGTCCTGAAGAGTGCTCTGATTGATGGGTTTGGCCTAACCACTGAACAATACAGGTTGTTGTTCAGGGATACCCAGAAGACACAGACTCAGGACTGGACTGACTTTGTAGATTGTGCCACTAAGGCTTTGGAAGGCTGGTTATTGGGTAGTAAGGTTAAGGACTATACAGGATTGTATAATTTGATCATGAGAGAGCAAATCCTTAACAACTGTCAAAACCAGCTGCTGCATCAACACTTGATTGACTCTGACCTAACTTCTCCACAGGTATTGGGAAAGAAGGCAGATAGGTGGGTCAGGACTAGAGTTAAGCAGAAAAACCAGAACCAGGGCGGTGATCAGAAAAAGGCAGACCAGAAGGGTAATGAGCAGAAAGCAAAAGACCAGAAGTCTTCACCAGGCCCCCAAAAGGCTCAGGGGGAGGGTGGTCCCAAAAAGGATAAAAAGAAAGATGGCCAAAAGAAACCTTGGTGCAACTATTGTAAGTCAAATTCCCATTGGTTTAGTGAGTTCACCAAAAAGGACAAGCCCCCAACCACCCTTGCCCCTAAGGCAACTGTATCCCCTAATCCAGCTGTAAGTGGTGGTTCCCAGCAAAAGGGTGTAGTAGGGTTAACCCTGGGAACTGAGGAGGATTCTGGCCTAGTCAGGATACCAAGTCAGGCTGTTCTGATCTGTGATGGGGACATAGCTTTGTCCTCTACTGTGGGTCTCAGTAACCTGGGCAAGTACAGACAGACTCCTTTTATCAACCATAGAATTTCTCAGACCTACAGGGACACTGGGGCTAGTGTCACAATGGTGACAACTGCCTTTGTGGACCCTGGACAGATCATGCTAGGTGAAAAGTACCTAGTGACCAACGCTAGCAATGCCACTACCTCCCATAGTGTGGCAATTGTTAACTTCTCCTGGGGAGGGGTAACTGGCCTCAAGAAAGTTGTGGTGAGTTCAGACCTTCCTGTAGAGTGTCTGTTGGGAAATGACCTTGAAACTTCAGTTTGGTCTGAAGTGGAGTATAGGACCCATGCAGAGATGCTGGGAATAGATGCACATGTCCTTGCTGTGACCCGGTCACAGGCCAAAAAGTGCAACACTGAACAAGTGCTGGATCCTGGGACGATGGACCAGACACATCCCAAGAGAAAGAGCAGTAGGGTAAAGGCTGTGCCTTCACCCCTGCCTCAGGTGGAGGATCAGCCCTCACAGGAGGATGATTCTGAGAGCCCTGAAGGAACTGTCCTAGAAGAACTGGAACCTGATCAGGTTGACTTTCTTGGGACAGGGGGACATTCAAGGGCAGATCTGAGGCAGGCACAATTAGACTGTCCTTCTCTTGAACCCCTCAGACAACAGGCTGCTGCTGAGGCTGCAGGGAATGCTCAAGGTACCCATAGAGTGTATTGGGATGAAGGGCTGCTGTACTCAGAGGCTAGAGACCCCAAGCCTGGTGCATCCAGGAGGTTGGTCATACCATTGAGTTTCAGAGGCTTCCTTCTTACCTTGGCCCATGATATTCCCCTTGCAGGACACTTATGCCAGAACAAGACTTGGGACAGGCTTGTCCCTCACTTTCACTGGCCTCACATGTCAGAAGATACCAAGGAGTTTTGTCGCTCCTGTGTCACCTGCAAAGCCAGTGGCAAATCAGGTGGCACCACAAAGGCCCCCCTAATACCACTACCTGTGGTGGGGGTTCCCTTTGAGAGAGTGGGGATAGACATTGTAGGACCAATGGACCCCCAAACAACATCTGGGCACAGATTCATACTGGTGATAGTGGACCATGCCACCATGTATCCAGAAGCTATACCCCTGAGGACCACAACAGCACCTGTTGTGGCAAGGGCCCTACTTGGAGTATTCTCCAGGGTGGGGTTCCCAAAGGAGGTTGTTTCTGACAGAGGTGCCAACTTCATGTCAAGATATTTTACTGCAATGTGGAAGGAGTGTGGTCTAAACTACAAATTCACTACACCCTATCACCCACAATGCAATGGGCTTGTTGAAAGGTTCAACAAGACCCTAAAAGGGATGATAAAAGGTTTACCAGACAAGCTTAGGCGAAGATGGGACATTCTTTTACCCTGCCTTCTGTTTGCTTACAGAGAGGTCCCACAAGAGGGGGTTGGCTACAGCCCTTTTGAGCTTTTGTTTGGGCATCCTGTAAGGGGACCCCTATGTCTAGTAAGGGAAGGATGGGAGAGACCTCGCAGACAACCCAAGCTTGATATAGTGGATTATGTGCTTGGCCTCCGCTCAAGGATGGCAGAGTACATGAAGAAGGCTTTTAAAAACCTTGAGGCAAGCCAAGAACTCCAAAAAGCTTGGCATGACCAAAAGGCTGTGCTGACTGTATACCAGCCAGGGCAGAAAGTGTGGGTGTTGGAGCCAGTGGCCCCAGCAGCACTCCAAGACAAATGGTCTGGACCCACACTATTGTTGAACAGAAGGGAGAAGTCACCTACTTGGTGGACCTTGGGACTCCCAGAAGCCCCCACAGGGTGCTTCATGTCAACAGATTGAAGGCATATGTTGACAGGGCAGACATGGGCTTACTCATGGCTACAGATGAGGGGCAGGAGGAAGAGAGTGACCCTCTCCCAGACCTGTTGACTCAGAACCCTGATGATGGTTCAGTTGATGGTGTGGTCTTTTCTGACAGCCTCACTGACCATCAGCAACAGGACTGCAGACAAGTTCTGCAGGCCTATAGACATATGTTCTCACTGACCCCAAGTCAGACAAACTGGTACACCCATGAGGTGGACACTGGTGACAGTCTGCCTGTGAAGAGTAAAATCTACAGGCAACCTGACCATGTCAGGGACTGCATAAAAGTTGAGGTACAAAAGATGTTGGAGCTGGGAGTCATTGAACCTTCAGAGAGCCCTTGGGCTAGTCCTGTAGTTCTTGTGCCAAAACCTCACACTACTTGCGTGGATTACAGAGGTCTCAATGCTGTCACTAGGACAGATGCCCACCCAATACCCAGGGCAGATGAGCTCATTGACAGATTGGTAGCTGCCAATTTTTTGAGTACATTTGACCTCACAGCTGGCTACTGGCAAATCAGGCTAGCTGAAAATGCAAAAGCCAAAACTGCATTCTCAAACCCAGGAGGACATTATCAATTTGTGGTAATGCCCTTTGGCTTGAAGAATGCACCTGCCACTTTCCAAAGGTTGGTGAATCAAGTCCTTACAGGCCTGGATGACTACTGTGCAGCTTATCTTGATGATATTGCTGTCTTTAGCTCCACCTGGGAGGATCACCTGGTCCACCTGAGGAATGTTTTAGAGGCCCTGCAAAAGGCAGGCCTCACTATCAAGGCCACTAAGTGCCAGATAGGGCAGAGCAAGGTTGTATACCTGGGCCACCTAGTAGGTGGGGGTCAGGTTCAACCACTGGAGAGCAAGATCCAGACCATAAAGAACTGGACTCCTCCAATTACCCAGACTCAGGTCAGAGCTTTCTTGGGCCTGACTGGGTACTACAGAAAGTGTGTTAAGAACTATGGGTCCATTGTGACACCACTTAACGACCTGACCTCTAAGAAAATGCCAAAGAAAGTTCAGTGGACAGTAAGCTGTCAAAAAGCATTTGATGACCTGAAGCAGGCCATGTGCAGTGCACCTATTCTGAAAAGTCCAGACTACTCCAAAGAGTTCATTGTCCAGACAGATGCTTCTGAGTTGGGTGTGGGAGCTGTTCTTTCACAACTGAATGTAGATGGTCAAGACCAGCCCATTGCTTTTATTAGTAGAAGGCTGACCCCTAGAGAGAAACGTTGGTCAGCTATTGAGAGGGAGGCCTTTGCTGTGGTTTGGGCCCTGAAGAAGCTGAGGCCATACTTGTTTGGCACTCACTTCAAGAATCAGATGAAGGGTGAAAATCCCAAACTTCTTAGGTGGTCCATTTTCCTACAGGGGATGGACTTCACATTAGAACATAGACCTGGGACTGGCCATGCCAATGCAGATGGACTCTCCAGATATTTCCACTTAGAACATAAAGACTCAACTGGTCAAGGTTAGTTTAATGTCCCTAAGTTTGGGGGGGTTGTGTAGGAGAGTAGGGTCTGCTTTCTATGGTCACCCCCATTTTTTGCTTTTCATCATCATCATTTCAACTTTATTTCGGCCACTTGGGCCATAAAAGAATAAAAGAGATAAACATACAATAAATAACATGTTATGCACCACATTAAAATACTCATTTAGAGTTAGCAGCATAGCAACATTCAGATCAGTCCATCCTCAATTTTTGGGCTTTACATGACGGTTGCGGCTGATCCACATAGCTGTTAAAAATTTCGCTACCGCAAATACTATTGGTGGTGATAAGTCAGTTTTTAAAATCCTATAAGCTGAAATGTAATGCTTAAAACCCAGGTTTTTTAAAAGTGGAAGAAGCCAGTATCTCCGTGGTCTGTGGTAGGCTTGGCAGAAGAAAATTATATGCAAGTCAGACTCTGATGGGTGGCCACACGCTGGGCATAGAGTTGTTGAGTTAGGTGACCAGCTGACAGTATGGGCTCTAAGAGGCAAAGTACCGTAGCGCCATTGTAGGTAAAGCTTCCTGGTTAATGTTGGTTCAATATCATCTAGGACTGGTTCCCGGGTGTATGTATCTTTAAATGCCAGGAACTGTTTAGTAAGGGACCCAGCCCTAGCCTTCATAACTAGGGCACGTAAATTGTGCTCATAGTAAGCTGAGGAGATAGTTTTGCGGGAAGACATTGGGCATGTATTAACTGGGTCAGTCCACAGATCAGATCTTCCTATTAATTCACAGGAATGTTTAATATAAGCAAGCCATGGTACTTGATCAATTCTTATAAGGCGCAGAATATCTTGTAGCTCTTTTCTGTAATTCTCAAGCTCTGGGGTACGCCAGAGGTTTGAGGCCTAGTTCCACCGCAATGGGTTTTAAGCCCAAGTCCAATCTTAAGGGTAATAGCGGGGTGCTTGATGGTAGAGCTGTCAGCTGCCTCAAGAAGTTGTTCTCTACAACCTGTATTTTCTGGATAGGTACATGTCCCCAGATTTCGCCCCCATATAGCCCAGCCGCCCTAGCCTGGGTTTTGTAAATGTGAAGGCGTGGGCCTAATGGTTTGTAGCTCAGCCCACTCAGCATCCTGGAAATGGCGCCCGTCATCTGGGTTAGCTTCAGATTCACTTTTGTCTGATGTGAATCCCACCTCATTAGGGGATTAAAGATAACCCCCAAGTATTCAAAGGTGTACACCCTCTCAAGACTGGAAGTCCCTATCCGCGGGCTAGATCGGGTAGAGGCAGGTGGGTTGAAGATCATATATTTTGTTTTTGTAGTGTTGATCTCCAAACCATGCGACTTGCAGAAGTCGACAAAGCCGTCAAGGACCCTTTGTATACCCATAGGTGATTTGGAGAGCAACAGGGTATCATCAGCAAACATAATTGCCGGTACCCTGTTGCCCGCCAACCTTGGGGCGTCGATGTTACTAATCCCGTCAAGATGGTTAAAGATCCCGTTGACAAAGAGGCAAAAAATGGTGGGTGCAAGCACACAACCCTGTCTAACCCCCCTGTCAACGGGAAAAGGATCTGAAAGGGTACCTCCTCTGCCACATCTTACCCTTGCATAGTTGCCCTGATGTAGTTTTTCCAGAATAAAGAGTAGATCAGCAGGAACCCCTGTAGCTGCCAAAACTGCCCAGAGTTTGTCCCTAGGGACTAAATCAAACGCCGCCCGCAGGTCGACGAATATTGTGTATAGACTGCCCCCCTCGATTGTTACTGTTTTCCAGTAGAGAAGATTCAATCGGAAGATCTGGTCCACCGTCGAAACCCCCCTTCTGAAACCTGCCTGAAAGGGACTCAAGATGTTATTGTCATCGATCCAGTCCTGAAGCCGGTTCAGAATCACTCTACCAAAGATCTTTTGTGAGACATCTATGAGGCTTATGGGTCTGTAATTGGCTGGGAGCAGAGGAGAGCCCTTCTTAAAAATGGGAACAATCTCTGCGCCCAGCCAAGTAGCAGGAATCTCCATGCCTCGCAGAATGTGGTTAAATAATAAAACCAGATATGGAGTCCAGACATCCACCTCCTGCTTAAAAAGGTCACCTGGGATACCATCCAACCCTGGGGCCTTGCCTGAAGCTAATCCAGCTATAGCCGCTCTAACCTCCTTGAATGTAAACAGGGAGATTTCTTTAGGATCCTCAGTGCATAAAGGGTAGAAAGCAGCCTGCTCCCCATCTGGTAGTTGGTATAGCCATTTAAAATGATCAGACCATGCACTAGGTGAAATGTTCGGCTCCAGTGCAGGGGCCAATTCCAGTGAGCCAGTGTTCACTGTTCGCCAAAATGTTCGTGAGTCCCCCCTGGCTAATGATACAGAAAGGGATTCCCATTTCTGGTGTTCCCATTCTCTTTTCGCATTACAGATTAAAGTTTTGTAAGCGGATCTCTTGGCTCTAATTATCTCGCTTCCCAGACCTGCTTTGATAGAGGTCAAGAGGCTTGATTTTGCAGTACGACAGGTCCTATTATACCAAATTGGGCCAGCTGCACAGGCAGTTGGCCTCCTTAGGGTACGAGTAAGTGTTGCAGATACTGTCTCAGAGAGGGTTCTATGGCACTGCCCTACTTGTTCATGGTTACTCTGGTTTATATCATTAACCATGATTTCCTGAACTTTTTCGAGTATAGGGACAACCCTTTGATAGAGTATGGGTATCCTCTCTGGGTTAGAGATGAATATCTCCCACTTTACTCTTCGTTTATTTTGAGTCAGGCCAAGACCGGTTTCCCGGGAATCCCTCAATTCCAGCCTAGAATCTATACCAGGATGAGCAAATTCTAGTTTCAGTGCATTATGGTCACTGTCATCCCTAGGCAATACCCAGAAGTCAATGATACTTGACCACATTGGTAGTGGGGCCAGTATATGGTCCAGTCTTGACTCCCTACCCTTGCTGTTAAAAGTGAAGCTAGCTGGGTTATCTGAGGTAGACCTGCCGTTACATGCCCTCAGACCAAATTTTAAGGTTAAGGCGGTAACTTGTGTAGCTAGGGGGGTCCAAGCTCTGGGGGCTGTTGCTCGCAGGGGGGGTATGGACCACTCCATGTCCTCCTCCATTGCTAAATCCAACAGTAATCCCGGAAGGGGCTCATAATGGGAGTTAAGATCTCCTCCTATCGAGAAGTGAGTGCCCTGTGGAATGTCATCTAAAACTCCTGAGAGCTCCTCTATCGTACTTGAAGTCTGGGAAATCTTGGTTGGCCTGGAGTATACATTAATTAGCAGAAGGCTGTTTGCGTTCGGCCAGTCAAGCCGAACCATAAGAATGTTCGGCGAATTTTGTGGATATACAATAGCCTTACAGCCCAGATCGGTGGCTACCCAGGTAGCCAGACCACCTGAGGGGCGTCCAATGCCGGCCCATGTTGCCTGCACAGAAAATGCAGCGAAGCCTGTTTGGGTGAGATGTTCTCTCGCCCAGGTTTCCTGAAAGAGGCAAATGTCTTGGGCCTGGATAAATTCTCTCCATTCTGGGCAGTTGGCTTTATTTACCAAACCTGCCACATTCCAGGACAGGATCTTGAGGGAGGGACGGTTAGATATTTCCGGAGCAATAATTGCAGAGACATCGTTCTCCCCCCTATCCTGGCCTGGAAATTCCAAAGCCCGTGATTTCGCCAGTTGGGGTGCAGATACCTCATGCGGGCAACACGTTGGGAGAAAAGAACCCATGTTTTTATCCCTAACTTGATGTACTCCAAGTATTTTTATATTTTCAGAAGGAGTAGTTGGCCTAAACGGTTTGTTAATAATGTCATTGGGCCCTGTTGTTACCGCCCCTTTCGACTTTATTGGTCAATCGACCATATCAAGACTGCTAAATCTATTATGAGTTAATAAGCAGTCAAAGCGTGGAGGCTTGGGGTGTGGAATTGCTCTAAAAACTGAGGGGGCCTGATTTCTAGACCTTCTGGACACAAGTTCCCAACAATCTTCTCCCCGTTCAGGATCAACGGTTGGATAAACAAAGGATAGAGGGAGGGAATGAATCTGTGATCCTTGGCGCTGATAGGGCCAACTGCAAATGTGCGAGACAGTAAGAGGATCTCTAAAATTAATCAGTGCACAATCTCCCTGGATTGACTTCCTGGTATGTCCTATCGAGGGGATTCGTCTTACCATCAAAATCTCGCTAAATATTCCTTCTGGCAACGGCCTATTCCTAGAGAGCCAGTGGATTACCTTATTCTTCAGTGCCTCCGCCGGCTCTCTAGTAGAGGAATTTAATTTGGGGATGCCAGCTAAAATTACAGTATAAGGCATTGCTTCTGGTGGTAGATCGATAGTTCTATAGTTATGATCAATGCCATTAGTGCCCATAGAAGGTGTGTCTTTCTTCAGTGGGCCACTTGAGCCGAGGGCTTTAGTTATGGGGCTATAGTTTGGGGGCACTGCAGGGACGTTGGAAAGCTGCTGCAATTGGCTGGGATGTAAGGTCGAGCTACCCAGCGCCCCTTTGGTGTCAGATGTAGAGATGTTGATGGGATGTGTGGATTTATTTTGTGGGATCTGGTTTATTGTGCCAGAGCCCTCGTCGACACGGGTAAAATCCATCTTACGCTGCACTAAGGCCTTTTCTATCTTAACTAGACAGTTTAAGATGGGGTTAAGTAAATCCCTCAGAAGTGTACCTATATTCGATAGTGTTAAGCCCTCATCTCCCGCGGCATCAAATGTAATTAGTTTATTTTTGGACTGAGCGCCGGAGGATGAGTTGGCTTGCTTTAGGGGTTTCGTCGTGGCTTTTCTGGCTATACTAGCAGTATTGTTGCCTCGAGGAGGGATATGTTTGAAATTCTTAGTTTTAACTCATCTTATGCTTTGTGCCCCTTTTTTTGTCTTAGGGATTGCCCCTTCCCTCTCGTAAGCGGTAGTTAATTTATGCTGGTCTGTGGAGATTGGAGTTGGTCAGAAAGACTAGGTTCGATAATGGTAGGAATTATGGACGAACTAGGTAGTGGGAGGGATAGTAGACTGGGATCAGAATGGATGGAAAAATCATGAGTTGTTAAAGAGTCATTTAGAGTAACAAGTAACGAATCTTCAACTGTATTAGTCGCTATTTCTGTTGCCCCCCCCCCATCAAACGTTGTGGCCCTGGCAAGAGGGGCCGGAGATGTTACATGTTGAAGAGGGCCCAAAGAGGATCTTCTAGCCCACTCTAACTTTTGGGAAATTCGCCTTTATAATATTGAGATTTCATCTATGAGAAGGGATCCCGCTTTCACAAAATATGTGTCCAGAGTACCTGAGGGGGCCCCCTTGGCCGCCGAGGATTTGCTCCTAGTTGTCCTTGATGACATCCTCAGTCTCTCGGGTGTAGGGAGCGTATCAATAGGGATCAGCGATTGATCGTGGTCCCTCACCTTCCTCATCCGTCCTCGAACGGCCTCAAACGGCCCGCTCTTTGCCCGGTCTTAGCCCCGTGCTGAGACCCGCGCGCGTCCCGCTAGCGCGTGTAGGCAGGGAGACGTACATATAATGGAGGGCAACGGTGTTGGGGGAGGAGTTGATTTCAAGAAAGCTGGGATGAAAGTCCAAGGAATCCCTCCAATGGGCAGCAGCACCAGCCAAGTTCACAGACGGAGCCCACGATACTGGGGCTACACCGCCTGTTTAAGGTGTTGGGGGAGGAGTCAGGAAGAGGACCAGGTGCGGCTGATCTGCTTCGTGCACAGCACCCTGGTCCTCGCAGTCCTGAATACGCCGGTTCTTGCAGGGTCAGCACACCAACAATGCCCCAAGTGACAGCAGCAGAGTCCCGGTCCCTCGAGCGGCACCCGCGCGGTGTTGATTTCAAGAAAGCTAGGATGAAAGTCCAAGGAATCCCTCCAATGGGCAGCAGCACCAGCCAAGTTCACAGACGGAGATGTGGCTGTGGGCCTGCTAATCAGACCCACAGCCCAGCTGTTCTCTCTCTAAATTCATACTATGTACTTTAGGTGCATAACCCCATTGGTAAGGATCACCTTATTGGGCCCTGTACAGTGTACCCTAGGTACCCAGGGCATAGGTGTACCCTAGGCCTACCAGGGGCTGTAGCATGTATTATGCCACCCCTGGCCTGGCCTTCCAATCGGACACAACTGGCTGATCATTCAGCTGGGGCAAGGTCGTGTAATCACCCCTTGCTTAGGTATAGTATATCTATAGCTACACTTAAAATAGGCACATGTGTACCTATCAGCCACTCCTATGGCAGGCCTTAACAATCCTGGAGGCAGAGTGCTTGGTAACATGTGAGATGGTTCTCTAGCATGAGCTGAGCCTGTCTGCACCTTTCGGAACCATGTCCTTATAGCTGTTCTATGATATCGCCTACCATATACTCTTAAAGTACCTTATAATCTTAAACGGTTATGGTAACTATGGTTTGGCTTTATCAAAACATGTCGTGTAAGGTGTCTAACACTTTGGAATAATACCCCCATACCATTTCTGGTGATGAGGATATTATTCCTCCCTTCTAGAGGGAGAAGACATGTTAAAACCTACTTACCCGGTTAAAGTTAACCAGAGCCCCAGCATCACAAAATGGATGCTGCTGCCACAGACACCAGTCTGACCTCCTGCTGCTGGGAGTCCTTCCAGCGAGGGAGGCTTGGACAATAGGTTTCCTGCCTTGGGAGGTGCTAGCACCACCCCAGACAGGACTTAGTGTATTGGGGCAGGGAGGGATGAAAGAAACGAGACACTGCCTGGGGCAGACAAGGTGTCCCATGCATATTCCAGTTCAAACCGGCGCTGGAGCACTCCAGCCCCAGCTCTGGCGCGAAACTGGACAAAGGAAAGGGGGTGTAACCACTCCTCTTCCTGGTCCCACCCATAGGAGGGACCTTGCAGGTAGCCCAGCCCACTAGCCCAGTATATTAGAAGGTAGCTGAGCCCTGCAGAATTAGATTATCCAGAAATCTGCAACTTGAACAGAAACTCTGGACCTTCGACATTCGACCTCAGGAAGAAGACTGAAGAATCTCCCTTGTGGCCAAGGAGTGACCACCCTGGGCAACCAGGCACCATCCAGCGACCGCTGCTTGCTTTGTGACTGATCCTATGAGGGACGACTGCAGAGATTGACCAGCGCTGTGACTTCCAGACACCTCTGAACCAGATCCACCTGTACAGCCAATCTGAGACCCGTGGAGGCGACGAGGGACGTGGGACCGGCGACTTGGGAAAAGTGGCTGGTAACTGACTAGTGCAACTTCTGAGGCTTCCTCGAGGCTGTGCTTGGGGAATTGAGAAGCCGCAATCCCGAGCACCATCTGCAAAGAAGATCAGCTCTCCACACTTCACGTGTTCTACGTGGGGCCCTTCTGCACCTGAGTTGCTCAACGTGTTGTCCGGTTGCTGGCCCGTTGGCTAGTGGCCTTTGTGACAACAAACCTTCAATTTTGCTTTGCTGGTCCGGCTCCTCCAGACTGGCCCTCGCTCCCCTGTGAAAGGGAAGCACCCCAGACCTTCCTGGTCTGCACCAGAAGCAAGTCCTCCATCCTGCGTGGGTTACGCTTGCCAAGGCTTGTTGGGTCCAAACTCGACATCGACAACGCCGACAGAAAGAGCCTTCGTGGGACAGCTCGCTTCCTGGTCCTGGTCATCCTCGACGCCTCCTGGTACCCGTGGCTACTGCGACAAGCTTCACCTCTTCACCTGCATCTTCACAACATCGCCTGGTTCCTTCCTGGTTTCTTCCCGGTTTCTTCCCGGCTCCTGGCTGGTGACATAGACTCTGTCCCTTTTGCTTGCAGGTATCCTTTCTTCTTGGTTCCAACCTAGGAATCCACCGGACACTCTTCACTGACTGCCTGTCAGCAACTTTTCTTCAGGCATCCATAAGAGTCAACGACGAAACCCGACGCAAGTTCACACCTATGCACCCGCAGCCCGTGGGCTAGGTAACTTGAGTTCTCCGGTGCTCACAAGGGTATTGACTATCCTAGGGTCTAGTTTCCAAGTCTCTAACTCCTAGCTACTTCAGAAGTGTCCTAAAATTCTTAATTTCTAACTGTTACTATTTCTATTGACTTTTACGCATTACGCGTGAGTGTTTCCACTCTGCACCTGAATCCCATGGGCCTCCCACTTCCTCACCTTTGGTAGTATAGTGCAGCCCCAGTGATTCCCTAGGCCAAGGCCTATCCCATGTTCGTGACAGTGGTCCTTATAACACTTACTTAGTATATGTTTTGCGTGGCCCCTAGGGCCTAACTGTATTACTTACCTGTGTGACTTATGTATGCTTGAATAAGATTGTGTTGTACTTACCCCAAATCTCATAAAGAGTCCTCAGGGTATTTTGACTAGAATAAATACATTCTATTTTTATATATATCTGTTGTGGTGTCCTTTCATTTGGTATTCAAGGGATTACAAATGGTATAACAGCTGACTTCACATGCCATACAGAGTTTAGCCTAAGACTGCTCTTGTCCATGCTACCACTAGTATAGCTGGTCTATAAGGTTGACTTTACAACCAATCACCATAAGGGTTGTTTGGACTGTTACAAGGTGTACACTAGAATTAGTGACATCATATATCAGGCCAACTTCTCACACTCAGCAAACCACCAAATTTGGAAGACTATAATCTCTACTGATGACGGTTAAAGAACCAGAAACATGTGTCTAGAGATCAGCACTATCTGCGCGAACTGTGGCGAAACACTTGAACACTCTTGAAGCAAGCAAGTAACTGAATCTGCATTTACCACAATGCCAGGGGCGAACCTTGCTGGGAGCTGAAGCGGTGTGCTCCCACCCCTATTCCTGTTTATTAGTACTCCCGTGAGTCATTGAGCTGACGAGCTCGTGGATGAAGCAACCGCATGCCTGTGAGAGGTACCTAACCTGAGAAAGTTGTTGGCAGCCTACTCAGCAAACCCCAAATTTGAAAGACTGTAATCTCTACTGATAACGGTTAAAAAAACCAGAAACACGTGTCTAGTGATCAGCACTATCTGCACCAACTGTGGCGAAACACTCGAATACTCTTAAAGCAAACAAGTAACCGAAACTGTATTTACCACAATGCCAGGGGCAAATCTTTCTGGGAGGTGAAGCGGTGTTCTCCCAACCCTGTTCCTATTTAATAGTACTCCTGTGAGTCATTGAGCTGCCGAGCTCATGGATGAAGCACCCGAATGCCTGTTAGAGGTACCTGACCTGAGAAATATGTTTGTAGCCTACTCAGAAAACCCCAAATTTGGAAGACTATCATCTCTACTGATGACGGTTAAAGAACCAGAAACATGTGTCTAGAGATCAGCACTATCTACGCCAACTGTGGCGAAACACTTGAACACTCTTGAAGCATGCAAGTAACTGAATCTGCATTTACCACAATGCCAGGGGCGAACCTTGCTGGGAGCTGAAGCGGTATGCTCCCACCCCTATTCCTGTTTATTAGTACTCCCGTGAGTCATTGAGCTGACAAGCTCGTGGATGAAGCAACTGCATGCCTGTGAGAGGTACCTGACCTGAGAAAGTTGTTGGCAGCCTACTCAGCAAACCCCAAATTTGAAAGACTGTAACCTCTACTAATGACGTTTAAAAAAACAGAAACACGTGTCTAGAGATCAGCACTATCTGCACCAACTGTGGCGAAACACTCGAAGACTCTTGAAGCAAGCAAATAAATGAAACTGCATTTACCACAATGCCAGTGGCGAACCTTGCTGGGAAGTGAAGCGGTGTGCTCCCACCCCTGTTCCTGTTTAATAGTACTTCCGTGAGTCATTGAGCTGACGAGATCGTGAATCAAGCACCCGCATGGCTGTGAGAGGTATCTGACCTGAGAAAGATGTTGGCAGCCTACTCAGCAAAACCCAAATTTCATAGACTGTAATCTCTACTGATGCCGGTTAAAGAAACAGAAACACATGTCTAGAGATCAGCACTATCTGCGCCAACTGTGGCGAAACACTTGAACACTCTTGTAGCAAGCAAGTAACTGAATCTGCATTAACCACACTGCCACGGGCGGACCTTGCTGGGAGCTGAAGCGGTGTGCTCCCACCCCTGTTCCTGTTTAATTGTACTCCTGTGAGTCATTGAGCTGACAAGCTCGTGAATGAAGCACCCGCATGCCTGTAAGAGGTACCTGACCTGAGAAAGATCTTGGCAGCCTTCTCAGCAAACCTCACATTTGAAAGACTGTAATCTCTACTGATGACGGTTAAAGAACCAAAAAAACGTGTCTTGAGATCAGCACTATCTTCGCCAACTTAGGTGAAACACTCGAACACTCTTGAAGCAAGCAAGTAACCGGAATTGTATTTACCACAATGCCAGGGGCGAACCTTGCTGGGAGGTAAAGCGGTGTGCTCCCACCCCTGTTCCTGTTTAATATTACTCCCGTGAGTCATTGAGCTGACGAGCTCGTGCATGAAGCACCCGCATGCCTGTAAGAGGTACCTGACCTGCCAAAGATGTTGGCAGCCATCTCAGGAAACCCCACAGTTGAAAGAATGTAATCTCTACTGATGACGGTTAAAGAACCAGAAACACGTGTCTAGAGATCAGCACTATCTGCGCCAACTGTGGCAAAACACTCAAACACTCTTGAAGCAAGCAAGTAACCGAAACTGTATTTACCACAATGCCAGGAGCGAACCATGCTGGGAGGAGAAGCGGTGTGCTCCCACCCCTGTTCCTGTTTAATAGCACTCCCATGAGTCATTGAGCTGATGAGCTCGTGGATGAAGCACCCGCATGCCTGTGAGAGGTACCTGACCTGAGAAAGATGTTGGCAGCATACTCAGTAAACCCCAAATTTGAAAGACTGTAATCTCTACTGATGACGGTTAAAGAACCAGAAAAACGTGTCTAGAGATCAGCACTATCTGCGCCAACTGTGTTGAAACACTCGAACACTCTTGAAGCAAGCAAGTAACCAGAACTGTATTTACCACAATGCCAGGGGCGAACCTTGCTGGGAAGTGAAGCGGTGTGCTCCCACCACTGTTCCTGTTTAATAGTACTCATGTGAGTCTTTGAGCTGACGAGCTCGTGCATGAAGCACCCGCATGCCTGTGAGAGGTACCTGACCTGACAAAGATGTTAGCAGCCTACTCAGCAAACCCCACATTTGAAAGACTGTAATCTCTACTGATGACGGTTAAAGAACCAGAAACACATGTCTAGAGATCAGCACTATCTGCGCCAACTGTGGCGAAACACTAGAACACTCTTGAAGCAAGCAAGTAACCGGAACTGTATTTACCACAATGCCAGGGGCGAACCTTGCTGGGAGGTGAAGCGGTGTGCTCCCACCCCTGTTCCTGTTTAATATTACTCCTGTGAGTTATTGAGCTGACGAGCTCGTGCATGAAGCACCCGCATGCCTGTGAGAGGTACCTGACCTGACAAAGATGTTGGCAGCCTACTCAGCATACCCCGCATTTGAAAGAATGTAATCTCTACTGATGACGGTTAAAGAACCAGAAACACATGTCTAGAGATCAGCACTATCTGCGCCAACTGTGGCGAAACACTAGAACACTCTTGAAGCAAGCAAGTAACCGGAACTGTATTTACCACAATGCCAGGGGCGAACCTTGCTGGGAGGTGAAGCGGTGTGCTCCCACCCCTGTTCCTGTTTAATATTACTCCTGTGAGTTATTGAGCTGACGAGCTCGTGCATGAAGCACCCGCATGCCTGTGAGAGGTACCTGACCTGACAAAGATGTTGGCAGCCTACTCAGCATACCCCGCATTTGAAAGAATGTAATCTCTACTGATGACGGTTAAAGAACCAGAAACACATGTCTAGAGATCAGCACTATCTGCGCCAACTGTGGCGAAACACTCAAACACTCTTGAAGCAAGCAAGTAACCGAAACTGTATTTACCACAATGCCAGGGGCGAACCATGCCGGGAGGTGAAGCGGTGTGCTCCCAACCCAGTTCCTGTTTAATAGTACTCACATGAGTCATTGAGCTGACGAGCTCGTGGATGAAGCACCCACATGCCTGTGAGAGGTACCTGACCTGAGAAAAATGTTGGCAGCATACTCAGCAAACCCCAAATTTGAAAGACTGTAATCTCTACTGATGACGGTTAAAGAACCAGAAAAACGTGTCTAGAGATCAGCACTATCTGCGCCAACTGTGTTAAAACACTCGAACACTCTTGAAGCAGGCAAGTAACCAGAACTGTATTTACCACAATGCCAGGGGCGAACCTTGCTGGGAAGTGAAGCGGTGTGCTCCCACTCCTGTTCCTGTTTAATAGTACTCCCATGAGTCATTGAAATGACGAGCTCGTGCATGAAGCACCCGCATGCCTGTGAGAGGTACCTGACCTGACAAAGATGTTAGCAGCCTATTCAGCAAACCCCACATTTGAAAGACTATAATCTCTACTGATGACGATTAAAGAACCAGAAACACGTGTCTATAGATCAGCACTATCTGCGCCAATTGTGGCGAAACACTCGAACACTCTTGAAGAAAACAAGTAACTGAAACTGCAGTTACCACAATGCCAGGGACGAACCTTGCTGGGAGGTGAAGCGGTGTGCTCCCAACCCTGTTCCCGTTTAATAGTACTCCCGTGAGTCATTGAGCTGACGAGCTCGTGCATGAAGCAACCGTATGCCTGTGAGAGGTACCTGACCTGAGAAAGATGTTGGCAGCCTACTCAGCAAACTCCAAATTTCATAGGCTGTAATCTCTACTGATGACGGTTAAAGAACCAGAAACACATGTCTAGAGATCAGCACTATCTGCGCCAACTGTGGGGAAACACATGAACAGTCTTGAAGCAAGCAAGTAACTGAATCTGCATTTACCACAATGCCAGGGGCGAACCTTGCTGGGAGCTGAAGCGGTGTGCTCCCACCCCTGTTCCTGTTGAATTGTACTCCTGTGAGTCATTGAGCTGACGAGCTCGTGGATGAAGCACCTGCATGCCTGTGAGAGGTACCTGACCTGAGAAAGATGTTGGCAGCCTTCTCAGCAAACCTCACATTTGAAAGACTGTAATCTCTACTGATGACGGTTAAAGAACCAGAAAAACGTGTCTAGAGATCAGCACTATCTGCGCCAACTGTGGTGAAACACTCGAACACTCTTGAAGCAAGCAAGTAACCTTAATTGTATTTACCACAATGCCAGGGGCGAACCTTGCTGGGAGGTAAAGCAGTGTGCCCCCACCCCTGTTCCTGGTTAATGTTACTCCCGTGAGTCATTGAGCTGACGAGCCCGTGCATGAAGCACCCACATGCCTGTAAGAGGTACCTGACCTGAGAAAGATGTTGGCAGCCTACTCAGCAAAACCCAAATTACATAGACTGTAATCTCTAATGATGACGGTTAAAAAACCAGAAACACATGTCTAGAGATCAGCACTATCTGCGCCAACTGTGGCGAAACACTCAAACACTCTTGAAGCAAGCAAGTAACTGAAACTATATTTACCACAATGCCAGGGGCGAACCATGCTGGGAGGTGAAGCGGTGTGCTCCCACCCCTGTTCCTGTTTAATAGTACTCCCATGAGTAATTGAGCTGACGAACTCGTGGATGAAGCACCCGCATGCCCGTGAGAGGTACCTGACCTGAGAAAGATGTTGGCAGCATACTCAGCAAACTCCAAATTTGAAAGACTGTAATCTCTACTGATGACGGTTAAAGAACCAGAAAAACGTGTCTAGAGATCAGCACTATCTGCACCAACTGTGTTGAAACACTCGAACACTCTTGAAGCAAGCAAGTAACCAGAACTGTATTTACCACAATGCCAGGGGCGACCCTTGCTGGGAAGTGAAGCGGTGTGCTCCCACCCCTGTTCCTGTTTAATAGTACTCCCGTGAGTCATTGAGCTGACGAGCTTGTGCATGAAGCACCCGTATGCCTGTGAGAGGTACCTGACCTGACAAAGATGTTAGCAGCCTACTCAGCAAACCCCACATTTGAAAGACTGTAAACTCTACTGATGACGGTTAAAGAACCAGAAACATTTGTCTAGAGATCAGCACTATCTGCGCCAACTTTGGCGAAACACTCGAACACTCTTGAAGCAAGCAAGTAACCAAAACTGTATTTACCACAATGCCTGGGGCGAACATTGCTGGGAGGTGAAACAGTGTTCTCCCAACCCTGTTCCTATTTAATAGCACTTCCGTGAGTCATTGAACTGATGAGCTCGTGGATAAAGCACCCACATGCCTGTGAGAGGTACCTGACCTCAGAAATATGATTGTAACCTACTCAGCAAACCCCAAATTTGAAAGACTGTAATCTCTTCTGATGGCGGTTAAAGAACCAGAAACACGTGTCTAGAGACCAGCACTATCTGCGCCAGCTTTGGCGAAACAATCGACCACTCTTGAAGCAAGCAAGTAACCAAAACTGTATTTACAACAATGCTAGGGGAGAACCTTGCTGTGAGGTGAAGCGGTGTGCTCCCAACCCTGTTCCTATTTAATAGTACTCCCGTAAGTCATTGAGCTGACGAGCTCGTGGATGAAGCACCCGCATGTCTGTGAGAGGTACCTGACCTGAGAAAGATGTTGGCAGCCTACTCAGGAAACCCAAAATTTCAAAGACTGTAATCTCAACTGATGACGGTTAAAGAACCAGAAACACGTGTCTAGAGATCAGCACTATCTGCGCCAACTGTGGCGAAACACTCGAACACTCTTGAAGCAAGCAAGTAACCGGAACTGTATTTACCACAATGCCAGGGGCGAACCTTGCTGGGAGGTGAAGCGGTGTGCTCCCACACCTGTTCCTGTTTAATATTACTCCCGTGAGTCATTGAGCTGACAAGCTTGTGTATGAAGCACCCGCATGCCTGTGAGAGGTACCTGACCTGACAAAAATGTATGCAGCCTACTCAGCAAACCCCACATTTGAAAGAATGTAATCTCTACTGATGACCGTTAAAGATCCAGAAACACGGGTCTAGAGATCAGCACTATCTGCGCCAACTGTGGCGAAACACTCAAACACTCTTGAAGCAAGCAAGTAACCAAAACTGTATTTACCACAATGCCAGGGGCGAACCATGCCGGGAGGTGAAGCGGTGTGCTCCCACCCCTGTTCCTCCTTAATAGTACTCCCATGAGTCATTGAGCTGACGAGCTCGTGGATGAAGCACCCGCATGCCTGTGAGAAGTACCTGACCTGAGAAAGATGTTGTTAGCATACTCAGCAAACCCCAAATTTGAAAGACTGTAATGTCAACTGATGACGGTTAAAGAACCAGAAAAACGTGTCTATAGATCAGCACTATCTGCGCCATCTGTGTTGAAACACTCAAACACTCTTGAAGCAAGCAAGTAACTGGAACTGTATTTACCACAATGCCAGGGGCGAACCTTGCTGGCAAGTGAAGCAGTGTGCTCCCACCCCTGTTCCTGTTTAATAGTACTCCCGTGAGTCATTGAGCTGACGAGCTCGTGCATGAAGCACCCGCATGCCTGTGAGACGTACCTGACCTGACAAAGATGTTAGCAGCTTACTCAGCAAGCCCCACATTTGAAAAACTGTAATCTCTACTGATGACGGTTAAAGAACCAGAAACACGTGTCTAGAGATCAGCACTATCTGCGCCAACTGTGGCGAAACACTCGAACATTCTTGAAGCAAGCAAGTAACTGAAACTGCATTTACCACAATGCCAGGGGTGAACCTTGCTGGGAGGTGAAACGGTGTGCTCCCACCCCTGTTCCTGTTTAATAGTACTGCCGTGAGTCATTGAGCTGACGAGCTCGTGGATGAAGCACTTGCATGCCTGTGAGAGATACCTGACTTGACAAAGATATTGGCAGCCTACTCAGCAAACCCCAAATTTCAAAGACTTTAATCTCTACTGATGACGGTTAAAGAACCAGAAACACGTGTCTAGAGATCAGCACTATCTGCGCCAGCTTTGGCAAAACAATCGACCACTCTTGAAGCAAGCAAGTAACCAAAACTGTATTTACAACAATGCCAGGGGCGAACCTTGCTGGGAGGTGAAGCGGTGTGCTCCCACACCTGTTCCTGTTTAATATTACTCCCGTGAGTCATTGAGCTGAGAAGCTTGTGTATGAAGCACCCGCATGCCTGTGAGAGGTACCTGACCTGACAAAAATGTATGCAGCCTACTCAGCAAACCCCACATTTGAAAGAATGTAATCTCTACTGATGACGGTTAAAGATCCAGAAACACGGGTCTAGAGATCAGCACTATCTGCGCCAACTGTGGCGAAACACTCAAACACTCTTGAAGCAAGCAAGTAACCGGAACTGTATTTACCACAATGCCAGGGGCGAACCTTGCTGGGAGGTGAAGCGGTGTGCTCCCACACCTGTTCCTGTTTAATATTACTCCTGTGAGTCATTGAGCTGACAAGCTTGTGTATGAAGCACCCGCATGCCTGTGAGAGGTACCTGACCTGACAAAAATGTATGCAACCTACTCAGCAAACCCCACATTTGAAAGAATGTAATCTCTACTGATGACGGTTAAAGATCCAGAAACACGGGTCTAGAGATCAGCACTATCTGCGCCAACTGTGGCGAAACACTCAAACACTCTTGAAGCAAGCAAGTAACCAAAACTGTATTTACCACAATGCCAGGGGCGAACCATGCCGGGAGGTGAAGCGGTGTGCTCCCACCCCTGTTCCTCCTTAATAGTACTCCCATGAGTCATTGAGCTGACGAGCTCGTGGATGAAGCACCCGCATGCCTGTGAGAAGTACCTGACCTGAGAAAGATGTTGTTAGCATACTCAGCAAACCCCAAATTTGAAAGACTGTAATCTCTACTGATGACGGTTAAAGAACCAGAAAAACGTGTCTATAGATCAGCACTATCTGCGCCATCTGTGTTGAAACACTCGAACACTCTTGAAGCAAGCAAGTAACTGGAACTGTATTTACCACAATGCCAGGGGCGAACCTTGCTGGGAAGTGAAGCAGTGTGCTCCCACCCCTGTTCCTGTTTAATAGTACTCCCGTGAGTCATTGAGCTGACGAGCTCGTGCATGAAGCACCCGCATGCCTGTGAGACGTACCTGACCAGACAAAGATGTTAGCAGCTTACTCAGCAAGCCCCACATTTGAAAAACTGTAATCTCTACTGATGACGGTTAAAGAACCAGAAACACGTGTCTAGAGATCAGCACTATCTGCGCCAACTGTGGCGAAACACTCGAACATTCTTGAAGCAAGCAAGTAACTGAAACTGCATTTACCACAATGCCAGGGGTGAACCTTGCAGGGAGGTGAAACGGTGTGCTCCCACCCCTGTTCCTGTTTAATAGTACTGCCGTGAGTCATTGAGCTGATGAGCTCGTGGATGAAGCACCCGCATGCCTGTGAGAGATACCTGACTTGACAAAGATATTGGCAGCCTACTCAGCAAACCCCAAATTTCAAAGACTTTAATCTCTACTGATGACGGTTAAAGAACCAGAAACACGTGTCTAGAGATCAGCACTATCTGCGCCAGCTTTGGCAAAACAATCGACCACTCTTGAAGCAAGCAAGTAACAAAAACTGTATTTACAACAATGCCAGGGGCGAACCTTGCTGTGAGGTGAAGCGGTGTGCTCCCAACCCTGTTCCTATTTAATAGCACTCCCGTGAGTCATTGAACTGATGAGCTCGTGGATGAACCACCCACATGTCTGTGAGAGGTACCTGACCTCAGAAATATGTTTGTAACCAACTCAACAAACCCCAGATTTGAAAGACTGTAATCTCTTCTGATGACGGTTAAAGATCCAGAAACACGTGTCTAGATATCAGCGGTATATGCGCCAACTGTGGCGAAACTCTTGAACACTCTTGAAGCAAGCAAGTAACTGAAACTGCGTTTACCACAATGCCAGGGGCGAACCTTGCTGTGAGGTGAAGTGGTGTGCTCCCAACCCTGTTCCTATTTAATAGTACTCCCGTAAGTCATTGAGCTGACGAGCTCGTGGATGAAGCACTCGCATGCCTGTGAGAGGCACCTGACCTGAGAAAGACGTTGGCAGCCTACTCAGGAAACCCAAAATTTCAAAGACTGTAATCTCAACTGATGACGGTTAAAGAACCGGAAACACGTGTCTAGAGATCAGCACTATCTGCGCCAACTGTGGCGAAACAATCGACCACTCTTGAAGCAAGCAAGTAACCAAAGCTGTATTTACAACAATGCCAGGGGCGAACCTTGCTGGGAGGTGAAGCGGTGTGCTCCCAACCCTGTTCCTATTTAATAGTACTCCTGTAAGTCATTGAGCTGACTAGCTCATGGATGAAGCACCCGCATGTCTGCGAGAGGTACCTGACCTGAGAAAGATGTTGGCAGCCTACTCAGGAAACCCAAAATTTCAAAGACTGTAATCTCAACTGATGACGGTTAAAGAACCAGAAACACGTGTCTAGAGATCATCACTATCTGTGCCAACTGTGGCAAAACACTCAATACTCTTGAAGAAAGCAAGTAACTGCAACTGCATTTACCACAATGCCAGGGGCGAACCTTGCTGGGAGGTGAAGCGGTGTGCTCCCACCCCTGTTGCTGTTTAATAGTACTCCCGTGAGTCATTGAGCTGACGATATCGTGAATGAAGCACCCAAATGCCTGTGAGAGGTACCTGACCTGACAAATATGTTGGCAGCCTTCTCAGCAAACCCCAAATTTGAAAGACTGTAATTTCTCCTGATGACGGCTAAAGAACCAGAAACACGTGTCTAGAGATCAGCACTATCTGCACCAACTGTGGCAAAACAATCGAACACTCTTGAAGCAAGCAAGTAACCGAAACTAAATTTACCACAATGCCAGCGGCGAACCTTGCTGGGAGGTGAAGCCGTGTGCTCCCACCCCTGTTCCTGTTTAATAGTATTCCCGTAAGTCATTGAGCTGATGAGCTCGTGGATGAAGCACTCGCATGCCTGTGAGAGGTACCTAACCTGAGAAAGACGTTGGCAGCCTACTCAGCAAACACCAGATTTCAAAGACTGTAATCTCTACTGATGATGGTTAAAGAACCAGAAATACTTTTCTAGAGATCAGCACTATCTGCGCCAGCTTTGGAGAAACAATCGACCACTCTTGAAGCAAGCAAGTAACCAAAACTGTATTTACAACAATGCCAGGGGCGAACCTTGCTGTGAGGTGAAGCGGTGTGCTCCCAACCCTGTTCCTATTTAATAGTACTCCCGTAAGTCATTGAGCTGACTAGCTCGTGGATGAAGCACCCGCATGTCTGTGAGAGGTACCTGACCTGAGAAAGATGTTGGCAGCCTACTCAGGAAACCCAAAATTTCAAAGACTGTAACCTCAACTGATGACGGTTAAAGAACCGGAAACACGTGTCTAGAGATCATCACTATCTGTGCCAACTGTGGCGAAACACTCAATACTCTTGAAGCAAGCAAGTAACTGCAACTGCATTTACCACAATGCCAGGGGCGAATCTTGCTGGGAGGTGAAGCGGTGTGCTCCCACCCCTGTTGCTGTTTAATAGTACTCCCGTGAGTCATTGAGCTGACGATATCGTGAATGAAGCACCCAAATGCCTGTGAGAGGTACCTGACCTGACAAAGATGTTGGCAACCTTCTCAGCAAACCCCAAATTTGAAAGACTGTAATTTCTACTGATGACGGCTAAAGAACCAGAAACACGTGTGTAGAGATCAGCACTATCTGCACCAACTGTGGCAAAACAATCGAACACTCTTGAAGCAAGCAAGTAACCGAAACTGAATTTACCACAATGCCAGCGGCGAACCTTGCTGGGAGGTGAAGCCGTGTGCTCCCACCCCTGTTCCTGTTTAATAGTACTCCCGTAAGTCATTGAGCTGACGAGCTCGTGGATGAAGCACTCGCATGCCTGTGAGAGGTACCTAACCTGAGAAAGACGTTGGCAGCCTACTCAGCAAACACCAAATTTCAAAGACTGTAATCATCTCCTGATGACGGTTAAAGAACCAGAAATACGTGTCTAGAGATCAGCACTATCTGCGCCAGCTTTGGCGAAACAATCGACCACTCTTGAAGCAAGCAAGTAACCAAAACTGTATTTACAACAATGCCAGGGGCGAACCTTGCTGTGAGGTGAAGCGGTGTGCTCCCAACCCAGTTCCTATTTAATAGTACTCCCGTAAGTCATTGAGCTGACTAGCTCGTGGATGAAGCACCCGCATGTCTGTGAGAGGTACCTGACCTGAGAAAGATGTTGGCAGCCTACTCAGGAAACCCAAAATTTCAAAGACTGTAATCTCAACTGATGATGGTTAAAGAACCGGAAACACATGTCTAGAGATCATCACTATCTGTGCCAACTGTGGTGAAACACTCAATACTCTTGAAGCAAGCAAGTAACTGCAACTGCATTTACCACAATGCCAGGGGCGAACCTTGCTGGGAGGTGAAGCGGTGTGCTCCCACACCTGTTGCTGTTTAATAGTACTCCCGTGAGTCATTGAGCTGACGATATCGTGAATGAAGCACCCAAATGCCTGTGAGAGGTACCTGACCTGACAAAGATGTTGGCAGCCTTCTCAGCAAACCCCAAATTTGAAAGACTGTAATTTCTCCTGATGACGGCTAAAGAACCAGAAACATGTGTCTAGAGATCAGCACTATCTGCACCAACTGTGGCAAAACAATCGAACACTCTTGAAGCAAGCAAGTAACCGAAACTGAATTTACCACAATGCCAGCGGCGAACCTTACTGGGAGGTGAAGCCGTGTGCTCCCACCCCGGTTCCTGTTTAATAGTACTCCCGTGAGTCATTGAGCTGGCGAGATTGTGGATGAAGCACCTACATGCCTGTGAGAGGTACCTGACCTGAGAAAGATGTTGGCAGCCTACTCAGCAAACCTCACATTTGAAAGACTGTAATCTCTACTGATAACCATTAAACAACCAGAAACACGTGTCTAGAGATCAGCACTGTCTGTGCAAACTGTGGTGAAACACTCGAACACTCTTGAAGCAAGCACGTAACTGACACTGTATTTACCACAATGACAGTGGTGAACCTTGCTGGGAGCTAAAGCGGTGTGATCCCACCCTTGTTCCTGTTTAATAGTACTCCCGTGAGTCATTGAGCTGGCGAGATCGTGAATGAAGCACCCGCATGGCTGTGAGAGGTACCTGACCTAAGAAAGATGTTGGCAGCCTACTCAGCAAACCCCACTTTTGAAAGACTGTAATCTCTACTGATGATGGTTAAAGAACCAGAAACACGTGTCTAGAGATCAGCACTATCTGCGCCAACTGTGGCGAAACACTCGAACACTCTTGAAACAAGCAAGTAACTGAAACTGCATTTACCACAATGCCAGGGGCAAACCTTGCTGGGAGATGAAGCGGTGTGCTCCCACCCCTGTTCCTGCTTAATAGTACTCTTCTGAGTCATTGAGCTGTCGAGCTCGTGGATGACACACCCGCATGCCAGTGATAGGTATCTGACCTGAGAAAGATGTTGACAGCCTACTCAGCAAAACCCACATTTGAAAGATTGTAATCTCTACTGATGACGGTGAAAGAACCAGAAACACATGTCTAGAGATCAGCACTGTCAGCATCAACTGTGGCGAAACACTCGAACACTCTTGAAGCAAGCAAGTAACTGAAACTTCATTTGCCACAATGCCAGGGGTGAACCTTGCTGGGAGGTGAAGCGGTGTTCTCCCAAACCTGTTCCTGTTTGATAGTCGTCCCTTGAGTCATTGAGCTGACGAGCTCGTGGATGAAGCACCCGCATGCCTGTGAGAGGTACCTGACCTGAGAAAGATGTTGGCAGCCTACTCAGCAAACCCCACATTTGAAAGACTGTAATCTCTACTGATGACGGTTAAAGAACCAGAAATACGTGTCTGATATCAGCAATATCTGCGTCAACTGTGGCGAAACACTCGGACACTCTTGAAGCAAGCAAGTAACTGAAACTGCATTTACCACAATGCCAGGGGCGAACTTTGCTGAGAGTTGAAGCGGTGTGCTCCCATCCCTTGTTCCTGTTTGATAGTATTCCCGTGAATCATTGAGCTGATGAGCTCGTGGATGAAGCACCTGCATGCCTGTGAGAGGTACCGAACCTGAGAAAGATGTTGGCAGCCTACTCAGCAAACCCCAAATTTCAAAGACTGTAATCTCTACTGATGACGGTTAAAGAACCAGAAACATGTGTCTAGATGTTACGCTCCTCCCCACCCCTCGAGCGCCAGACGACCCGATTATCGATGCAGTCTCACCTCGAGGTGGTGGGGGCGCTCTTCGGAACGTCAATGCGGAGGTACTCTGGTGGTGGCTGGTCGGGTGGTGGAGCCGGGACAGCAATATCACGGCGACAAGAAGCCTGGAGATAAACGGGTGCTACGGCGCCAAACAAACTGCAACTCCCATGACACCTTGCAGCACTTCCGGAAACCTTCCCGGTCACGTGGAAACATGTCGGAAACGGAAGACGGTTTAAAGACGTCGCCCTGTCTTCCAAACACTGCTGGTTATTCCTTCCTGAAGCAGCCTTGGATCGTGATTCCTGCTAATAACCCGCGTAGGGTAAGGGTGCACATGCACCACTAGAGAACTTGGAAACAGGTTCCGTTCGTGATTCTGAAAACGGAGTACCTGTATGTTGTTATAGACCTTTCCACCGTCCCGGTGGAGAACCCTGCAATTATTTCGTACTAAATTGTTATTGAACCTCTACATTCAAGAACTGCAAAACGCCTTGCTTGCTCGAACTATTGGGGTCTAATAGGTGTTTAGGTGTGCGACAGCACGTACAGCGACATTAAGCTATACCTGGTATGTTGGATGCTTCTTGTGTAAACCGGAGTTAAAAGGCGCATTTTGACTCTATTCCTTTATGTTTTAACAGGGGGTTTAAGAGGAAGTCTCCTGCTCTTCCCCTGTGAGGTGAAGCACTACAAAACTTATGGTGTGTACGATTATATGTGTGAGGGGTGTGATTGACTCATTGGGCAACAGCGTGTAATAGTGTGTGTTTCATGTAGGGGGTGTAGGAAGGTGGATATCTGACTATGGTTACCCCCAATTATTGCCTAGTGTCTAGCTGGTTTTTCGACTTAGTTGGCCTGAGATCCTGCCATTCAGGGTCTCAGGCTGTCTGCTCTCTCTTTAAAATGGACTCCATGTACCCTAGGTACATACCCAATTGGTAAGGATCACCTTATTGGACCCTTCACAGTGTACCCTAGGTACCCAGGGCATAGGTGTACCCTAGGCCTACCAGGGGCTGCAGCATGTATTATGCCACCCCTGGCCTGGCCTTACAATCAGACACAACTGGCTGATCACTCAGCTGGGGCAGGGTCGTGTAATCACCCCTTGCTTAGATATAGTATACCTATATCTACACTCACAATAGACACGTGTACCTATCAGCCACTCCTATGGCAGGCCTTAACAATCCTGGAGGCAGAGTGCTTGGTAACATGTGAGATGGTGCTCTAGCATGAGATGAGCCTGTCTGCAGCTTTCGGAACCATGTCCTTATAGCTGTTCTATGATACCGCCTACCATATACTCTTAAGTACCTTATAATCTTACAGAGTTATGGTAACTATGGTTTGGCTTTATCAAAACGTGTAAGGTGTCTAACACTTTGGAATAATACCCCCATACCATTTCTGGTGATGAGTATATATTTCCTCCCTTCTAGAGGGAGAGACATATTAAAATCCTACTTTGCTGTTTAACTCTGACCAAAGCCTCAGCATCACAAAATGGATGCTGCTGCCACAGACACGAGTCTGACCTCCTGCAGCTGGGAGCCCTCCCAGCCAGGGAGGCCTAGACAACAGGTTTCCTGCTTGGGGAGGTGCTAGCACCTCCCCAGACAGACTTTAGTGTATTGGGGCAGGGAGGGCTGAAAGTAATGAGACATGCCTGGGGCACACAAGGTGCTCCATGCATAGTCCAGTTCAAACCGGTGCTGGGGCACTCCAGCCCCAGCTCTGGTGCGAAACTGGACAAAGGAAAGGGGGTGTAACCACTCCCATTCCTGGTCCCAACCATAGGAGGGACCTTGCAGGTAGCCCAGCCCACTAGCCCAGTATATCAATAGGTAGCTGAGCCCTGCAGAACTAGATTATCCTGAATCTGCAACTTGAACAGAAACTCTGGACCTTCGACATTCGACCTCAGGAAGAAGACTGAAGAATCTCCCTTGTGGCCAAGGAGTGACCACCCTGGGCAACCAGGCACCATCCAGCGACCGCTGCTTGCTTTGCGACTGATCCTACGAGGGACGACTGCAGAGACTGACCAGCGCCGTGACTTCCAGACACCTCTGAACCAGATCCCCCTCTACAGCAAAGCTGAGACCCGTGGAGGCGACGAGGGACGTGGGACCGGCGACTTGGGAAAAGTGGCTAGTAACTGACTAGCGTGACTTCTGAGGCTTCCTCGAGGCTGTGCTTAGGGAATTGAGAAGCCCCCATCCCGAGCACCATCTGCAAAGAAGATCAGCTCCCCACACTTCACGTGTTCTGCGTGGGGCCCTTCTGCACCTGAGTTGCTCGACGTGTTGTCCGCTTTCTGGCCCGTTGGCTAGTGACCTCTGTGACGACGAACCTTCAATTTTGCTTTGCTGGTCCGGCTCCTCCAGACTGGCACTCGCTCCCCTTTGAGAGGGAAGCACCCCAGTCTTTCCTGGTCTGCAACAGAAGCAAGTCCGTCATCCTGCGTGGGTTACGGTTGCCAAGGCTTGTTGGGTCCTGACTCGACATCGACGCCGCCGACAGCAAGAGCCTTCGTGGGACAGCTGGCCTCCTGGTCCTGGTCGTCCTCGACGCCTCCTGGTACCCGTGGCTGCTGCGACAAGCTTCACCTCTTCACCTGCATCTTCATGACATCGCCTGGTTCCTTCCTGGTTCCACACGGTCACTGGCTAGTGACCCAGACTTTGTCCCCTCTGCTTGCAGGTGTCCTTCCTCCTTGCTTCCAACCTTGGAATCCACCGGACACTCTTCACTGACTGCCTGTCAGCAACTTTTCTTCAGGCATCCATAGGAGTCAACGACGAAACCCGACGCAAGTTCACACCTATGCACCCAAAGCCCGTGGGCTAGGTAACTTGAGTACTCCGGTGCTCACAAGGGTATTGACTATCCTAGGGTCTAGTTTCCAAGTCTCTAACTCCTAGCTCCTTCCAAAGTGTCCTAAAACTCTTAAATTCTAACTACTACTATTTCTATCGACTTTTACGCATTACGCGTGAGCGTTTCCACTCTGCACCTGAATCCCGTGGGCCTCCCACTTCCTAGTAACTGATAGGGTAGTGTAGCCCCAACGATTCCCTAGGCCTAGGCCTATCCTGTGTTCGTGACAGTGGTCCTTATACCACTTACTTAGTATATGGTTTGCGTGGCCCCTAGGGCCTAACTGTATTACTTACCTATGTAACTTATGTATGCTTAAATAAGATTGTGTTGTACTTACCTCGAATCTCATAAAGAGTGCTGAGGGTATTTTGACTAGCATAAATGTAGGAGAGTAGGGTCTGCTTTCTATGTTCACCCCCACTTTTTGCTTTTGCTTCACTGGTTTTCGACTTAGATGTGGCTGTGGGCCTGCTAATCGGCGCTGGGGCACTCCAGCCCCAGCTCTGGCGCGAAACTGGACAAAGGAAAGGAGGTGTAACCACCCCCCTTCCTGGTCCCACCCATAGGAGGGACCTTGCAGGTAGTGAAGTGTGGGGAGCTGCTCTTCTTTGCAGATGGTGCTCGGGATTGGGGCTTCTCAATTACCCAAGCACAGCCTCGAGGAAGCCTCAGAAGTCGCGCTAGTCAGTTACTAGCCACTTTTCCCAAGTCGCCGGTCCCACGTCCCTCGTCGCCTCCACGGGTCTCAGCTTTGCTGTCGATGTGGATCTGGGTCAGAGGTGTCTGGAACTCTCGGCGCTGGTCAGTCTCTGCAGTCGTCCCTCGTAGGACCAGTCACAAAGCAAGCAGCGTTCGCTGGATGGTGCCTGGTTGCCCAAGGTGGTCACTCCTTGGCCACAAGGGAGATTCTTCAGTCTTCTTCCTGAGGTCGAATGTCGAAAGTCCAGAGTTTCTGTTCAAGTTGCAGATTCAGGATAATCTAATTCTGCAGGGCTCAGCTACCTACTATTATACTGGGCTAGTGGGCTGGGCTACCTGCAAGGTCCCTCCTATGGGTGGGACCAGGAAGGGGAGTGATTACACCCCCTTTCCTTTGTCCAGTTTCGCGCCAGAGCTGGGGCTGGAGTGCACCAGCGGCGGTTTGAACTGGACTATGCATGGGACACCTTGTGTGCCCCAGGCAGTGTCTAGTTTCTTTCATCCATCCCTGCCCCAATACACTAACTCCTGTCTGGGGTGGTGCTCGCACCTCCCAAGGCAGGAAACCCATTGTCCAAGCCTCCCTCGCTGGAAGGACTCCCAGCGGCAGGAGGTCAGACTTGTGTCTGTGGCAGCAGCATCCATTTTGTGATGCTGGGGCTCTGGTTAACTTTAACCGGGTAAGTAGGTTTCAACATGTCTTCTCCCTCTAGAAGGGAGGAATAATACCCTCATCGCCAGAAATGGTATGGGGGTATTATTCCAAAGTGTTAGACACCTTACACGACATGTTTTGATAAAGCCAAACCATAGTTACCATAACCGTTTAAGATTATAAGGTACTTCAAGAGTATATGGTAGGCTATATCATAGAACAGCTATAAGGACATGGTTCCGAAAGCTGCAGACAGGCTCAGCTCATGCTAGAGCACCATCTCACATGTTACCAAGCACTCTGCCTCCAGGATTGTTAAGGCCTGCCATAGGAGTGGCTGATAGGTACACATGTGTCTATATTTAAGGTAGGTATAGGAATACTACACCTAAGCAAGGGGTGATTACACGACCTTGCCGCAGCTGAGTGATGATCAGCCAGTTGTGTCATAATGGAAGGCCAGGCCAGGGCTGGCATAATACATGCTGCAGCCCCTGGTAGGCCTTGGGTACACCTATGCCCTGGGTACCTAGGGTACACTATACAGGGGCCAATAAGGTGATCCCTACCAATTGGGTTATGCACCTAAAGTACATAATATTAATTTAGAGAGAGAACAGCTGGGCTGTGGGTCTGATTAGCAGGCCCACAGCCACATCTAAGTCGAAAACCAGTGAAGCAAAAGCAAAAAGTGGAGGTGAACATAGAAAGCAGACCCTACTCTCCTACACAACCCCCACCCCCCCAAAAACTTAGGGACATTAAACTAACCTTGACCAGTTGAGTCTTCAAGTTTTTATGTGGAAATATCTGGAGAGTCCATCTGCCTTGGCATGGTCAGTCCCAGGTCTATGTTCCACTGTGAAGTCCATCCCCTGTAGGGAAATGGACCACCTAAGAAGTTTGGGATTTTCACCCTTCATCTGATTTAGCCACAAGAGGGGCTTATGGTCTGTCTGAATCTTGAAGTGAGTGCCAAACAAGTATGGCCTCAGCTTCTTCAGGGCCCAAACCACAGCAAAGGCCTCCCTCTCAATAGCTGACCCACGTTTCTCTCTAGGGGTCAGCCTTCTACTAATAAAAGCAATGGGCTGGTCTTGACCATCTACATTCAGTTGTGAAAGAACAGCACCCACACCCAACTCAGAAGCTTCTGTCTGGACTTTGAACTCTTTGGAATAGTCTGGACTTTTCAGAATAGGTGCACTGCACATGGCCTGCTTCAGGTCATCAAATGCTTTTTGACAGCTTACTGTCCACTGAACTTTCTTTGGAATCTTCTGAGAGGTCAAGTCATTAAGTGGTGTCACAATGGACCCATAGTTCTTAACAAACTTTCTGTAGTACCCAGTCAGGCCCAAGAAAGCTCTGACCTGAGTCTGAGTAGTTGGAGGAGTCCAGTCCTTTATGGTCTGGATCTTGCTCTCCAGTGGTTGAACCTGACCCCCACCTACTGGGTGGCCCAGGTACACAACCTTGCTCTGCCCTATCTGGCACTTAGTGGCCTTGATAGTGAGGCCTGCCTTTTGCAGGGCCTCTAAAACATTCCTCAGGTGGACCAGGTGATCCTCCCAGGAGGAGCTAAAGACAGCAATATCATCAAGATAAGCTGCATAGTAGTCATCCAGGCCTGTAAGGACTTGATTCACCAACCTTTGGAAAGTGGCAGGTGCATTCTTCAAACCAAAGGGCATTACCACAAATTGATAATGTCCTCCTGGGGTTGAGAAAGCAGTTTTGGCTTTTGCACTTTCAGCTAGCCTGATTTGCCAGTATCCAGCTGTGAGGTCAAATGTGCTCAAAAACTTGGCAGCTGTCAATCTGTCAATGAGCTCATCTGCCCTAGGTATTGGGTGGGCATCTGTCCTAGTGACAGCATTGAGACCTCTGTAATCCACGCAAAACCTCATCTCTCTCTTACCATCTTGGGTGTGAGGCATTGGCACAAGAACTACAGGACTAGCCCAAGGGCTCTCTGGAGGTTCAATGACTCCCAGCTCCAACATCTTTTGTACCTCAACTTTTATGCAGTCCCTGACATGGTCAGGTTGCCTATAGATTTTACTCTTCACAGGCAGACTGTCACCAGTGTCCACCTCATGGGTGTACCAGTTTGCCTGACTTGGGGTCAGTGAGAACATATATCTATAGGCCTGCAGAACTTGTCTGCAGTCCTGTTGCTGATGGTCAGTGAGGCTGTCTGAAAAGACCACACCATCAACTGAACCATCATCAGGGTTCTGAGTCAACAGGTCTGAGAGAGGGTCACTCTCTTCCTCCTACCCCTCATCTGTAGCCACTAGTAAGCCCATGTCTGCCCTGTCAACATATGCCTTCAATCTGTTGACATGAAGCACCCTGTGGGGGCTTCTGGGAGTCCCAAGGTCCACCAAGTAGGTGACTTCTCCCTTTTGCTCAACAATAGTGTGGGGTCCAGACCATTTGTCTTGGAGTGCTGCTGGGGCCACTGGCTCCAACACCCACACTTTCTGCCCTGGCTGGTCCACAGTCAGCACAGCCTTTTGGTCATGCCAAGCTTTTTGGAGTTCTTGGCTTGCCTCAAGGTTTTTAGAAGCCTTCTTCATGTACTCTGCCATCCTGGAGCTGAGACCAAGTAGATAATCCACTATATCAAGTTTGGGTTGTCTGAGAGGTCTCTCCCATCCTTCCCTTACTAGACATAGGGATCCTCTTACAGGATGCCCAAACAAAAGCTCAAAAGGGCTGTAGCTAACCCCCTTTTGTGGGACCTCTCTGTAAGCAAACAGAAGGCAGGGTAAAAGGATGCCCCATCTTCGCCTAAGCTTGTCTGGTAAACCTTTTATCATCCCTTTTAGGGTCTTGTTGAACCTTTCAACACGCCCATTGCATTGTGGGTGATAGGGGGTAGTGAATTTGTAGTTTACACCACACTCCTTCCACATTGCAGTCAAATATCCTGACATGAAGTTGGCACCTCTGTCAGACACAACCTCCTTTGGAAAACCCACTCTGGAGAATACTCCAAGTAGGGCTCTTGCCACAACAGGTGCTGTTGTGGTCCTCAGGGGAGTAGCTTCTGGATACCTGATGGCATGGTCCACTATCCCCAGTATGAATCTGTGCCCAGATGCTGTTTGGGGGTCCATTGGTGCTACAATGTCTATCCCCACTCTCTCAAAGGGAACCCCCACCACAGGTAGTGGTATGAGGGGGGCCTTTGTGGTGCCACCTCATTTGCCACTGGCTTGGCAGGTGACACAGGAGCGACAAAACTCCTTGGTATCTTCTGACATGTGAGGCCAGTGAAAGTGAGGGACAAGTCTGTCCCAAGTCTTGTTCTGGCCTAAGTGTCCTGCAAGGGGAATATCATGGGCCAAGGTAAGAAGGAAGCCTCTGAAACTCAATGGTATGACCAACCTCCTGGACGCACCAGGCTTGGGGTCTCTCGCCTCTGAGTACAGTAGCCCTTCATCCCAATACACTCTATAGGTACCTTGAGCATTCCCTGCAGCCTCAGCAGCAGCCTGCTGTCTGAGGGGTTCAAGAGAAGGACAGTCTAATAGTGCCTGCCTCAGATCTGCCCTTGAAGGTCCAGCTGTCCCAAGAAACTCAACCTGATCAGGTTCCAGTTCTTCTAGGACAGTTCCTTCAGGGCTCTCAGAATCATCCTCCTGTGAGGGCTGATCCACTACCTGAGGCAGGGGGGAAGGCACAGCCTTTACCCTACTGCTCTTTCTCTTGGGTTGTGTCAGTTCCATTGTCCCAGGATCCAGCACTTGTTCAGAGTTACACTTTTTGGCCTGTGACCTGGTCACAGCAAGGACATGTGCATCTATTCCCAGCATTTCTGCATGGGTCCTATACTCCACTTCAGACCAAACTGAAGTTTTAAGGTCATTTCCCAACAGACACTCTACAGGAAGGTCTGAACTTACCACAACTTTCTTGAGGCCAGTTACCACTCCCCAGGAGAAGTTAACAATTGCCACACTATGGGAGGTAGTGGCATTGCTAGCGTTAGTCACTAGGTAGTTCTCACCTAGCATGATCTGTCCAGGGTCCACAAAGGCAGGTGTCACCATTGTGGCACTAGCCCCAGTGTCCCTGTAGGCCTGAGCCATTCTATTATTGATAAAAGGAGTCTGTCTGTACTTGCCCAGGTTACTGGGACCCACAGTAGAGGACAAAGCTATGTCCCCATCACAGATCAGAACAGCCTGAGTTGGTATCCTGACTAGGCCAGAACCCTCCTCAGTTCCCAGGTTTAACCCTACTACAACCTTTTGCTGGGAACCACCACTTACAGCTGGACTAGGGGGTACAGTTGCCTTAGGGGCAATGGTGGCTGGGGGCTTATCCTTTTTGGTGCACTCACTAAACCAATGTGAGTTTGATTTACAATAGTTGCACCAGGGTTTCTTTTGGCCATCTTTCTTTTTATCCTTTTTAGGACCACCCTCCCGCTGAGCCTTTTGGGGGCCTGGTGAAGACTTCTGGTCTTTTTGTTTCTGATCATTACCCTTCTGGTCTGCCTTTTTCTGATCACCGCCCTGGTTCTGGTTTTTCTGCTTAACTCTAGTCCTGACCCACCTATCTGCCTTCTTTCCCAATTCCTGGGGAGAAGTTAGGTCAGACTCAATCAAGTGTTGATGCAGCAGCTGGTTTTGACAGTTATTAAGGATTTGTTCTCTCATGATCAAATTATACAATCCTGTATAGTCCTTAACCTTACTACCCAATAACCAGCCTTCCAAAGCCTTAGTGGCACAATCTACAAAGTCAGTCCTGAGTCCTGAGTCTGTGTCTTCTGGGTATCCCTGAACAACAACCTGTATTGTTCAGTGGTTAGGCCAAACCCATCAATCAGAGCACTCTTCAGGACAGTGTAATTGTCAGCATCCTCATCACTAACTGTGAGGAGCTTGTCTCTACCTTTCTCAGAGAAGGAGAGCCACAAGATAGCTGCCCACTGACTTTGGGGTACTTGCTGTACTTTGCAGGCTCTCTCCAAAGCAGTTATCCATTTGTGGATGTCATCCCCACACTTGTAGGGAGGGACAATCTTGCTCAGGTTTCTATTGTCATAGGTCCTGTCTCTATCCTTAGGGATATTGCTGCCACCAGTGGGATCTAACCCACTTAACTTTTGCTCTCTGGCCAGAGCCAGCCTCTCCTTGGCAAGGGCAAGTTCTTCCCTTTCAATCCTCAGATTGGCTTCCCTCATTCTTGCCTGATGCTCTTTTCTCTGTGGAGAAGTCATTCCCCTATGAGAAGAGGCATGGGAGCTGTTAGAGACATGGGAGTGGACAGATTCCCTTGAAGGGGATCTTCCTCTCCTGCTTCCCTGGTTAAGTCCACTTGAGGGTCTGAATGGGGGGGCCCCATTCAGACTCCCATGTAGGCTTAAGTTAGCCTTGCTAAGTCTCCTACCCTTAACCTGGCTGTC
The DNA here is from genome assembly GCF_964204655.1 of Triturus cristatus. NCBI lineage: Eukaryota > Metazoa > Chordata > Amphibia > Caudata > Salamandridae > Triturus > Triturus cristatus. The sequence goes on from NC_140593.1 coordinate 743,788,481, forward strand.
TACCTCATCTTCTGAACTCTCTGACTCATCTGTAGGGTGAGGGGAGTCTCCTGTCGAGGGTAGACCCTCATTGGTACCTGGGGTACCATCTTGGGAGGCTTTCTGAATATCATATTCTTCTAGGAGCTCCACTAGATAGATGAGGGTAGGGTTTGAACCCTACTTTTGACTTTCTGGAGGTACACAATTGTCTCATCTCCTGAAAAGTTAGGGTATCATATCTGGAGGGTATCTTTCTAGGATGTCCCTCCCCTGAGAGAGTATCATCTTGATCTCCTCTCAGAGACATGATCTAGTGAGGGTGTGGTGTGTGCACCTACCTACACTAGTTGTATCTACAAAACCTCTCTAGTAGTTTTAGTCAGGGTGTGCTAGGCCCTTCAACCTACAACAACTAAGTCCAGTAGGACTTAAGTATTTATAATCTATGTTATATGTACCTTAACAATATCTGTGTGATCTTTCAATTTAGTATCTCAAGATTACAATGGTATTACAACAGCAAGCTCAGATCCCAACTGCTGCTCACCAATGTGAGAAGTTGGCCTGATATATGATGTCACTAATTCTAGTGTACACCTTGTATCAGTCCAAACAACCCTTATGGTGATTGGTTGTAAAGTCAACCTTATAGACCAGCTATCCTAGTGGTAGCATGGACAAGAGCAGTCTTAGGCTAAACTCTGTATGGCATGGGAAGCCAGCTGTTGTAACATTTGTAACCCCTTGAATACCAAATGAAAGGACACCACAACAGATATTTATATAACAATAGAATTTATTTATTCTAGTCAAACCCTCAGCACTCTTTATGAGATTAGAGGTAAGTACAACACAGTCTTATTTTAGAATACATTAAGTCACACAGGTAAGTAATACAGTTAGGCCCTAGGGGCCACGCAAACCATATACTAAGTAAGTGGTATAAGAACCACTGTCACGAACACAGGATAGGCCTAGGCCTAGGGAATCGCTGGGGCTGCACTATACTACCAAAGGTTAGGAAGTGGGAGGCCCACGGGATTCAGGTGCAGAGTGGAAACACTCACGCATAATGTGTAAAAGTCGATAGAAATAGTAACAGTTAGAAATTAAGAGTTTAAGGACACTTCTGAAGTAGCTAGGAGTTCGAGACTTGGAAACTAGACCCTAGGATAGTCAATACCCTTGTGAGCACCGGAGTACTCAAGTTACCTAGCCCACGGGCTGCGGGTGCATAGGTGTGAACTTGCATCGGGTTTCGTCGTTGACTCCTATGGATGCCTGAAGGAAAGTTGCTGACAGGCAGTCAGGGAAGAGTGTCCGGTGGATCCCGAGGTGGGGATCAAGAAGGAGGGAACCTGCAAGCAGAAGGGACAGAGTCTAGGTCACCAGCCAGGAGCCAGGAAGGAACCAGGAAGGAACCAGGCGATGTCGTGCAGATGCAGGTGAAGAGGTGAAGCTTGTTGCAGCATCCACGGGTACCAGGAGATGTCGAGGACGACCAGGACCAGGAGGTGAGCTGTCCCACGAAGGCTCTTGCTGTCGGCGGCGTCGATGTCGATCTAGGACCCAACAAGCCTTGGCAAGCGGAACCCAAGCAGGAATGAGGACTTGCTTCTGGTGCAGACCAGGAAGGTCTGGGGTGCTCCTCTTTCACAGAGGAGCGAGTGCCAGCACGGAGGAGCCGGACCAGCAAGGTGAAATTAAAGGTTCGTCGTCGGGAAGGTCACTAGCCAACGAGCCAGCAACCGGACAACACGTTGAACAACACAAGTGCAGAAGGGCCCCATGCAGAACACGTGAAGTGTGGGGTGCTGCTCTTCTTTGCAGATGGTGTTCGGGATTGGGGCTTCTCAATTCCCCAAGCACAGCCTTGAGGAAGCCTCAGAAGTCGCGCTAGTCAGTTACTAGCCACTTTTCCCAGGTCGCCGGTCCCACGTGCCTCGTCGCCTCCACAGGTCTCAGCTTTGCTGTCGATGTGGATCTGGTTCAGAGGTGTCTGGAAGTCTCAGCGCTGGTCAATCTCTGCAGTTGTCCCTCGTAGGATCAGTCGCAAAGCAAGCAGCGGTCGCTGGATGGTGCCTGGTTGCCCAGGGTGGTCACTCCTTGGCCACAAGGGAGATTCTTCAGTCTTCTTCCTGAGGTCGAATGTCGAAGGTCCAGAGTTTCTGTTCAAGTTGCAGATTCAGGATAATCTAATTCTGCAGGGCTCAGCTACCTACTATTATACTGGGCTAGTGGGCTGGGCTACCTGCAAGGTCCCTCCTATGGGTGGGACCAGGAAGGGGAGTGGTTACACCCCCTTTCCTTTGTCGAGTTTCGCGCCAGAGCTGGGGCTGGAGTGCCCCAGCGCCGGTTTGAACTGGACTATGCATGGGACACCTTGTGTGCCCCAGGCAGTGTCTAGTTTCTTTCATCCCTCCCTGCCCCAATACACTAACTCCTGTCTGGGGTGGTGCTTGCACCTCCCAAGGCAGGAAACCTATTGTCCAAGCCTCCCTCGCTGGAAAGACTCCCAGCAGCAGGAGGTCAGACTTGTGTCTGTGGCAGCAGCATCCATTTTGTGATGCAGGGGCTCTGGTTAACTTTAACCGGGTAAGTAGGTTTCAACATGTCTTCTCCCTCTAGAAGGGAGGAATAATATCCTCATCGCCAGAAATGGTATGGGGGTATTATTCCAAAGTGTTAGACACCTTACACGACATGTTTTGATAAAGCCAAACCATAGTTACCATAACCGTTTAAGATTATAAGGAACTTTAAGAGTATATGGTAGGCTATATCATAGAACAGCTAAAGGACATGGTTCAGAAAGCTGCAGACAGGCTCAGCTCATGCTAGAGCACCATCTCACATGTTACCAAGCACTCTGCCTCCAGGATTGTTAAGGCCTGCCATAGGAGTGGCTGATAGCTACACATGTGTCTATATATAAGGTAGGTATAGGAATACTACACCTAAGCAAGGGGTGATTACACGGCCTTGCCCCAGCTGAGTGATCAGCCAGATGTGTCATAATGGAAGGCCAGGCCAGGGGTGGCATAATACATGCTGCAGCCCCTGGTAGACCTAGGGTACACCTATGCCCTGGGTACCTAGGGTACACTATACAGGGGCCAATAAGGTGATCCCTACCAATTGGGTTATGCACCTAAAGTACATAGTATGAATTTAGAGAGAGAACAGCTGGGCTGTGGGTCTGATTAGCAGGACCACAGCCACATCTAAGTTGAAAACCAGTGAAGCAAAAACAAAAAGTGGGGGTGAACAGAGAAAGCAGACCCTACTCTCCTACACAAACCCCCCCCCCCCCCTAAACTTAGGGACATTAAACTAACCTTGACCAGTTGAGTCTTCATGTTCTAAGTGGAAATATCTGGAGAGTCCATCTGCATTGGCATGGTCAGTCCCAGGTCTATGTTCCACTGTGAAGCCCATCCCCTGTATGGAAATGGACCACCTAAGAAGTTTGGGATTTTCACCCTTCATCTGATTTAGCCACAAGAGGGGCTTATGGTCTTTCAGAATCTTGAAGTGAGTGCCAAACAAGTATGGCCTCAGCTTCTTCAGGGCCCAAACCACAGCAAAGGCTTCCCTCTCAATAGCTGACCAACGTTTCTCTCTAGGGGTCAGCCTTCTACTGATAAAAGCAATGGGCTGGTCTTGACCATCTACATTCAGTTGTGAAAGAACAGCTCCCACACCCAACTCAGAAGCATCTGTCTAGACTATGAACTCTTTGGAGTAGACTGGACTTTTCAGAAAAGGTGCACTGCACATGGCCTGCTTCAGGTCATCAAATGCTTTTTGGCAGCTTACTGTCCACTGAACTTTCTTTGGCATTTTCTTAGAGGTCAAGTCATTAAGTGGTGTCACAATGGACCCATAGTTCTTAACAAACTTTCTGTAGTACCCAGTCAGGCCCAAGAAAACTCTGACCTGAGTCTGGGTAGTTGGAGGAGTCCAGTCCTTTATGGTCTGGATCTTGCTCTCCAGTGGTTGAACCTGACCCCCACCAACTAGGTGGCGCAGGTATACAACCTTGCTCTGCCCTATCTGGCACTTAGTGGCCTTGACCGTTCCGGGGCGGAACGGTCACCGGCCCCCTTCTCGGGGCACCAGGCGCGCCAGCGGCGTACCTCCGCAGCAGGACCCGGCCAGGGACCCTGCCAACGGGCGATCGGGGGGTCTGACCTTGTGGGGGGACGAAGGGGAAGCGGAGCTCACCCTGCGATGGCCCCAGCCGCGTCCCGGGGAAGCCCCGGGGCGATTGACAATCGAGCGACCCTCAGACAGGCGTAGCCCCGGGAGGAACCCAGGGCCGCAAGGTGCGTTCGAAGTGTCGATGATCAATGTGTCCTGCAATTTACACTAATTCTCGCAGCTAGTTGCGTTTTTCATCGACGCGCGAGCCGAGTGATCCAACGCCAAGAGTCACAGGCAACTTTTCGTATACATTCGCCCACCTGCGGGCGCAGGAGAGGCGGGAGGAAGGCGACACCGTCCGTCCGCCGCCCGCACGGCGAGACAGCACGGGCGCCCCATTCAAGGCTTCCCCTCTGGGAGTCAGACAGCACCGTCGTGGGGGGAAAAAAACATTGCCAGGCGCTCGGCCCGGGAGCCCGCCCCCACCCACCCGGGTGCGAGGGAGGGGGCTCCCGGAGCGATGGGAGCAGGCAGCCCCGCAGCCGCCGGTCCCTCCCGGGGTAACCCGGGAGGGACCGCGCGAGTCTTCAAACCCCTCAGCCTGGCCACATGGGACCGGGTCGGACCCGGTACCTGGCAACGAGGGAGGGTCGCTCCACCTGCACATCAGCCGTCCGTCGCCGGACCGGCCCGGAGCCGTGCCAGCAGAGGCTGGCGATCGGCCCACCACCACCCTCGCCTGGGTCGGAGGCGCCGGAAGGGAAGAGCCAGGCAGCTCCCTGTGAGAAGTTGGCCTGATATATGATGTCACTAATTCTAGTGTACACCTTGTATCAGTCCAAACAACCCTTATGGTGATTGGTTGTAAAGTCAACCTTATAGACCAGCTATCCTAGTGGTAGCATGGACAAGAGCAGTCTTAGGCTAAACTCTGTATGGCATGTGAAACCAGCCGTTATACCATTTGTAATCGCTTGAATACCAAATGAAAGGACACCACAACAGATATATATAAAAATAGAATGTATTTATTCTAGTCAAAATACCCTCAGCACTCTTTATGGGATTCGAGGTAAGTACAACACAGTCTTATTTAAGCATACATTAAGTCACACAGGTAAGTAATACAGTTAGGCCCTAGGGGCCACGCAAACCATATACTAAGTAAGTGGTATAAGAACCACTGTCACGAACACAGGATAGGCCTAGGCCTAGAGAATCGCTGGGGCTACACTATACTACCAAAGGTTAGGAAGTGGGAGGCCCACGGGATTCAGGTGCAGAGTGGAAATACTCATGCGTAATGCGTAAAAGCCGATAGAAATAGTAGTTATTAGAAATTAAGAGTTTTAGGATACTTCTGGAATAGCTAGGAGTTCGAGACTTGGAAACTAGACCCTAGGATAGTCAATACCCTTGTGAGCACCGGAGTACTCAAGTTACCTAGCCCACGGGCTGCGGGTGCATAGGTGTGAACTTGCGTCGGGTTTCGTCGTTGACTCCTATGGATGCCTAAAGGAAAGTTGCTGACAGGCAGTCAGTGAAGAGTGTCCGGTGGATCCCAAGGATGGAATCAAGAAGGAAGGATACCTGCAAGCAGAAGGTACAGGGTCTAGGTCACCAGCCAGGAGCCGGGAAGGAACCAGGAAGGAACCAGGCGATGTCGTGAAGATGCAGGTGAAGAGGTAAAGCTTGTCGCAGCAGCCACAGGTGCCAGGAGGCGTCGATGACGACCAGGAGGCGAGCTGTCCCACGAAGGCTCTTGCTGTCGGCGGCGTCGATGTCGAGTTAGGACCCAACAAGCCTTGGCAAGCGGAACCCACGCAGGATGGAGGACTTGCTTCTGGTGCAGACCAGGAAGGTCTGGGGTGCTTCTTTTTCACAGAGGAGTGAGTGCCAGTCTGGAGGAGCCGGACTAGCATGATAAAAGTGAAGGTTTGTCGTCACAGAGGTTACTAGCCAACAGGCCAGCAACCGGACAACACGTCGAGCAACTCAGGTGCAGAAGGGCCAAACGCCGAACACGTAAAGTGTGGGGAGCTGATTTTCGTTGCAGATGGTGCTTGGGATTGGGGCTTCTCAATTCCCCAAGCACAACCTTGAGGAAGCCTCAGAAGTCACGCTAGTCAGTTACTAGCCACTTTCCCTAGTCGCCGGTCCCACGTCCCTCGTCGCCTCCTCGGGTCTCAGCTTTGCTGTAGATGTGGATCTGGTTCAGAGGTGTCTGGAAGTCTCGGTGCTGGTCAGTCTCTGCAGTCGTCCCTCGTAGGATCAGTCGCAAAGCAAGCAGCTGTCGCTGGATGGTGCCTGGTTGCCCAGGGTGGTCACTCCTTGGCCACAAGGGAGATTCTTCAGTCTTCTTCCTGAGGTCGAATGTCGAAGGTCCAGAGTTTCTGTTCAAGTTGCAGATTCAGGATAATCTAATTCTGCAGGGCTCAGATACCTGGTAATATACTGGGCTAGTGGGCTGGGCTACCTGCAAGGTCCCTCCTATGGGTGGGACCAGGAAGGGGAGTGGTTACACCCCCTTTCCTTTGTCCAGTTTCGCGCCAGAGCTGGGGCTAGAGTGCCCTAGCGCCGGTTTGAACTGGACTATGCATGGGACACCTTGTGTGCCCCAGGCAGTGTCTAGTTTCTTTCATCCCTCCCTGCCCCAATACACTAAGGTCTGTCTGGGGTGGTGCTAGCACCTCCCAAGGCAGGGAGTGACCACCCTGGGCAACCAGGCACCATCCAGCGACCGCTGCTTGCTTTGCGACTGATCCTACGAGGGACGACTGCAGAGACTGACCAGCGCCATGACTTCCAGACACCTCTGAACCAGATCCACATCTACAGCCAAGCTGAGACCCGTGGAGGCGACGAGGGACCTGGGACCGGCGACTTGGGAAAAGTGGCTAGTTACTGACTAGCGCAACTTCTGAGGCTTCCTCGAGGCTGTGCTTGGGCAATTGAGAAGCCCCAATCCCGAGCACCATCTGCAAAGAAGACCAGCTCCCCACACTTCACGTGGTCTGCGTGGGGCCCTTCTGCACCTAAGTTGCTCGACGTGTTGTCCGGTTGCTGGCCCGTTGGCTAGTGAACTTTGTGACGACGAACCTTCAATTTTACTTAGCTGGTCCGGCTCCTCCAGACTGGCACTCACTCCCCTGTGAAAGGGAAGCACCCCAGACCTTCCTGGTCTGCACCAGAAGCAAGTCCTCCATCCTGCGTGGGTTACGCTTGCCAAGGCTTGTTGGGTCCTAACTCGACATTGATGCCGCCGACAGCAAGAGCCTTCGTGGGACAGCTCGCCACCTGGTCCTGGTCATCATTGACGCCTCCTGGTACCCGTGGCTCCTGCGACAAGCTTCACCTCTTCACCTGCATCTTCACGACATCGCCTGGTTCCTTCCTGGTTCCTTCCCGGCTCCCGGCTCCTGGCTGGTGACCTAGACTCTGTCCCTTCTGCTTGCAGGTATCCTTCCTTCTTGATTCCATCCTTGGGATCCACCGGACACTCTTCACTGACTGCCTGTCAGCAACTTTCCTTCAGGCATCCATAGGAGTCAACGACGAAACCCGACGCAAGTTCACACCTATGCACCCGCAGCCAGTGGGCTAGATAACTCGAGTACTTCGGTGCTCACAAGGGTATTGTGTATCCTAGGGTCTAGTTTCCAAGTCTCGAACTCCTAGCTACTTCAGAAGTGTCCTAAAACTCTTAATTTCTAATTACTACTATTTCTATCGACTTTTACGCATTACGCGTGAGTGTTTCCACTCTGCACCTGAATCCCATGGGCCTCCCACTTCCTAACCTTTGGTAGTATAGTGTAGCCCCAGCGATTCCCTAGGCCTAGGCCTATCCTGTGTTCGTGACAGTGGTCCTTATACCACTTACTTAGTATATGGTTTGCGTGGCCCATAGGGCCTAACTGTATTACTTACCTGTGTGACTTATGTATACTTGAATAAGATTGTGTTGTACTTACCTCGAATCTCATAAAGATTGCTGAGGGTATTTTTGACTAGAATAAATACATTCTATTTTTATATATATCTGTTGTGGTGTCCTTTCATTTGGTATTCAAGGGATTACAAATGGTATAACAGCTGGCTTCACATGCCATACAGAGTTTAGCCTAAGACTGCTCTTGTCCATGCTACCACTAGGATAGCTGGTCTATGAGGTTGACTTTACAACCAATCACCATAAGGGTTGTTTGGACTGATACAAGGTGTACACTAGAATTAGTGACATCATATATCAGGTCAACTTCTCACAGCAGGCGCACACCCGGGTCCCCAGGGGCCCCCCGCAGGCCGGCCCGGGCGCTGCCTTTGCCCGTCTCGCGGTCGCCGGACCTCACGGTGGTCTGACCCAGCAAACCCGGAGAAAAAAGGACCATCGGGAAGGGGCTGAGAGGTAGGTGCGTGCCCGGGCCCCTGGGGGCCCCGGAGGGCGGGCCCGGGTGCTGCCTTCCTCGTCTCGCGATCGCCGGACCTCACAGAGGTCTGACCCAGCAAACCCGGCGAAAAAAGGACCATCGGGAAGGGGCTGAGAGGCAGGAGCGTACCCGGGCCCCTGGGGGCACCAGCGGGCGGGCCCCGGGTCTACCTTCCCCCATCTCGGGATCGCCGGACCTCACGGAGGTCTGACCCAGCAAACCCGGCGAAGGTAGGACCATCGGGAAGGGGCTGAGAGGCAGGAGCATACCCGGGCCCCTGGGGGCCCCGGCGGGCGGGCCCCGGGTCTGCCTTCCCCTGTCTCGGGATCCACGGACCTCACAGGGCTCTGACCCAGAAAACTCGGAGAGAAAGGACCATCGGGAAGGGGCTGAGAGGCAGGAGCGTACCCGGGCCCCTGGGGGCCCCGGCGGGCGGGCCCCGGGTCTGCCTTCCCCTGATTCAGAATCGCCAAACCTCACTTTGGTGTGACTGACCCTCACCCTAGTAATCCGGAGGAAAATTACCCCCCTTTCTTGTAATCCGTGCGCACGAGGTGACAGAGGGGACCCTAGGCGCGAATGTACACGACCTCCTGGAGCCCTCGCTGGGATCCGGGAGGCAAATGGACCCTCATCGAGACTTCCAGGCAAGCTCGGCCATCTGGTCACCCCATAGGACAGCATTGTGTGCGACCAGATGGCCGAAGGGACAGGCGCGACCAGATGGCTGAGGGGAAAGGGGAAAGGGAAGGGGAAGCCTCCCCGGGCCCTCCGGACCCCGCCCCGAGCACCCTGCCGCGCGGCAGGACCCAGGGGCCCGGCCGGAGCTCCTGAACCCAGACGAGCGAGGGGAGGCTCCCCGGACACAACGGAACTCCATCCCGGGCCTTTGGGAGTGCCGCAGGCCAGGGGACAGGGCCTGGGGCCGGAGACCCCGACCCGGGCCCGGCCGGGCCCCTGGACCCAGCCGGGGCTCCCGGGACCGCACGCGATGGGGAAGCCTCCCCGGGCCCTCCGGACCCCACCCCGGGCACCCTGCCACGCGGCAGGACCCCGGATGGAGCCCGGGGCAGGGAGGCTGCCCTTCCTGGGGCCCCCAGGGGCCCAGACGGCACTCCTGAACCCAAACGAGCGAGGGGAGGCTCCCCGGACACAACAGAACCCCGTCCCGGGCCTTTGGGAGTGCCGCAGGCCGGGGGACGGGGCCCAGGGACGGAGACCCCGACCCGGGGCCCGGCCGGGCCCCTGGACCAGCCGGGGCCCCCGGGCCCGCAGGCACAGGGGAAGCCTCCCCGGGCCCTCCGGACCCTGCCCCGGGCACCCTGCCACGCAGCAGGACCCAGGACGGAGCCCTCCCCGGGGCCCCCAGGGGCCCAGACGGAGCTCCTGAACCCAGACGAGCAAGGGGAGGCTCCCTGGCCACAACAGAACCCTGTCCCGGGCCTATGGCAGTGCCGCAGGCCGGGGGACGGGGCCTGGGGCCGGAGACCCTGACCCGGGCCTGTCCGGGCCCCTGGACCCAGCCAGGGCTCCCTGGACCGCAGGCGATTGGGAAGCCTCCCCGGGCCCTCTGGACCCCACCCGGGCACCCTGCCACGTGGCAGGACCCAGGACGGTGCCCGGGGCGGGGAGGCCGCCCTCCCCGGGGCCCCCCAGGGGCCCGGCTGGAGCTCCTGAACCCAGACGAGCGAGCGGAGGCTCCCCGGACACAACGGAACCCCGTCCTGGACCTTTGGCAGGGCCGCAGGCTGGGGGACGGGGCCCGGGGACGGAGACCCCGACCCGGGGCCCGGCCGTGCCCCTGGACCCAGCCGGGGCTCCCGGGACCGCAGGCGATGGGGAAGCCTCCCCGGGCCCTCCGGACACCGCCCCGGTGGCACGACCCAGGGCGGAGCCCGGGGCGGGGAGGCCGCCCGGGCGTAGCCCATCCGGCCATCTGGACGCCCCATTGGAAAGCATTGCGCGCGACCAGATGGCCGAGGGGGAAGGAGTGACCAGATGGCCGGCAACTCCCGCCTGCCCACCCACCCTGCCACCAAGGGCTCAGGGGGCTCTGCTTCCCTGGGCCATAGGCACGGGGAGGACCGACGGAGCTCTCGGGGCCCGGGTCCCTTTCTTGTAACCCGCGCGCTCCGAGTGACGGAGGGTACCCTATGCGCGGACGCGCCCGACCTCCTGGAGCCCTGGCTGGGATCCGAGAGGCGAATGGACCCTCATCGGGACTTCCAGGCCGGGCCGGCCATCTGGTCGCCCCATTGGAAAGTATTGCGCGCGGCCAGATGGCCGAGGGGGAAGGAGCGACCAGATGGCCGGCAAATGAAAGGAGCCATAGCGGTAGGGCTCCCTGCCTGCCCACCCACGCAGGGCTCCAGGGCTCTGCACCCGGGACCCTTGTCCCGGGCAGACGGACACTTGTCAGGCCGCAGGACGGGGGCTCCCACGCCCCAGGCCCTGACCGAAACCCAGGCCCCGGGGCCGGTCACTGCTTCTCTACCCAGCCAGGCCGGGGAGATCGGGCAGCCTACTTTGGGCACGAGGGACTCCTGTCCCGGGCACACGGACCCTCAGGGCGTGCGCTCATTTTCCATGCATTTTTTTTCTTTTCTCCATAATTCCGCGTGGAGGCCTTACGCCGATCCCGCTCAGCCCGTTTACCTCTCGACAGTTTCACGCCCTCTTGAACTCTCTCTTCAAAGTTCTTTTCAACTTTCCCTTACGGTACTTGTTGGCTATCGGTCTCGCGCCCGTATTTAGCCTTAGATGGAGTTTACTACCCGCTTTGGGCTCTATTCCCAAGCAACCCGACTCCCGGCGCGCCGGGGGCCGCTGCCGGCCTAACACCGTCTGCGGGGTGAGCCTCGATCAGAAGGACTTGGGCCCTCTGAGCGACGCCGAGGAGTCGGTCTTCTGTATGCCACATTTCCCGCGCCCGCCGCTGGGCGGGGATTCGGTGCTTGGCTCTTCCCTCTTCACTCACCGTTACCGGGGGAATCCTGGTTAGTTTCTTTTCCTCCGCTTAGTAATATGCTTAAATTCAGCGGGTCGCCACGTCTGATCTGAGGTCGTAGTCGGAAAGAAAACGCCAGAGCGTTCGGGGGGGAGCCGGGGAAGGCCGAGCAAACCCTGCCGGAGCAGGGGGCCCGGCGGACCCGGCAGCGCGCGCCCTCTTTCCCCGGATCGCGTCTGGAGGGGTTTCGCCCTCGCCAGGAAGCCAGCCGCGGAGGAGGGCGCCCGAGGCGCTTGCGCGCGGGCAGCCGGTGGGACACCATGGACAGCCACGCACGGCACGCAGCCAGGCGCCCCGGGACGGGCGCGGGGCGGACCGGTCGCCGGGTCCCCTTCTTGGGGGGCCAGGTGCGCCGGCGGCGTACCTCCGCGGCAGGACCCGGCCAGGGACCCTGCCAACGGGCGATCGGGGGGTCTGACCTTGTGGGGGGACGAAGGGGAAGCGTAGCTCACCCTGCGATGGCCCCAGCCGCATCCCCGGGAAGCCCCGGGGCGATTGACGATCGAGCGACCCTCAGACAGTCGTAGCCCCGGGAGGAACCCGGGGCCGCGAGGTGCGTTCGCAGTGTCGATGATCAATGTGTCCTGCAATTCACACTAATTCTCGCAGCTAGCTGCGTTCTTCATCAACGCGCGAGCCGAGTGATCCACCGTCAAGAGTCACAGGCAACTTTTCGAAAACGTTCGCCCACCTGCGGGCGCAGGAGAGGCGGGAGGAAGGCGATGCCGTCCGTCCGCCTCCCGCACGGCGAGACGGCACTGGCGCCCCGTTCAAGGCTTCGCCTCTGGGAGTCAGACAGCACCATTGTGGGGGGGAAAAAACATTGCCAGGCGCTCGGCCCGGGAGCCCGCCCCCACCCACCCGGGAGCGAGGGAGGGGGCTCCCGGAGCGACGGGAGCAGGCAGCCCCGCAGCCGCCAGTCCCTCCCGGGGAAACCCGGTAGGGACCGCGCGAGTCTTCAAACCCCTCTGCCTGGCCACACGGGTGTGAGAAGTTGGCCTGATATATGATGTCACTAATTCTAGTGTACACCTTGTATCAGTCAAAACAACCCTTATGGTGATTGGTTGTAAAGTCAACCTTATAGACCAGCTATCCTAGTGGTAGCATGGACAAGAGCAGTCTTAGGCTAAACTCTGTATGGCATGTGAAGCCAGCTGTTATACCATTTGTAATCCCTTGAATACCAAATGAAAGGACACCACAACAGATATATATAAAAATAGAATGTATTTATTCTAGTCAAAATACCCTCAGCACTCTTTATGAGATTCGAGGTAAGTACAACACAATCTTATTCAAGCATACATAAGTCACACAGGTAAGTAATACAGTTAGGCCCTAGGGGCCACACAAACCATATACTAAGTAAGTGGTATAAGCACCACTGTCACGAACATAGGATAGGCCTAGGCCTAGGGAATCGCTGGGGCTACACTATACTACCAAAGGTTAGGAGTGGAAACGCTCACGCGTAATGCGTAAAGGTTGATAGAAATAGTAACAGTTAGAAATTAAGAGTTTTAGGACACTTCTGGAGTAGCTAGGAGTTCTAGACTTGGAAACTAGACCCTAGGATAGTCAATACCCTTGTGAGCACCGGAGTACTCGAGTTACCTAGCCCATGGGCTGCGGGTGCATAGGTGTGAACTTGCGTCGGGTTTTGTCGTTGACTCCTATGGATGCCTGAAGGAAAGTTGCTGACAGGCAGTCAGTGAAGAGTGTCCGGTGGATCCCAAGGATGGAATCAAGAAGGAGGATACGTGCAAGCAGAAGGGACAGAGTCTAGGTCACCAGCCAGGAGCCGGGAAGGAACCATGAAGGAACCAGGTGATGTCGTGAAGATGCAGGTGAAGAGGTGAAGCTTGTCGCAGCAGCCATGGGTACCAGGAGGTGTCGATGACGACCAAGACCAGGAGTCGAGCTGTCCCACGAAGGCTCTTGCTGTCGGCGGTGGCGATGTCGAGTTAGGACTCAAAAAGCCTTGGCAAGCGTAACCCACGCAGGATGGAGGACTTGCTTCTGGTGCAGACCAGGAAGGTCTGGAGTGCTTCCCTTTCACAGGGTAGCGAGTGCCAGTCTGGAGGAGCCGGACCAGCAAAGCAAAGTTGAAGGTTCGTCGTCACAAAGGCCACTAGCCAACGGGCCAGCAACCGGACAACACATCGAGCAACTCAGGTGCAGAAGGGCCCCACGCAGAACACGTGAAGTGTGGGGAGCTGGTCTTCTTTGCAGATGGTGCTCGGGATTAGGGCTTCTCAATTCCCCAAGCACAGCTTCGAGGAAGCCTCAGAAGTCACGCTAGTCAGTTACTAGCCACTTTTCCCAAGTCACCGGTCCCACGTCCCTGGTCGCCTTCACCGGTCTCAGCTTTGCTGTAGATGTGGATCTGGTTCAGAGGTGTCTGGAAGTCATGGCGCTGGTCAGTCTCTGCAGTCGTCCCTCGTAGGATCAGTCGCAAAGCAAGCAGCGGTCGCTGGGTCGCAGGGTGGTGCCTGGTGTCCCAGGGTGGTCACTCCTTGGCCACAAGGTAGATTCTTCAGTCTTCTTCCTGGTCCCACGTCCCTCGTCGCCTCCACGGGTCTCAGCTTTGCTGTAGCTGTGGATCTGGTTCAGAGGTGTCTGGAAGTCATAGCGCTGGTCAGTCTCTGCAGTCGTCCCTCGTAGGATCAGTCGCAAAGCAAGCAGCGGTCGCTGGGTGGTGCCTGGTGTCCCAGTGTGGTCACTCCTTGGCCACAAGGTAAATTCTTCAGTCTTCTTCCTGAGGTCGAATGTCGAAGGTCCAGAGTTTCTGTTCAAGTTGCAGATTTCAGGATAATCTAATTCTGCAGGGCTCAGCTACCTGGTAATATACTGGGCTAGTGGGCTGGGCTACCTGCAAGGTCCCTCCTATGGGTGGGACCAGGAAGGGGAGTGGTTACACCCCCTTTCCTTTGTCCAGTTTCGCGCCAGAGCTGGGGCTGGAGTGCACCAGCGCCGGTTTGAACTGGACTATGCATGGGACACCTCGTGTACCCCAGGCAGTGTCTAGTTTCTTTCATCCCTCCCTGCCCCAATACACTAAGTCCTGTCTGGGGTGGTGCTAGCACCTCCCAAGGCAGGAAACCTATTGTCCAAGCCTCCCTTGCTGGAAGGTCTCCCAGCAGCAGGAGGTCAGACTGGTGTCTGTGGCAGCAGCATCCATTTTGTGATGCGGGGGCTCTGGTTAGTGAGGTTTAACATGTCTTCTCCCTCTAGAAGGGAGGAATAATATCCTCATTGCCAGAAATGGTATGGGGATATTATTCCAAAGTGTTAGACACCTTACACAACATGTTTTGATAAAGCCAAACCATAGTTACCATAACCATTTAAGATTATAAGGCACTTTAAGAGTATATGGTAGGCGATATCATAGAACAGCTATAAGGACATGGTTCCGAAAGCTGCAGACAGGGTCAGCTCATGCTAGAGCACCATCTCACAATTTACCAAGCACTCTGCCTCCAGGATTGTTAAGGCCTGCCATAGGAGTGGCTGATAGGTACACATGTGTCTATATATAAGGTAGGTATAGGAATACTACACCTAAGCAAGGGGTGATTACACAACCTTGCCCCAGCTGAGTGATCAGCCAGTTGTGTCACAATGGAAGGCCAGCCAGGGGTGGCATAATACATGCTGCAGCCCCTGGTAGGCCTAGGGTACACCTATGCCCTCGGTACCTAAGGTACACTGTACAGGGTCCAATAAGGTGATCCTTACCAATTTGGTTATGTTCCTAAAGTACATAGTATGAATTTAGAGAGAGAACAGCTGAGCTGCGGGTCTGATTAGCAGGCCCACAGCCACATCTAAGTCGAAAACCAGTGAAGCAAAAGCAAAATATGGGGGGGACCATAGAAAGCAGACCCTACTCTCCTACATCCTGTATTGTTATTTTTCGTCACTACCTCCCTGAGTCGGGAGTGGGTAATTTGCGCGCCTGCTGCCTTCCTTGGATGTGGTAGCCGTTTCTCAGGCTCCCTCTCCGTAATCGAAACCTGATTCCCCATTACCCGTGGTCACCATGGTAGGCACAGAAAGTACCATCGAAAGTTGATAGGGCAGACATCCAAATGTATCGTCGCCGTCACGGGGACTTGCGATCGGCCCGAGGTTATCTAGAGTCACCAAAGCGGCCGTGCGAGCCCGGATTGGTCTTGGTCTGATAAATGCACACATCCCGGGAGGTCAGCGCTCGTCGGCATGTATTAGCTCTAGAATTACCACAGTTATCCAAGTAACAGATGGAGCGATCAAAGGAACCATAACTGATTTAATGAGCCATTCGCAGTTTCACTGTACCGGCCGTGTGTACTTACACGTACAAGGCTTAATCTTTGAGACAAGCATATGCTACTGGCAGGATCAACCAGGTAGCCGGACCTGCTGACAGGGTTCGGGGGGCCGCGTGCCCATCTCCCCGGCCGGACCACCATCGCGCACACCCCTCCCTCTCGGGAGCCTGGTGGGGGGAAAGGAGCCCAGCCACCTGGCAGGGAGGGCTCGCCGGAGGGGTGAAGAGAGAGGTGGCAGGTCGCATGGGCACCGGCAGGCCCAGCCGTCTCCCCCGGAAGGGAGAGGCGGGCCGAGGCACAGCCTGAGCGAGACGCAGGGGTGCCGGGGCCTGGCGGCGGCGGCAAGCCTCGGAACGGTCGTTCCGAGCTGCTGTGGAAATGTGCTGGGAGGAGAGGGGTGACGGCGTGGCGCATGGGGCCTAGTACGGACCTGCTGGGCAGCAGCGTCCGAGGGCCTGGTGCCACCCGACCCCTTCCGCTCGGGGTCAGACCACTGGGGGGCACGAGCTGCCAGGGCCGCTCGGCCTTCGCTCTGCTGGGTAGGGTGAAGGGCCTCCCACCAGGCGGCAGGCCCTCGAGTCGGACAGTCCATGCGGGGAGGAAACTAATTTCTTGAGAGGCTGGCCAAGCAGTCCATCCCTAAACGGACCGAGAGTGCCCAATCGAACAGAGTACGGCCGGGGCATCCCCTCTGCAGGCTGCCCTGCGTGGGGGGCGATGGCGGCTTCACTTCCCTGCCTGCTCCCGGGGCGAGCGGGCTCGAAGGGAGGGCCCATCGACAGGGGCCGGGAGGCAGGCGGGCGGGCCCGGGCGCTGCCTTCCCCGTCTCGCAGTCGCCGGACCTCACGGAGGTCTGGCCCAGCAAACCCGGTGAAAAAAGGACCATCGGGAAGGGGCTGAGAGGGGGGCAGCGTACCCGGGCCCCTGGGGGCCCCGGCGGGCGGGCCCCGGGTCTGCCTTCTCCGTCTCGGGATCGCCGGACCTCACGGAGGTCTGACCCAGCAAACCTGGCGAAGATAGGACCATCGGGAAGGGGCTGAGAGGCAGGAGCGTACCCGGGCCCCTGGGGGCCCCGGCGGGCGGTCCCCGGGTCTGCCTTCCCCCGTCTCGGGATCACCGGACCTCACGGAGCTCTGACCCAGCAAACTCGGAGAAAAAGGACCATCGGGAAGGGGGCTGAGAGGCAGGTGTGCGTACCCGGGCCCCTGGGGGCCCCGCTTCGGGCGGGCCCGGGTGCTGCCGTCCCCTGTCTCAGGCTCCACGGACCTCACAGGGCTCTGACCGAGAAAACTCGGAGAGAAAGGACCATTGGGAAGGGGCTGAGAGGCAGGAGCGTACCCAGGCCCCTGGGGGCCCCGGCGGGCGGGCCCCGGGTCTGCCTTCCCCTGATTCAGAATCGCCAAACCTCACTTAGGTCTGACTGACCCTCTCACTCGTAATCCGGAGGAAAATTACCCCCCTTTCTTGTAATCCGTGCGCACGAGGTGACAGAGGGGACCCAAGGCGCGAATGTACCCAACCTCCTGGAGCCCTCGCTGGGATCCGGGAGGCAAAGAAACCCTCATCGAGACTTCCAGGCAAGCTCGGCCATCTGGTCACCCCATTGGAAAGCATTGTGCGCGACCAGATGGCCGAAGGGACTTGAGCGACCAGATGGCCGAAGGGACATGCGCGACCAGATGGCCGAGGGGACAGGCGCGACCAGATGGCCGAGGGGAAAGGGGATAGGGTAGGGGAAGCCTCCCCGGGCCCTACGGACCCCGCTCCGGGCACCCTGCCAAGCGGCAGGACCCAGGACGGAGCCCGGGGTGGGGGGGCGCCCTCCCCGGGGCCCCCAGGGGCCCGGCCGGAGCTCCTGAACCCAGACGAGCGAGGGGAGGCTCCCCAGACACAACGGAATCCTGTCCCGGGCCTTTGCCAGTGCTGCAGGCCGGAGGACGGGACCCAGGGCCAGAGACCCTGACCCGGGGCCGGCCGGGCCCCTGGACCCTGCCGGGGCCGTCAGGCCCACAGACGCAGGGGAAGCCTCCCCGGGCCCTCCGGACCCTGCCCCGGGCACCCTGCCACGCGGCAGGACCCAGGACAGAACCAGGGCAGCATCCGGGCCTGTCCAGCTGCCGGCTGAGGACCGAGAGGGGTCCCAGAGTACCCTGTCCCTAGTAATCCGGAGGATGGCTACCCCCCTTTCTTGAAACCCGCGCGCTCCGAGTGACGGAGGGGACCCTAGGGGCGAACACGCCCGGCCTCCTGGAGCCCTGGTTGGGATACGGGAGGCGAATGGACCCTCATAAGGACTTCCAGACCAGCCCAGCCATCTGGCCCCCCTTATAGGAAAGCATTGCGCACGACCAGATGGCCAAGGGGAAAGGAGCGACCAGATGGCCGGCAACTGAAAGGACTCCCGTCTGCTCGCCCAGAGCCGAGTCATAGCGGTAGGGCTCCCGCCTGAACCAAGGGCTTGTGGGCTCTCTGCTTCCCGGGGTGTCTCGGGGACAGCGGCTGGGCCCCAGGCACGGGGAGGACCGACAGAGCTCTCGGGCCCGGGCGCCCCGGGGGGAGGACTGCCCGGGACCCGTGGAGCCCGTCCCTGGGCACTTTGCCATGCCGCGGGCCGGAGGAGGGAAGCCCCGGACGCCTGGGAGGATGTTGCCCGGGCGTAGCCCATCTGGTCCCCGGCAAAGAACCTCCGGCCCCGGAGGGGTCTTCCGACACACCCTGCCCCTACTAATCCGGAGGAAGGCTACCCCCCTTTCTTGTAACCCGTGCGCTCCGAGTGACGGAGGGGAGCCTAGGCGCGGACGCGCCCGGCCTCCTGGAGCCCTGGCTGGGATCCGGGAGGCGAATGGACCCTCATCGGGACTTCCAGGCCGTCCCGGCCATCTGGTCGCCCCATTGGAAAGAATTGCGCGCGAACAGCTGGCCGAGAGGAAAGGAGCGACCAGATGGCCGGCAACTGAAAGGACTCCCGTCTGCCCGCCCAGAACCGGGCCATAGCGGTAGGGCTCCCACCTGATCCTAGGGCTCGGTGTGCTCTGCTTCCCGGGGGGGCTCGGCGACAGCGGCTGGGCATCAGGCACGGGGAGGACCGACCGAGCTCTCGGGCCCGGGCGCCCCGGGGGGAGGACTGCCCGGGACCCGTGGAGCCCATCCCTGGGCACTTTGCCACGCCGCGGGCACTCCCGACCTCCTGGAGCCCTGGCTGGGATCCGCGAGGCGAATGGACCCTCATCCGGACTTCCAGGCCGGCACGGCCATCTGGTCGCCCCATTGGAAAGCATTGCACGTGACCAGATGGCCGAGGGGAGAGGAGCGACCAGATGGCCGGCAACTGAAAGGACTCCCATCTGTCCAACCCCGAGCCTTCGCGCTAGGGTTCCCGCCTGCCCACGCAGGGCTCCGTGGCTGCAGGGCTCCGGGGCTGCAGGGCTCCAGGGCTGCAGGGCTCCGTTGCTGCAGGGCTCCGGGCCTGCAGGGCTCCGGGCCTGCAGGGCTCCAGGGCTCCGGGCTGAAGGGCTCCAGGGCTGAAGGGCTCCAGGGCTGCAGGGCTCCGGGCCTGCAGGGCTCCAGGCCTGCAGGGCTCCAGGGCTCCGGGCTGAAGGGCTACAGGGCTGCAGGGCTTTGGGGCTGCAGGGCTCGGGGGCTCGTAGACCCCACCCTGGGCCTCAGGCATGGGAGGCCCAATGGAGCTCCCGGGGCCCAGACGCCCGGGGAACCCATGGAGCCCGTTCCGGGCACGTTTCCTCGCCGCAGGCTGGAGGAGGGAGCACCGGATGCCTCGGGGAAGTGTCGTCCGGGCTTTGCCCATCTGGTCCCCGCCTGAGAACCGCCATCCCCAGGAGGGGTGTCCCGGCATACCCTGCCCCTAGTAATCCGGAGGAAGGCTACCCCCTGGTAAACCGTGCACACCGAGTGACGGAGGGTACCCTAGGCCCGGACGCACCCGACCTCCTGGAGCCCTGCCTGGGATCGGGGAGGCGAATGAGCCCCCATCGGGACTTCCAGGGCAGCCCGGCCATCTGGTCGCCCCATTGGAAAGCATTGCGTGCGACCAGATGGCCGAGGGAAAGGTGCGACCAGATGGCCAGGACCAAAAGGACTCCCAGCTGCCCACACCGAGCCATAGCGGTAGGGCTCCCGCCTGCCCTTGCAGGGCTCCGGGGCTCTGCATCAGGGACTCTTGTCCCGGGCAGATGGACACTTGGCAGGCCGCAGGACGTGGGATCCCAGGCCCTGACCAAAAATCAGGAGGCCCGGGGCCGGTCCCTGCTTCTCAACGCAGCCAGGCCGGGGAGATCAGGGAGCCTGCCCAAGCACGAGGGACCCCAGTCCTGGGCACACGGTCCCTCAGGTTGTGCGCTCGTTTTCCACAATTTTGTTCAAAATTCCGCGAAGATGCATTCCGCAAATTCCGCCCAGCCCTAACCAAACTCCTACTTACACAAGGAAAAGACTTAGCCAGTCACACACCCACCTGGCCCGGTCCCTGCTTCTGATCCCAGCCAGGTCTGGGGAGCCTCCCTTGGCCCGATGGACCCCGTCATTGGCACCCAGACCCTCACCAGGCCACAGGATGGGTGCTCCCGCACCACATGGTCGTATAGGGGTGGGCAGAAAATTCCGCTCCGCCAGCGTAGCAGATAAAGCCAGCCACTCCTGCTCACCGGCCCGGTCCCTGCTTCTGAAAGCAGCCAGGCCAGGGAGAGTCTGCCCGGGCCCCGGTGGACCCCTGTCTCCAGCGCCCGGACCCTCGGCTGGCTTGCAGGACGGGGGGTTCCCGCACCCCGGGGCCTGCCGGACGGAGCACTAGCCCCAGGCCCGGTCCCAGCTTCCGAACCCTAGCCAGGCCGGGGAGAGCCTCCCCGGGCCACGGTGGACACCCTTCCCCAGCGCCCGGACCCTCGGCTGGCTTGCAGGATGGGGGGGCTCCCGCACCATGGGACACTGTGACGGAGCACAAGCCCCGGGTCCGGGCCCAGCTTCCGAACCCTAGCCAGGCTGGGGAGAGCCTCCCCGGGCCACAGTGGACACCCTTCCCCAGCGCCCGGACCCTCGGCTGGCTTGCAGGACAGGGGGCTCCCGCACCACGGGGCCTGCCAGATGGAGCACAAGCCCCAGGCCCGGTCCCAGCTTCCGAACCCTAGCCAGGCCAGGGAGAGCCTCCCCGGGCCCCCAGTGGACCCCCTGTCCCCAGCACCCGTACCCTCGGCTGGAACCAAGGAGGGTTAAGCCCAGGCCACGTCCTATACCCGAAGGCCTGCCAGGGATGCCCATTTTTCTTGACTATTAAGCCCCCACGTAGTGGGGGCT